>NC_133324.1:391759563-392069240 GCF_042186555.1 Aquarana catesbeiana
TGCCATTCAGTGCCACCTCTGAGCAGCCCCCTGAGCGAATAAGGTCAGAATGGCACCTGAAAACATCAATAATTGGGAAATATTGTATAGCCAGGTCGGGTCCCCAGTATAGAACACATGTAGGAGAAATGGCCTGTTTAGGACAACAGTTTTATAACAATACTTATAAAAATACATCCTGGTGGAGTGATACAAACGTTCCGTGCCTGACCCACACCCTTTTACCAATTTTACTCATCTAAAAGGGCTATGGGAAAATCTCACCAAAGAATCTAACTGGAAGGCCCCAGAAAACTTGTACTGGATTTGTGGGAATAAAGCCTATTCAGAGCTCCCCCAAGATTGGTCAGGAGCCTGTGTTTTAGGCACATTAAAACCCTCATTTTTCCTCCTTCCACTGGGGAATAGAGAAGAGCTGAGAGTCCCTGTGTACATAGGTTCAAAGAGGAAGCGGAGGTCATCTAACTTAAAGATAGGAAACTGGAAAGATAATGAGTGGCCCCCAGAACGTATTGTCCAGTATTATGGTCCAGCTACATGGGCCGAAGATGGTAGCTACGGTTATAGAACACCAATTTATATGCTTAGTCGAATTATAAGGTTACAGGCTGTATTAGAAATAGTTATGAATGAAACTGCTGCCGTCTTAAATTTGCTTGCTAAACAAGGAACTAATTTACGTGCTCATGTTTATCAGAATAGACTTGCCTTAGACTATCTGTTAGCTACTGTGGGTGGTGTCTGTGGAAAATTTAATTTGAGTAATTGTTGCTTAGAAGTGGACAACACAGGAAAAGTAGTTGAAGAAATCACTGGTAGAATGAAAAAGTTAGCTCATGTGCCAGTCCAGACATGGGATGGTCTCAATGCTGGTAGCTGGCTCAGAGATTGGGGTTTCCCCAGTGTATATGGGGTAAAGGCTATATTGGGGATCGTTGTAGTAATACTTGTAGCATGTCTGCTGCTGCCCTGTCTGATTCCCCTTGGGACTAGAATGATCCAGAGTTTCATTGAGGCCACCGTAGAAAGAAAGTCTGCGACCCATATTATGGCTATGTGGAAATACCAGCCATTAACCCCCAGGACTAAATAAAAATCTCAGTCACATTGGGCTCTGATCCATTAGAAAGAAGAACTGTATGCTATTTAGTGATGCTTAATCTCGCTCATATTAATCGCTATGATTATGATCAAAGGGGGGAATGAAGCAGGAACGGGGGTCAGTTTATATGGCCATAGTTATGTGTGTAGTAAGACTGATTTCGAATTTCAGCTAAGAATCATATTTCTTGTATTTCATGTTGAAGCTACTTGTGACTCCCCCATTACAGGAATTTGCTACATTCCTCTTTCTGTGCAAAAAGCTTGCTTGCTGACATCATTTAGGACAGATGAAGGAACCGCAAGAGCATACTGCAGAGAAACAAAAGTTTTGTATAAAGTTAAAAATATATATGGTTTGCAGACCTTGTCTGGGTTACGATGCATAGGTTGATTTTTAAAAGGTTAGAATGTTTTGTATAACGGAAGTGTACCACCTGTTCGCTTGTGACGCAATATGCTGAAAATTATATGTACACTGTAATAGCTGTATTAGACACTCTTGACATGTAGACACTAGTCGGGTCAGGAGTGTCCACTCTTTATGACCAGAAAGATGGAATAAATCTCCCATACCAGAGTTCTTTGCTCAACGTTATTTACCGATATTCTGCTACTTTAATATTATTTTACACATATATTCTTTTGTGCAGAGAACACTACTAGGGCAGAGTGGGTGATACAATTTATCACAGTGATCGGGAACTCGGCCTCCCAACAGTACAAGAGCTCTCAGTAAGAGCTGGCCTCTGTGCTGGGAGAGCACTGTGTGGCGTGCTCATGGCACAAAACACATGTACAAATTGTGAGCCGGGGAAAAGATGGCAGGTACAAAAGCTTACTGGGGTGAGCACACTGAGACATGTCCCCCTCCCTAACTCTACAAACCGCAATCCTAATTATCAGGCTGAACATACACAACTTGTTTTCTCTTATTTTTTTTTTAACTGACCTTAGCAGCTCTCCCAAACAGGAATTGTTTGGTCCCCAGGTGTGAGAGTACAAATTGACCTAGGGGAGAGGACCAAGACCCAAACTGGATCGTGGATCAGAGATCCTTAAAAGTATAGGAGAGGAGACTGGGAGATGTATAAACCCCAAACAGGACTTTCCCCGACATCCTCTGGGATGCTCTGCTACAACATACACTATATTGTCAATAGTATTGGGACGCCTGCCTTTACACGCACATGAACTTTAATGGAATCCCAGTCTTAGTCCGTAGGGTTCAATATTGAGTTGGCCCACCCTTTGCAGCTATAACAGCTTCAACTCCTCTGGAAAGGCTGTCCACAAAGTTTAGGAGTGTGTCTATGGCAGTTTTTCTCAACTCCAGTCCTCAAGGTGCCCCAACAGGTCATGTTTTCAGGCTTTCCATTATTTTGCATAGGTGATTTGATCAGTTTCACTGCCTTAGTAATTACCACAGCCGTTTCATCTGAGGGAAATCCTGAAAACATGACCTGTTGGGACACCTTGAGGACTGGAGTTGAGAAACACTGATCTATTGGAATGTTTGACCATTCTTCCAGAAGTCCGTTTTTGAGGTCAATAATTGATGTTAGACAAGAAGGCCTGGCTCACAGTCTCCGCTCTATTTCATCCCAAAGTCTTCCATGGGGTTGAGGTCAGGACTTTGTGCAGGTCAAGTTCCTCCACCCCAAACTCGCTCATCCATGTCCTTATGGTCCTTGCTTTGTGCAATGCTGCGCAGTCATGTTAGAACAGGAATGAGCCATCCCCAAACAGTTTTGACAAAGTTGGGAGCATGAAGTTGTCCAAAATGTCCTGGTATATTGATGCCTTAAGAGTTCCCTTCACTGGAACTAAGGGCCAAGCCCAACCCCTGAAAAACAACCCCACACCATAATCCCCCCTCCACCAAATGATTTGGAGAGTCACAGATGGCTAAGGACTGGACAGAGATGGGGCTCAGGTAAGTATTAGTTGGTCTGAGAGTGCTGCTGCTCACAGAAGGCTTTTTATCTTAATGTATAGCATGCATTAGGATATAAAAAAAAACCTTCTGACTTTACAACCACTTTAAATGGTCACGTGACCTTCATAACGCATGCAATAACCTCTTTAGTGAATTGTGCCCACTATGAAAATGTGGAAAATAAAAAAAACCCTGAAAATTCTAAAAGAATTATAAAATATGATAATTTATATAAAAGTATATAACCCCAGAGCAGGGTAAAAAGGAAAAATGTCCCACAGGCAGTAATAAAAGAATGGGTTCCTCAAGCTTTCACCATCAGATGCTTTAACCACTTCAGCCCCAGAAGAATTTACCCCCTTCCTGACCAGAGCACTTTTTGCAATTCGGCACTGCGTCGCTTTAGCTGACAATTGCGCGGTCATGCGACGTTGTACCCAAACAAAATTGACGTCCTTTTTTTTCCACAATTAGAGCTTTCTTTTGGTGGTATTTGATCGCCTCTGCAGTTTTTATTTTTTGCGCTATAAATAAAAAAATAGTGACAATTTTGAAAGAAAAGCAATATTTTTTACTTTTTGCTATAATAAATATCCCCCAAAAATATATAAAAATACAATTTTTTTCCTCAGTTTAGGCTGATATGTATTCTTCTACATATTTTTGGTAAAAAAAAAATTGCAATAAGCGTATATTGATTGGTTTGCGCAAAATTTATAGCGTCTACAAAATAGGGTATAGTTTTATGGTATTTTTATTGTTAATTTTTATTTTTTATTAGTAATGGCGGCGATCTGCGATTTTTTTTTTTTTTATCGGGACTGCGACATTATGGTGGACACATCGGACATTTTTGACACTATTTTGGAACCATTGTCATTTATACAGCAATCGGTGCTATAAAAATGCATTGATTACTGTGTAAGTGACACTGGCAGTGAAGGGGTTAACCACTAGGGGTCAATGAAGGGGTTAAGTGTGTCCTAGGGAGTGATTCTAACTGTGGGGGGGGGTTTCAACACACAGGACAGTGATCACTGCTCTCGGTGACAGAGAGCTGTGATCACTGTCCTGTTACTAGGCAGAATGGAGAAATGCTTTGTTTACAAAAGCATCTCCCCATTCTTCCTCTCCGTGACACGATCGGGGGCACCCGGCAGACATGGAGTCCGCGGGACCCACGGTCACGGAGACGCGCTCTCGACACCGCTTCTTAAAGGGGACGTACCTGTATGCCCTTTTGCCTGCCAGTGCCATTCTGCCAACGCACATCGGCGTGCGGTGGTCGGCAATCGGTTAACCACTTCATGCAAAATGACGTACCCGTACGTCAGTACTTTGACGCTAAATACCTGCTGCCCACCCCCCTCCCGCCGTACTCCAGTCGTCTCCGCTGCTTAACGGACCCGCCGGTAGTGGCGGAAATGATCGCGTCCTCCCCCGTGGATGCCTGGCTGCCAGCTGAGGGGAAGATGGCCACTGCTTGGCTCCATGGCATGGGAGGGCGGAAGCGACATCAAACGTCACTTCCGCCCATAGCTCTTAACTACTTAACCACCAGGCCATAGCCGAATGATGGCTACAACACGGCTCGATAACTCTGGGAGGGCGTACATTGATGTCCTCCCAGAATTGCGCTCCCGCGCGCACACGGTAGTATCTGAGACCCTGGCACATCACGGATCATGGTAAATGGCCGTTTACCATGTGATCGCTCTGTCAAATGACAGAGCGATCACTTAAAAAACAAACCAGCGTCATGTCCGGTTCCTCTCTCCACTCTCCCCTCTCTGTACCGATCGGTACAGTGTGAGCGGAGAGGGGAGAGATCTGTTGCAGCAGTGCTGTGGGCTGGATCTGTAGTGCCACAGTGTTGCTCTGTGCCCATTGCAGCCTCATTCATCCATCCATGCTCAGCCATCCCTCTGTCATACTCATCCATCCATGCTCATCCATCCATACTCATTCATCCATCCTCAGCCATCCCTCTCATACTCATCCAGCCATCCATGCTCAGCAATACTCATCTATCCATCCATTCTCAGCCATCCCATCCACCCCCAGCCATACTCAGCAATACCCAGATGTACCCAACCATACTCAGCCATACCCAGCCGTACTCAGCCATCCACATTTATGGCTCAACCATGCTCAACCATCCCCATCCACGGCTCATCCATCCCCATTCATGCTCATCCATGCTACATAAGTTCTCATCCATGCCACTACAATGCCTCACAAAAGTGTAATTGGTAGTCAAATCAGATTTGAGAAGTGTATGCCCCTAGAACACCTGATGGTGCTCCCTGCATGTTGGGCCTCTGTATGTGGCCAAGCTGTAGAAAAGTCTCCTACCTGTGGTATCACCATACTCAGGAGGAGTAGGAGAATCTATTTTGGGGTGTCATTTTTGTTATGTACATGCTATGCATTAGAAGTATTGTATAAATGGACAACTTTGTGTAAAAAAAAAAAAAAAAAAAATTCTTTCCACATTTTCTAAAAACTTGTTGAAAAAAATTGACATGTTCAAAAGACTCATTATGCCTCATAGATTCAAAAGTGCAAGAGGTAGTCAGGAAATTAGGTGTAATTCATGCTCCTAGAACACCTGAAGGTGCTCCCTGCATGTTGGACCTCTCTATGTGGCCGTGTGGCCATGCTGTGTAAAAGTCTCACACGTGCAGTATCACCATACTCAGGAGGAGTAGCAGAATGTGTTTTGGTGTGTAATTTGTGGTATGAATAACCTGCTAATATGACAATTTTGTGGAAAAAAAAAGAAAAAAGAAAAAAAAAAATCTTTATTTTGCAAAGAATTGTGGGAAAAAATACAACTTCATCGGAATGTCTATTTTCCAAAAAGGGGTCATTTGGGGGGTATTTGTACTCTCCTGGCTTGTTAGGGTCTCAAGAAATAAGGCCGTACTTCAGGTGTGATCAATTTTCAGAGATTGGCACCATAGCTTTTGGACTCTATAACTTTCACAAAGACCAAATAATATACACCAATTTGGGTTATTTTTACCAAATATATGTAGCAGTATAAATTTTGGCCAAAGTTTAGGAAGAAAAATGACTAATTTGCAAAATTTTATAACAGAAACGAAGAAAAATGCTTTTTTTTTTTTTTTTTTTTTTTTTACAGAATTTTCAGTCCTTTTTTCTTTTATAGCACAAAAAATTAAAAACCCAGCGGTGATTAAATACAAAGGATTGGGCGTGGCCTGGCTGCTCGGGAAGATGGACGCTTGAGAGACTAGCTCCCGCTACTTCACAGCCTCTCCGCTCCAGCCAAGCGCCTAAACACACTGCCAGACTCTGAAAGATGGGGACAGCTTCGAGGACATCCTCCGCCTCCCGCTCCCGTTCACCAAGAGGACACCAGCAGAACGGTACGAGCCAGAGTATCCCCGAACTGTTCCGCTCCCAAAGATCTAATATGGCGGCGTCCCGCCACACTTCCTCACAGCTCTCAACACCGCCACTGCCTGGAATGCCTGGAGCGACTCCCAGCCTCATTGCCTCAGATTCCGGAGCCCACAGCACGCTCGCACAGCAACACCCAAGCCTCCTAGACCTCAGAACAGTGGCGGCTGATATTAAAGATACTCTGGCAGCTGCCATAGCCGACCTGCGCATTGATTTACGCGCCATGGCTGACAGAGTGCAAGATGTGGAAAAAACTACAGCCCAGCACCACACTGTCCTCCGCAAAGTGACCCACAAAATTGATGCACACACCATTCAATTGAGAGACCTACAGAGACATGTGGAAGATTTGGACAATAGGGGCAGAAGACACAACCTCCGTGTCAGAGGAATGCCCGAATCTGTTGAAAATGACCAGCTTCCTGCCGCCATTACATCCCTATTCAACAACATATTAGACCGGCCAGCACAGACCAACATAGATATGGAGAGAATCCACCGTGCACTCAGACCCAAAGGTAAAGAATCTGACCCCCCCAGAGATGTGGTGTGCTGCCTGGTGGACTACAGGTTGAAGGAAGACATACTCCGCAAAGCGAGAACTAGGATCCAATCCACCCATGGTGGCTCGGAGATACACATATACCAAGATCTATCTGGCATTACCTTGCAAAACAGACGGGACCTGAAACCACTCCTAGACGCACTTCGCGCCAAAGCCATACCATACAGATGGAAGTTCCCCTTCGGTCTCTCCGCTACCTACCACGGCCGCACAGCACTACTTAGAGTACCCGAAGACCTGCCGCCTTTCTGCGACGCCATGGGCATCCCTATGATGGAAGTCCCTAACTGGTACGCCGAATTCCGCCTCCCCCACCTAAGAGAGATCAACGGCACGAAGAATCTATGGAAACGCAGGAAGCCAGATATCGCAGACGCAGATCACCGTTGGGCAACAGATCGCACACATCCTCCAGAGGGAACTGCAATGACATCAGTCCAACCGACTCTCCGCGATCAAGACGAGCCAGAAGAGATTTTGGCCCGACTCACGATCGCTCTCCACCTATCTGAACAGAGGCTCGCCGCATACAAAGAAAAGTTACCAGGTGTTTCTGTTTTCTTTTTTGTTTTTTCTCTTTTTTCTTTTAGGAACGTTTAAGCTCACGCATTCCACAGTTGGACAGTTCCCGACGTTCACTTTTGCGACCTCTAGATCTGATTAGGTAAGCAACACTCGATCGCTTTTGAGGACTCAATTTTTTTACCACTCAAAAGTCTCTGCTCATTTTACTCCTGCGATCTGAGACAATGAGTCTCCAAATACGAGACTATTTTACCCAAAAAGGGAATGTATTCTTTGCCCCATCACTTTCTTATCGATCGATTTAACAGGTTGTACATTGGAACTGTTTCTTGCTTAGCTCAACTATTTAATCTGCCTATAGATAATACATGTGGTATGTTACTCATGTTATCCACATACATCACATTTAAATGTTCTAACGTAACTAACTCACTGCCATACGTAACAAGAATGGTATATGTATGCAGGGTGTGTTGATATGAGCTGGCCGGGGCTTCCCTACTGCCAATCACACTTTAAACTCGCCGCCAATGTCTCTAATTATTCCCGAACCTCCCAGACATAAGCCTGCCTATCTCTGACTAATGCGCCTCATCTGGCACTTCGCATACCTATCGCCCCTCCCATTCTATTTATGATTCACATACCCGGAGATGCTAATAGCAGTGGTGGAGACCAAGGCTAGCTCATTTCATTTCTTTCTCAAATCTGACCTTGTTTCACATACATAACACTAACTAGCAGGGAGTACCTCATAATTTACCCAGCAGATGAAGATAGGTCACACGTGCTATAGGGACTCATAACATAACTCTCCCTTGATCAACTATGACCCCATTTTCCATGAACAATAAGGTAAAATCTTATACCCCGTTCTATAGAAAACACTCCTTTCTCCCATACGTAAAATGGAGAAACCTCAGATCCCGTAGCTCCTACTCTTGGTCTCACCTGGGACAGGAGTCAGAAACCTCAGGACATTCTCATGTTCAGATTAAGTTCTTAATATACATACCAAGTTCTGTTTGTTGTTGGGTTTTACCAATTGTTGAATTTCTTTCTGCAAGGCCTTAATGTTTGAACTCCATTGCACCTGCTCTCCATGGCTGGTCCGGCCATACATAAATACACATACAGCGGTTAACAAAACTGGGCACCTATGGTGGACTGCGATTTCCTCCCTGACCTAACGGTCCACCCGACTTACCAATATATAAACATACCCATTTATACCATTCACATATACAACACCAAAGACAGGAACATAAGGAAAACCAAAACAGAAATGGCACAAACACACACAACGCTTCCCAAAAACATATATTCATCCCATCTCTGGCTTAGACAGTGGCGGTATACCACGATCCTACTTCACTTCTCATCTTTCCCGTGTAGACTTTCTCAACCCCCACACAGTAGTTTGGACAGGTGAAGACCTCTCTTAGACAGGTTCTCGTTGCCCTCACTCTGTACCTTACCGAACATATTAACACAGGTATTGGATTTGATTCCAGGCCTGCTCGGTTTACGGTTTAGGAGTATCAACCTCCTAATATACCCCCTTTCCCTTATCCTCTCCTCGTCTACCCCATCCCCCTCGCTCCCTTACGCAACACCTACACCACTTACACATACACACAGTGTAAGCACTTGATAGCAAAATGCCACCCCCTAGAAGAGGTGACACCCCCCAGGTCAAGCTGTACTCCTTAAACATACGGGGACTCAATACCCCCGAAAAAAGATCACAATTACTTCTACTACTACGGAAAGCCAAAGCAGATATAGTGTTTCTTCAAGAAACACACTTCAGATCGGACGCCATTCCCAAACTTTTTAACTCCTCTTACCCAACAGTATACCATGCCACAAATAAAGATGCCAAATCTAAGGGAGTTTCCATCCTAATTTCCAAAAATTGTCCCATTCAGATATACGACACAATGATTGACAGCAACGCACGATACATCTTTCTGAAAGGCAAATTGCACAACAAGCCTGTTACATTGGCTAACCTATACGCCCCCAATAGGCAACAGGTCCCCTTTTTTCGCGATACCCTACAACACCTCTCCACGTTTTCAAGGGGTCTGTTGGTTGTTGGGGGTGACTTCAACTTAACCCTTAACCCCTCCATGGACGCATCTTCAGGTGCATCCTCTATTACCTATCGTGCACTCTGCGCAATAAAAACGCAACTGGCCAACCTAACTCTACACGACGCATGGCGCACATTGCACCCAAATACTAAAGACTATACATTCTACTCATCACCTCACAATAGGTATACAAGGATAGACTACCTTTTCCTGTCACAATACGACCTAGATTCACTTCTGACCGCTACAATCGACCCAATGGTAATATCGGACCATCATCCTATTTCCATCACAATTACATTCCCAGCCTCCTACCCGAGATATCCGAACTGGCGATTAGATAACTCTATCCTCACGGATCTTGCACATCAGAAGAGACTTAACGATTGCTTGTCCCATTACTTTCGAGAAAACGTTTCCCCCGACACCAACTCGGTGACCCTATGGGCGGCTCATAAATGCGTCATTAGGGGAGAATTAATTTCAATAACTTCGCAACAACGCAAAGCCAGGCAAGCACTTCTAAACAAACTATCTGACAGAGTTCGATCTCTAGAAGGAAAGCACAAGCAATCGTTAACGGATCAAAATCTCCAAGAGCTATTGAAAGCCAGAGAGGATCTCCTAGAGGAAATAGGGAAATCAACCAGACGTAAATTCGCCCTATCGCAAAAATTTTTTTACGAATTTTGGAAAAAATCTGGTAAAATGCTCACCAGAGCCCTCCAATCCAAAAGAGCAAACTCAACTATCCACAATCTCCTAGACCCACAAGGGAACAAAATAGAATCTTCAATCGATATAGCAAACCAGTTTCAACAATTTTATTCCAAATTATATAATTTGAAGACTCACCCACCGACTGACCCAACTGATGACAGGAAAAAACTGATAGAGGAATTCCTATCGCAATTTGGCCCACATCCCATCACTACTGCAGAAGCCGATGAGTTAGATAAACCTTTCACAAAGGAGGAACTCATAGCTGCCCTTAAACAACTAAAACCAGGCAAAAGCCCTGGCCCTGATGGTCTACCTGTCGGCTACTATAAGACCTTCACTGATACACTCCTACCACAGTTACTAAACACCTTCAACTCACTATATACCCAACCTGACAAATGTAAGGACCTTCTCAAAGCTCACATTGTGATGATACCAAAACCGGGTAAAGACACTACCATAGTTTCCAATTACAGACCTATTTCGCTTATCAATGTAGATATGAAACTCTACGCAAAAATTTTGGCAAACCGTATACTCCCCCTACTCCCCTCGCTGATTTCCCTAGATCAAGTAGGATTCATCCCCGGGCGAGAGGCCAGGGATAATACCCTGAAAGCTATTAATATTCACCACTGGTTATCATCCTCCAACACCCCGGGTTTCTTCCTTTCCCTCGACGCGGAGAAGGCATTCGACAGGGTGGCCTGGGACTACATGACAGAAGTCTTACGCAAATTGGGGTTTAAAGAACGCATGCTTCAATACATTTTAACCCTCTATTCGTCCCCAACTGCAAAAATCAGGGTTAACGGTGTTCTGTCGGATGCCTTCTCCGTGTCGAACGGAACCAGACAGGGGTGTCCCTTATCCCCCCCTCATATTTATACTCACAATGGAACCAATACCAGGGGCGGACTGACCATTCGGTCATTCGGACGCCGACCGAGGGCCCCTGGCCAGTAGGGGGCCCGTGAGTCTCTCATCGGGTGCTGCGGCTGTGTGTAAATAGAAGAGAGAGAATCGCTCTCTATTCTCTCATTGGCTCCAGAGAAGCTGAATTTGTGGCGCCAAATCTGAGTCCTGAGCAGGAGAGGAGCTAGGTGGAGGAAGGATGGGAAATGTCAGCGCTGACAATTAGCGCACATTGGACACTGACTGAACTGAACTGAACTGAGCTGAGTAAGTGAGTGAGCGAGGGGGAGAATGTCGATCCAGGAGCCTGGACATTGTCACTGCTTATATAAGACACTCCTCGGGTCTATGGACAAGTGAGGAGCGGGTAACGAGCATGCAGACAGAGGAATGTCCAGAAAGGAGAAACTCGATCTCTTCCATGCTTGTGTGTGTCAGGCAGTTCCCGAGCCTCCCTCTCCCCTCCCCTCCTGGGGGAGAACAGGGCAAGCAGGACAACACAATAGCGATCGTTGCTACCCATAAAGTAGTCACCGGAGCTCCTCCAAGGCAAGATAACAGGACAAATGACACACTGCATTCTTCTCCTGTGAGTCACGATTGTTCTGCCTTCCACACTGTATAATTCTATGCTTTAAACTTGTCCTGTACCTCAGCAGGACAGGTCTGGTGAAAGTAAAATGCTTCAATATGTTAAGAATATACTGGGACTTTTCAGGTACTACATACATAGATGCATTTTCACAAAATAATTCTTTTTAATATATGTGTATGTATAATATCTCTGTAGCATCTGAAAAGTCCCAATATATTCCTAACATATTCATGAATTTTAGCAATAACAGCAAAGGATGTGATGCCACAATACAGCCCATCTCCAGGAAATTAATATAAAGTCCATTCTTGCAGTGTGTGTGTGTGTGTGTGGGGGGGAGTAAGGGTAAGCCTCTTTCACCTACCTGTTTCAATGCTCCAGCCAGCTGCACTGCTCTCTTCCTCCACTAAAACCCCCACCTCATCACATACCATAAAGTAACATTAACCCTGTATGGTATGATGAGGGGGGCTGGAGTGTCATCTGCACATGCAGCGCCGCCGCTGTGCGGGCAAGCCCATACACGTTTGGTCATTTTCGAACATGCAGGCGCAGCGACATAATGGCACCAGGCGGCACTATTTTTAAATGTAAGGCAGCAGTGGCACTTTGTGAGGTCTCAGCAGTGACGTACACCTCTCATCACAGCCTGGTAAGATCCCTCTGCAATCTCTGACCCCTGTACCATGACCGCAACCTCTGACCCCTGTACCATGACCGCAACCTCTGACCCCTGTACCATGACCGCAGCCTCTGACCCCTGTACCATGTCCACAACCTCTGACCCCTGTACCATGACCGCAACCTCTGACCCCTGTACCATGTCCACAACCTCTGACCCCTGTACCATGACCGCAGCCTCTGACCCCTGTACCATGTCCACAACCTCTGACCCCTGTACCATGTCCACAACCTCTGACCCCTGTACCATGTCCACAACCTCTGCAGTGTGTGTGTGAATATGTATATATATGTGTATATGTGTGTATATTGTATACATGCATATGACTTTCTTTACTTTGCTGCTATGGGCTCTAGCCCCAGGATCTCGGTCGTCCCTACTAACAGAATGGCAATTTGACTTGTTTACGTCGGCAGACCACCATTCTGCCTCTGTTGGAAATGATCGTCGGGGCCCGGCGGACATCGGGTCCGCCAGACCCGCTGATTAGCTCTCGGTGTGTCAAAGCAGCAGCAGGTCAAACAGCACGCAGACCCACAAGTGCAGAATCAAGTACCTGTACGTGATTCTGCTCACAGGAGACGCAGCCCCGCAGTAAATGTACGTGGTTAATGTGAGTTTATTTTTCTTTATTTTCTTAACTCTTTAAACATTTATTTTGAACATACAGTAGAGAAATTCTGTGACCAATGCATGTAGCAGTGCAATATATACGTGGGGCTTTGTGAGGGTGAGGCTTGTGTGTGGGTGGGGACAAAGGGGGCCCCATGATCCCCTATTGCCCGGGGGCCCCATGAGTTGTCAGTCCGCCCCTGACCAATACTCTGCAGGATTAAGGCGAATCAAACCATCAAAGGAGTCGAAATAGTCAACAAACAATACAAAATTGCAGCGTACGCTGATGACATTCTCCTATTCCTAACAGACCCCATCACCACACTTCCTAATTTATTAAAAGACTTTTCCCTCTTCAAGGAACTGTCCAATCTCCAAATAAATTTCTCCAAATCTAAAGCCCTTAACATTTCCCTACCAGATTCCACAGTGACCCTCTGTAAAGCCAACTTTCCGTTTGGATGGGATGCACAAGCCATTACATACTTAGGGATCCAGCTTCCCAGCAACCTAAGTGACCACTACCCTAAAAATTATGCTCCCATTCTGCAAACAATAAGGAAGGACGTCCAAAACTGGAATAGAGGCACATTCTCATGGTTTGGAAGAGCAGCAATTATAAAAATGAACATCCTCCCCAGACTCCTCTATCTACTTCAAACAATCCCAATTAAATTACCACAGACATTCTTTGATACATATAAAAAGCTTTGAAAAAAAGGTGTAGAAATTGCGCCAACTCTTGTAAAGCAGCCAACACAGCAATTTGACCGTTGTAAGTAGGAATAAAGATAAAAAGTGTGGCGCTAGTGAACGGTGATTTAGAGATTACTAGTTAGGTAATGGTAATCATTAAAGAGAACAAATAACAATTACAGTGTGGATTTGTGGAACCAAAAGCAATTGTTTGTTTTCAGGGGACATCCAAAAGGGTGTATAGAAAATAAATGAAGTAAGGATAGGAAAGCTTGGGTGTGTGGGGGAGTGAAATGCTCGATAACAACCTGTAGGGTGGCTAAGAAACAATCATGTATACACAACCATATTTCAAAGTGACATTGCAGAGGGATGGATAAAAAATAACATGAGGTATCTTAGTATGCTAAGTATACAGCTCCACGCAAAAATATTGTTCATTGGGGTTGAAACCAAAAGAGGGGGCGTGTAAGGTGGCTAAGAAGCAGACATGCATACACAACCGTGATTTTAAAGTGACATTGCAGAAGGATAGATAAATAATAATACAGGGTATCTTAATAAGCTAAGTCTACAGCTCCACGCAAAAATATTGTTCATTGGGGTTAAAACCAAAAAGGGGGAGGCATCAAAGTCCCTATAAAGGGATATGTATAAATGAATGAACAATGTTAATTGGAGGACGGATAGAGCACTCCTAAAAAAGTCCCACAAAAATCTGGACGTAAGCCGTCTTCCTATGGGATGATTACAGATCCTTAAGTGCGGGAAGGTTCTTGGCTCATGTGGATGGTCCCAACATCGAGAAAGAGAAGACAAAAGAATGCCCTTACCGGATCTGGTGGACTCACAGGCCGTTGGCGGTGAGTCAATCGGGCTTGTACCGTCAAGCGGTATGGAGTGGAGATCTGTGTGAAGACTGGTGCGGAGTCTCGTCACACGTTCTCGGATGGTGTGCCAGGATGGGATCCAGGGCCCCCAGGATTTGGTTGCGGTCGCCGAATGACCGTTTCCTCAAAAGCCAGCCACGTGAGCCAGTAGGCAAAGAAAGGAAAAAGAAAAAAACTTCCACATAGTGTGAATCCTTACTGGTAAAAAGCGTTGCAGCACTTTATTAGGGAGTATACTTCCAAAAATTTACAAATGGGGGCGGTAAAAACTCGGCTCAGAGTAAAACTTGCATCAAACAGCATAAAAGTGGTATAAAATAGCGCAGTGGATAGTGGTGGGGTGTAATCATAGGAACCCGACGCGTTTCGCCTCCATAGGCTTCTGCTGGGGTATGACACAGTTTTACTCTGAGCCGAGTTTTTACCGCCCCCATTTGTAAATTTTTGGAAGTATACTCCCTAATAAAGTGCTGCAACGCTTTTTACCAGTAAGGATTCACACTATGTGGAAGTTTTTTTCTTTTTCCTTTCTTTGCCTACTGGCTCACGTGGCTGGCTTTTGAGGAAACGGTCATTCGGCGACCGCAACCAAATCCTGGGGGCCCTGGATCCCATCCTGGCACACCATCCGAGAACGTCTGACGAGACTCCGCACCAGTCTTCACACAGATCTCCACTCCATACCGCTTGACGGTACAAGCCCGATTGACTCACCGCCAACGGCCTGTGAGTCCACCAGATCCGGTAAGGGCATTCTTTTGTCTTCTCTTTCTCGATGTTGGGACCATCCACATGAGCCAAGAACCTTCCCGCACTTAAGGATCTGTAATCATCCCATAGGAAGACGGCTTACGTCCAGATTTTTGTGGGACTTTTTTAGGAGTGCTCTATCCGTCCTCCAATTAACATTGTTCATTCATTTATACATATCCCTTTATAGGGACTTTGACGCCTCCCCCTTTTTGGTTTTAACCCCAATGAACAATATTTTTGCGTGGAGCTGTAGACTTAGCTTATTAAGATACCCTGTATTATTATTTATCTATCCTTCTGCAATGTCACTTTAAAATCACGGTTGTGTATGCATGTCTGCTTCTTAGCCACCTTACACGCCCCCTCTTTTGGTTTCAACCCCAATGAACAATATTTTTGCGTGGAGCTGTATACTTAGCATACTAAGATACCTCATGTTATTTTTTATCCATCCCTCTGCAATGTCACTTTGAAATATGGTTGTGTATACATGATTGTTTCTTAGCCACCCTACAGGTTGTTATCGAGCATTTCACTCCCCCACACACCCAAGCTTTCCTATCCTTACTTCATTTATTTTCTATACACCCTTTTGGATGTCCCCTGAAAACAAACAATTGCTTTTGGTTCCACAAATCCACACTGTAATTGTTATTTGTTCTCTTTAATGATTACCATTACCTAACTAGTAATCTCTAAATCACCGTTCACTAGCGCCACACTTTTTATCTTTATATAAAAAGCTTTGCCTACAATTTCTATGGGCTGACAAACAGTCACGTATACACTGGAAAAAATTGGTAATCCCTAAATTGAAAGGAGGAATCGGCCTCCCTGACATACAAAAATATTATTGGTCGTGCCACTTAGCTAGAATCATAGACTGGCACTTACATTCAGGGACTAAAGCGTGGATTGATATAGAGGGAAACTTTTCCTCTCTGCCTATTCACCACTTACCTTGGATAAGCCCACCCAAAACACCGCACGAAAACAAATCACATCCCCTAACAGGCCCCACGTTACAAATATTTCGCACAGTCTGTAAAAAAGTGAACATTGCCTCCTCACCCGGTCCACTGACCCCACTTAACTGGAACCCGGACTTTCCCCCAGGCATCACACATCTTGACACTGATAATGAACCCACACCGAGGTCCATCAGAGCAGAATCCTTCTTTGACAAAGGAAAATTATTATCCTTTCAACACATCCGAACTCGACTTCCTGACACGGACATACCCTTCTTTAAATATCTCCAAATTCGTCATTTCTTACAGAGCTCTAATCCACAATCCCAATGGTACAGAGACCATACCCTGTTCGAAGCCCTATGCACGAGTCACAGCCCCCAGAGACACATCATCTCAGTCATGTACTCTCTGCTGTTTCCCGACACACCGTCCATGGAAGCAACGACACGCCAAAAATGGGAGAGAGAATTATCCATAAACCTTACACAAGAAGACTGGCATAACATATATACTCACATTCATAAAGGATCTATAAACGTATCCGCACAAGAGAATGGATACAAACTATACTCTAGATGGTATAGAACACCAGACAGAATCCACAAATTCCTCCTTCAGGTATCTCCGCTTTGTTGGAGATGCAACACCGCTCACGGCTCTCTACTGCACAATTGGTGGGAATGTCCCCTAATCACACCATACTGGACAGAACTTCACCGACTTATCTCGCAGATCACAACGTATACCCCTGACTTCTCGCTGGCCCAATATCTCTTACACCATACATCTATACCACCATCGACCTATAAAAAAACTCTTACTATACATCTCATAAATGCGGCGAAACTCTGCATTCCCACGCATTGGCGGACTACTTCTCCTCCCACCATTGCTGAATGGCTCCGTAGAATAGGGAAAATAGCTGAGATGGAAGATATAATACACCAAGCTAGGGATACGCCGACTAAATTTTATACAACATGGGCTTGCTGGTTACATTTCAAAGAAACGACAGACTACAACAACATCATGTTGAAACCTGCATAGCTTGACCTGGGGGACGAGATGGTACATACTGCCTCACGTACCAGCACCACACTCGGTCTCGAACTTCCCACCCCCTCCTTCCTTCCCTAACACCCCTTTTTGTTTTTATTTTTAATCGTTGCCTCTCCACATACATTCACTATCCACATAGACAGATCTTAGTAAACAGGATTCACATCGACTATCCACAGTAACAACAGGACCTACACCCAAGATGACTATACCGGAGAGACCGGCTAGTTAAAGGCATAATCCTAATGCATTTCCAACCTTGCCCACGCACAGTTAGTTCCCGCTGGGGGTGCGTGTGGCACAGATTTAACACCCGGTCCCTAAGAATAGTTCCAGGCCTTATGCCTTAGTTTCAGTCCGAAACTTTGTGCCACGTATATACGTGTCCTAGAGTGTTATAAATATAACATTTTGGTTCATGCTCCTGCTTTTGTTTGTAACGATGTATTACAAGTGTATATGCAGTGTAATTCAATGTCGAATTATTTGTAACCTGCTATTTCTTCAATAAAAATATTGAAACAAAAAAAAAAATACAAAGGATAAAAAGAACAAAAATCTCATATGGGTACAGTGTTGCATGATTGAGTAATTGTCACTCAAAATGTGAGAGCACCGAAAGCTGAAAATTGGTCTGGTTAGGAAGGGGGTTTAAAGTGGAGGGCCACCCTGAAAAAAAAATTACACCAAAAATCTTTAAAAAAATTACAAAAAAAAAAAAAAAAAAATTGGAAAAAAAAAATATTAAACTTACCTAAACCCTTGTTGGCAGGCAGTCTTCCTAAACTGCCTCTTCCTTTTCCACGGCATCTTCTGCTCCTCGGTGAGCGGCCCCGTTGTCTTCTGGGAACTGTGTGTGTTCCCAAAACACCACGGGGCCATTCACAGAGCGCCACACCGCTCGCGTGTGCGCAGTAGGAAACTGGCAGTGAAGCCACAAGGCTCCACTGCCTGTTTCCCTTACCTAGGATGGTGGTGCCGGGACCCGAGGGACGGGTCGGCCTCGGGCGGCTGACATCGCGGGCACCCGGGACAGATAAGTACTTATTTAAAGTCAGCAGCTACAGTGTTTGTAGCTGCTGACTTTTAATTTTTTTTTTTTTAGGCCGGAATCCCGCTTTAAGTGCCCAGTGGTTAAAGGAGATTTTTTTTTTTTTTATTTCAATTATTTTATTTTTTTTATTGCATTTTAGTGTAAATATGAGATCTGAGGTCTTTTTGACCCCAGATCTCATATTTAAGAGGTCCTTTTTTCTATTACAATGCATGTTTACATTCCTTGTAATAGGAATAAAAGTGACTCAAATTTTTTTTGTTTAAAAAAACAGTGTCAAAATAAAAAATTTAAAGTAAAATAAATAAGAAAAAAAATGTTTAAAGCGCCCCGTCCCGACAAGCTTGTGCGCAGAAGCGAACGCATACTTAAGTAGTGCCCGCATATGAAAACGGTGTTAAAACCACACATGTGAGGTATTGCCGTGATTGTTAGAGTGAGAGCAATAATTCTAGCCCCAGACCACCTCTGTAACTCAAAACTAGTAACCTGTAGACATTTTTAAACATCGTCTATAGAGGCTTTTAAGGGTAAAAGCTTGTTGCCATTCCACGAGCAGGTGCAATTTTGAAGTGTGACATGTTGGGTATCAATTAACTCGGCGTAACATTATCTTTAACAATATTTAAGAAAATTGGCTAACTTTACTGTTCTCTTATTTTTTAATTCAAAAAAGTGTATTTTTTCCAAAAAAGTACGCTTGTAAGACCGCTGCGCAAATACAGTGTGACAGAAAGTATTGCAACGACTGCCATTTTATTCTCTAGGGTGTTAGAAAAAATATATATATAATGTTTAGGGGGTTCTAAGTAATTTTCTAGCAAAAAAAATGATTTTAACTTGTAAACAACAAGTGTAAAAAAGAGGCTTGGTCTTTAAGTAGTTAAACAAGGTGTCTAAGGTCACACACAAGGCTTGCCAGACACCATGTCTCTAAACACGGTAGTATGGGATTCCAGCAACAAAGATGGCCACCATTACCTCGTGCATGCGCAGCAGTGTGTGTCTGGATCCGCCCTACTGGTTTTGTCACAGATGACGTTATTAGGGGCACGGCCAAGCACTCTAACTGCTCAGTTTGGATCGTTACATCTAACCAATTAGGATCACACCCATTGGATCAAGCGGGTGTCAAACAACAAATGTTATCAGGGTCAGTGTAGATTACTGTGAGGCTCTTAATCGGCATATCGAACACCAGGAGTTGTACTCAATAGCCCCATCTTGTGTTTATAAAATAAAATAAAATGCAATCCCTGAGGAACTCAATATCACCATCATGTGCAAGAATAATATGTTGCAAGACACAAATGGATTCTAATAAAAACTAGCTAAATTGAAATATAAACAGTCAATTTGGCACCAATCCTCCTTATTTTCTACTCAATAAATTATAACTAAAGTCAAAAGTTTTTTATTTTTAGTTTTGGATATAGGAGATTCAGTCTCTCATCCTGTACTGTTATCCTTGAGAATTTAACTGAAAACCCTTTTTTTAAAGTTGTCACCATAATGGGAATAGTGAGGAAGTCCTCCAATTGGGACCCTGGTGACAGCCAGGGATTCCTTCATTTGGAGGGATTTCCTCTCAAACTCTGTCTTGGTTGCATTTTGTTTTGTATTTAGTTCTACCTTAAGCCATCATGGGTGATTCAGAACAAGTAGATGTATGTGAGATGTCCTCAGAGTTCACTAGCAACCCACCAAGTAGTGAAACATGGAAAAGGATAGAAAACACTGCAGACTGCATATTCAAAAACTGTTTACTGGGGCATGCTTGTTCTGGGTCAGTAACTCCCTCAGCAGTGAACAAGGAAAAGGATGGAAAGCTTTGCAGCCACTATCTTTCAAAACAGTTTACTGGGGACAAGCTTGCTCTGGGCCAAGTCACGTAGTAGCTAACAAAGGAAAAGAATGCAGCCCTGAAGCCCTGTGAGGACCAGGATGACAGCTCCAGAACCTTCAACTTTAAAACCATATAGCAGTGGCAGCTGCCATGTTTATATCCTCGCAGCTTTTCTTAACACCATAAGAGCAGGAATAAGCTTTCTGTATGTTGAATTGCAGTGTAGAACACTCCCTATAGAAGAATGAGCACGCCCTAAATACAAAACCTTGGTATTTGCAAACCAAGCAGTAACATGTTCCACAGACAAACTGCACAAAAATGATGAGAATTCTAGAGAGGCCAGGAAGATTCTGTCTGCTCACCTACTAAAGTATACATAATGTCTGTTATGTTAATGGAAAACTCATTGTAAAATCTTTAAAAATATTCCTGATCCTGAGATGAGTCCTGCTGCAAGATGTGTACAGAAGCACCATATATCTTATATATAAATTCAGAGTATTTCATTTAGTCCTAGTTGTTGGTTTTAAAAATGACATAAACTTAAATAAATTATACCTTTAAAAATGTGTAACTATTTATGTCTTTTAGAACACTATTTTCATTTTACAAAACAGTTACATTGTACATATAACAACATTGTAAAGATTAATTGTGTACTTTGTCACTTCTTTTATCTGCCAATATGCCTAAAGCACCTTTTACATCTCTCCAGTGTGTAGCAGCATGATGCCACATGCATGTTTACATTTAGTTTTTAATGTGTTAACATGTGTTTTGTTAAGGCATTTTATTGATTTTTATGGGCTGCCAGTGCACCACAACACACATAAATCTGGACATGCACCATTTTTTCCACAGACCACAACACACAGATAGTCCACATATGTGCCCTGTATTGTTGTAAAAACGTACTTCATTGAATTTTGATGGCTCGGTGCATTGGGGCTCCATTTAAAATGATTGAGTGCTACTGCACATTGTGGTAAGGCATTGTAAGACATGCAGCTTACATGGTGCTACCACAGCACATAGGTACTCTGTAGCCCCTGCCTCATGGGTAGTGTGCAATATATGGCAAGTATAGGTCTTGATTCAGGTAGAAGTTTCTTCTAGACTTTGTTTGTGTTGTTCTCCCTAATGACGTTGATGAATATATACGTATTAAATCAATGTCCATAGGTGTGCACAGGGGGTGTGCCAGGTGTGCTTGGGCACACCCTAATCATTCTGTGCGGTGCCCAACTCCCCCTACTGCCTGGGTGTCCCCCCGTGTTGCCCCCTCACAGTGCTGCTGGCTTCCCTCCTTTTCTCTCCTCTCTGCTGCTGCGGGGGGATGTTTGAGGATGGAGAGCAGGGGAAAGGGTGTTTACTATGCTTCAGTTTGTGAATGAACAGAAAGATGCCCAGCAAAGAGCACTTCTCATTCATTTACTGTCCAGTGCAGCTGAGGCTGCAGAGAAAGGCATGTGTGTTTGAGTTTTGCACACCCTAATGCAACTGAAATTAGTTTTTGCAGGTTGGGATGTCTGTTATAAATATAATTAAGCAAACATTTTAAAATGTATTAAAACATTTTTAACCACTTGAGCTCCAGAAGCCCCTTCCCCCCTTCATGACCAGGCAGTGGCGGCCGCTCCATTAGGGGTGCAGGGGTGCCACCCCCCCAATCTATGCGCCCATCCCCTAATCTACATGCGGGGCGCCAGACGCATGGATTTCAATGAGGTTTTTTTTGTTTGTTTTTCAAGCACGTTATTAGAGCCTGAGGCTCTAATTGGCTTCAGAAAAGGGTGGGCACGGGGCACAGAGCACTTCACCCTGAGCCCACCCAGGTGTGTGACGACAGTGAATTAATATTCGCTATTGTCTTCCTGCTTCTCCTCCCAGCCAATCAGGAAGTGAGTCTTAAGACCCGATTGGCCGAGAGGAGAAGCAATTGTATTGGCCAGAAGCAGGGGGGAGACGCCGAGGAGGAGACGCAGGGGGAATTCACCGAAGCTGCCTGTGACCTGGATGGGGTAAGTGCGAGGGGCGAGAAAAAAGGGGTTCGACCGAACGAACGAACGTACAAGGGGGACTTATTTGCCACCTCCCCCCAAAAAATAGAGCATCAGCCGCCACTGTGACTAGACCATTTTTTACTATTCAGCAATGCACTACCTTAACTGGCAATCATGCAACATTGTACCCAAATAACATTTATTATTATTTTTTCACACAAACAGAGCTTTCTTTTGGTGGAATTTGATCAACACTGAGTTTTTTAAATTTTTTTTAATTTAAACAAAAAAGACTGGGAGTTCTCCAGTTCTTCATGTGCAGTGTAGGGGCTTGAAGCAGCACAGATGGAGCATGGAGGAATTTCCTCCAGTGATAAAGATAAACTTCTCCCCATCGGCCACTTACCAGATGGCTGGAAGTGGAGGACTCCCAAGTTGCCATTCCTGCTCTGCCTCCTTCCCAGTTTCAGTCGCTCGATCAGCCAGAGCAGCCACCCGCGAGTGTGTATGAAGGAGAGTTTGGCCACACCCCTGAGCCATCCACCACCTCCTCAGACCAGGGAGATACAGCTGGGTGACCCCGCCAGCTAAAAGCCCCAGTATGCTATGTGCAGAGCACTAGAGAAACACTGCAGCTGGGGCAGAAAGTCAAAGACAGGCCTTTCCGACCTAGTGACAGAGATGGTCACAGAGATGGGGGTGAACCCAAGCACCCCCCTGGAGCTGCCTCTGGATTAGGATGTGCCCAGGCACACCCGGCACACCCTCTGTGCACACCTATGAAAAGGATCATGCCTGCAAGGGCTTAGGAACATATATAATAAGCCATCTTGCATGCTCAGTAATTTCTACTGCACTGGCCACGGTGAAATTATAAAAAAAGGAACATGTGCAAAGGGTGCATCTGATTACTTCAGTTCCTCAAGATTAACTAACAAACCACTTTATTTAGCAACTGTAGGTTTATTTACTATTTCTATAGAATAAAACGGTATCTCATATACAGTACATGCTATTTTTTACAAAAGCTGTCTCTTCCTACATGGAATTTTACTTAATAATATAATTTTACTGAATAACAAAGAGTCAATTTATATCTAGGTGGTCAGTTTGCAGTGTGTATGCACATACACATGCTAATGTGCATTGCATTAAACTAGCCCATTTGTTTGAATAAGCTACCAATGCACCAAAAACTGGACTTTTTTTTTTTAACACAACATACCACAATGCACTGGTGTGTGGCTTTAGTGTGTGGAGTGTAATGCAAATGAATAGCTCGCAAAGCACTAACACTCAAAATCTGTTTTGCTATGAGCTGCAGTAAAGTGCACACATTCTATAGACATCTGTTACATTTTTTTTCAATGGAGATGAAAAAAAGTACCGTCAAAGAGATGCCTTTAGTGACTAACAATACAATATTTTGCCACACCTATCACTGCATGTGCAGAGACCTGAAAGGGCCATAAAGTAGGTTATTTCTTGATTTTGAATTGTGACAGGTAGAAATTAGCAGATGAAACAATGTTTTACAGATCAGAAATAAGTGGTGGTGACGTGTGTGTGTTATTAGGACCCACTTCACACATGTAGGTTGTGGCAATGTTGGCTGTACTCCATGTTATCACAATTCATAGTAGTTTGTGCGGTGTGTTGCAGTGCAACTTCTTTAAAATGGCACCATATTAAAAAAGTACAGTAGATCCAAATCAAACTGTGTGCAGCACACTGCCATGCCCTTACCATAGATTGTGAAAAAACTGTGTTAAAAATTGCTAGAGGTCTATTTTTTTGCCCACTGCCATCTGTTAATGCAATGCATATTAGCGCACAGAATCCTGTATGCAGTACCAATGCAACTGTGTTTATTTGTTAATTTTAACTACTTGTTGATAGTCACTTCATTTGAAAAATAGGATTAAAGTAAATAAGCAGTTAAGTCAATTAATATTCCTAGGCTGACATCATTTTTTCAATGCTTTCTGTAATGCAATTGACAAACTCTATAAACAGGCTGTAAGCCTAGCTGGGGGTCGCTAGACTTCTTGCATCTTAGGCAAATGTTTAGGATTTCCTTCTATCCACCACTTGGACCTAGCCGTCAAAGGCAGTCCTCTAGTTCTAAATTTCACCTTCATTTAGGCCAGTACCTGACCACAAGAGGGCAGAGTTGAACTATTTCTGCACTAACTCTTAGTACAAAATACATTACCGGTAATAATAGTAAATTGCTAAGTGGCAGTTAGCAGTAGTTTACTATAATCACAGATTTGGTGCAGGGGGTGGGTGGGGAGAGAGGTGACTAAGAAAAAAGCCCTGACCTCATTTAGCAACTACATTAAGAAAACAAATGAGCAGGCAGTGGGAAAAGCAAATAGAATTCTAGGAGGGATCACTAGAGAAATCACTAGAAGGAGGAAGGAGGTTCTGATTCTCTTATATAGATCTTTAGTTAGACCTCATTTAGAATACTGTGTCCAGTTCTGGAGACCTCACCTTCAAAAAGATATTGATAAGATAGAACGAGTCCAGGGGCAACACAAATGGGCAAAGGTCTGGGGGATAAAACATATCGAGAGCGACTTCAGGAGCTTATTATGAACAGTCTGGAGGAAAGAAGGGAAATGGGAGACATTATTGAAACCTTTAAATACATCAAGGGGGTGAATAAGGTTCAGGAGGGCAGTTTTTTCCAATGTGAAACCAAAATCAAGAACACGGGGACATGACCTCAAAATAACTGGAGGAAAGTTCAAATCGAATCTTAGAAAGTACTATTTTCCTGAAAGGGTAGTTGATGCTTGGCATAAACTTCCAGTAGAGGAAGTGAGACAATGAACAGTAAATGGCTTCAAACATGCATGGGACAAACATAGATCTATACTCGCAGACAAAAAAGTTAAATAACATCGGCAGACTCAATGGACTACTCAGTCTTTATCTGCCATCACTTTTCTATGTTTCTAAATAGTGACAGTGAACATAATTTCCTTGACTGGCATTTTCCACATTTTTCTTTTGGGTGATCTACGTTCTACAATAGACAAAGTCCTCACACTTGGGAAGTGGATTTGTCTACAGGAGGGGGGCTAGGGTGATAAGACATAACAAGTCCACAGACAGTCAACAAAAATGATATAGGGTTTGGGGAATAAAACAAATCAGGAGAGATTTCAGGAGCTTAAAGTGGTTGTATACCCATTTTTTTCTATTTTTATCTACAGGTAAGCCTATAATAAGTCTTACCTGTAGGTAAAATGAATATCTCTTAAACCTGTACAGTTTAGGAGATATTCACTTTGCATGCAGCCGCTGACGTCAGCGGCACATGCGCTGTGAATGCCCGTCCAGACACTGCCGGACCTTGCCGGGAAGAAGACTCCCGCACACATGTGATGAGTGAGATCATCGCGGCTCCGGCCACTCACAACGCAGGAGCCACGAACCTGGAAGACACGCAGAGGGCAAAATGTCAGCTCCCTCGATGTGGACCGGCCTGCGATACGAGAACCTCGTTCTAAGGTAAGTATGCACAGTACTGAAGAACTGCACAGTAGAAGTAAGCATGACATATTTGTTGTTTAAAAAAAAAAAAAAAAAAAAAAAAAAAACCTTTAGTAACCCTTTAATTTGTACAGGCGTAAAGAAAGAAAAAGTTGAAATACATCAATAAGGTTCAGGAGGGCAGTATTTTCAATATGAAAGAAAGTTCAAATCTAAAGGCAGAGTATTATTTTACTGAAAGAGTAGTTGAAACATGGAATAGACACATAGCAGAGCCAGTGAGTCAGCCAACAGCAAGTAGATTCAAACATGCTTGGGACAACTATAGATCTATACTTAGACAAAAAAGTAAAAAAAACATATATATGAAAAAAAAAAATGGGGTAGACTTGAAAGACCACTCTATGTTACAGTTGTGGAAGAGCTCTGCTGCTTTATCAGGAATTACATGCTAGTACATTTTTTGCTTGTTTTGCCCCATTTAACAGTGCAAATTATTCCGTTAGACGAATGTTCAATTTTAAGCATATGTTTGTTTAAAAAAAAAAAAAAGAAAGTTCTGTTTTACATATTTTCCCATATTTGACCAAAGCTTCAACCTAAAAATAAAAATGTTAACAAAAATCTGCTACCAATTGCGGTCTCTTTCGCTCTCTCCAAAAACAATGTATGGTATAAAAAGTCTTAAAGGAGTACAGAACTTAGAATAAAATATACACATTATAATAAAATACAGTAAATATATTTTATTTTTTAATGTACTACATCTCAAAAGACATGCCAATTCTATTAACTGGGAGCTGTTATATGATAGGATGATCCAGTGGTTTCTGAGTCACTGATCTGGAACATACATACCGATTAGAAATTCAGACAACGCTGTCTGCATACTTGAAGCATCTGAAAATTTTGAAGCCAATTGCAACCAACTGCATTTTAAAAAGGGGACACCAATAGAGGCCTGCATATGTGATTACAGGTTTCCTTTAGACATAAAGTATATAGGGAGTATCCATTCACTTCAACCCTACTGAATGCCAACCTCAGTTGGCAATAAACTGTACTCTGTCCAGTGGTTTTGTCACAAGGGATTCTAAAGATGATGAGGTCCTCTGCCAATCTCACAGAAAATGTAGGGATAACTCCCGAGGGAGTCGCTGTGATTAATTTTGGTCTCCCCTACCCATTCAGACAAACTCAGCTTTCAATTCAAGGGTCTTTTAACTGTTTATTGCTGAACACAGACAAAATGTAGGATAACCCAGGCACAACATTACAGAGGACAGCTTCCCGAGAATCTGAGCAGCAACAAACCTTTAGCAGTAGCACTGGTATTTAGGGATGGCCAAGTATCATAAGACTCAGTAGAATCAGTCACAGTCCAGCACCACATGACCCTTGTCTCGGGATCAACAGTTTGATAGAACCTTGAGCTGTAAACTATGCATTTTTCTCCCATTGTTCAGGTGGTAGCATTGTGGTGCTTTACAGCACTCATGTGTAGTAGCTATGTTGCCTTAATACATTGGGTGCCATTCGAAATAAATGGCACTTTAACACACAACTCAAGTAATATGCATTGCGATAACTTGCACATTTCTGCAGCACAAAAGTGTGATTCAGCCCTTAGCATGATGTCATTTCACTCTAAAATGGGACCAACTGAAACTCTTGCATGTAAGTGCCAGTGTCACATAAAGACTCATTCACAAAGGGCCACACACCATCAGAATACAGGGTGTGTCTGAGGTTTGCATACATCGATGGCCAGCAGCCTCTACAAATCAATGACAAGCTGACAGACGCTGTGGTTGTAGGCACATCCAGCTACCATAGGCATGCGCAGGGGTCCTGCCGGGTGTGCCTGGACACACCCTAATCACCCAGGGCAGGGCTCCTAAAAAAAAGAAAAAAAAAAGTGAATTAATCTAAAAATAAAATTGTAAAAAATAATACTAAAATAATATAAATAAAAAACTACTGACACCACCCACTGCCCTACTGACACGCCCACTGCTCTACTGACACATCCATGTGTTAATACATTTTATAATGTTTTTTCAATTTATTTATAGGAGTGTGTGTTTGTATATACAGTGGGGCAAAGAAGTATTTAGTCAGCCACCAATTGTGCAGGTTCTCCCACTTAAAAATGTGAGAGACCTGTAATTATCATCATAGGTATACCTCAATTATGAGAGACAAAATGTGGAAATAAATCCAGACAATCACATTGTCTCATTTTTGAAAGAATTTGTTTGCAAATTATGGTGGAAAAAAAGTATTTGGTCACCTACAAACAAGCAAGATTTCTGACAGACCTGTATCTTCTTCTTTAAGAGGCTCCTCTGTCCTCCACTCATTACCTGTATTAATGGCACCTGTTTGAACTTGTTATCAGTATAAAAGACACCTGTCCACAACCTCAAACAGTCACACTCCAAACTCCACTATGGTGAAGACCACAGAGCTGTCGAAGGACACCAGAAACAAAATTGTAGACCTGCACCAGGCTGGGAAGACTGAATCTGCAATAGGCAAGCAGCTTGGTGTGAAGAAATCAACCGTGGGAGCAATAATTAGAAAATGGAAGACGTACAAGACCACTGATAATCTCCCTCGATCTGTGGCTCCACGAAAGATCTCACCCCGTGGAGTCAAAATGATCACAAGAACGGTGAGCAAAAATCCAAGAACCACACAGGAGGACCTAGTGAATGACCTGCAGAAAGCTGGGACCAACGTAACATAGGCTACCATCAGTAACACACTACGCCGCCAGGGACTCAGATCCTGCAGTGCCAGACGTGTCCCCCTGCTTAAGCCAGTACATGTCCGGGCCCGTCTGAGGTTTGTTAGAGAGCATTTGGATAATCCAGAAGAGGATTGGGAGAATGTCATATGGTCAGATGAAACCAAAGTAGAACTGTTTGGTAGAAACACAACTCATCGTGTTTGGAGGAGAGAGAATGCTGAGTTGCAACCAAAGAACACCATACCTACTGTGAAGCATGGGGGTGGCAACATCATGCTTTGGGGCTGTTTCTCTGCAAAGGGAACAGGATGACTGATCTGTGTACATGAAAGAATGAATGGGCCCATGTATCGTGAGATTTTGAGTGCAAACCTCCTCCCATTAGCAAGGGCATTGAAGATGAAACGTGGCTGGGTCTTTCAGCATGACAATAATCCCAAACACACCGCCCAGGCAATGAAGGAGTGGCTTCGTAAGAAACATTTCAAGTCCTGGAGTGGCCTAGCCAGTCTCCAGATCTCAACCCCATAGAAAACCTTTGGAGGGAGTTGAAAGTCCGTGTTGCCCAGCGGCAGCCCCAAAACATCACTGCTCTAGAGGAGATCTGCATGGAGGAATGGGCCAACATACCAGCAACAGTGTGTGACAACCTTGTGAAGACTTACAAAAAACGTTTGACCTCTGTCATTGCCAACAAAGGATATATAACAAGGTATTGAGATGAACTTTTGATGTTGACCAAATACTTATTTTCCACCATAATTTGCAAATAAATTCTTTCAAAAATCAGACAGACAATGTGATTGTCTCGATTTGTTTCCACATTTTGTCTCTCATAGTTGAGGTATACCTATGATGACAATTACAGGCCTCTCTCATCTTTTAAAGTGGGAAAACTTGCACAATTGGTGGCTGATGTTTGAGCTTTGGGGTGCACACTCTAATGCAGTAGGCTGCACAAACCTGTGACAGTTACATACGTACAGGGGCAGATTAGCTGCCTAGTTCTGTCAGTGTACAGTCCTTTGTGCCTATGTGAATAAGCCCCAAAAATTGTATACTGGATTACTGAGATGAGAGGTCTGCTTTAGTGGGGGATTATTATACTGGATCACCAATTTACAGTGGGTATAAAGAAGAATCACCCCCCCCCCCAGTTAAAATAATCTCATTTTGTTGCTTTGTAGCCTGAAATGAAAACAGACAAAGTTTTTGTTTTATCCACCTGTATTTACTCAGTGCAACTAATAACATCCAAGTGAAAAGATATAACACCAACATGTCACAAAAAAAAATCAAAAACAGAATCACTGAGTTGGAAAAAGGATCACCCCCCTGTGTTAGTATTTTGTTGAACCTCCTTTTGCTTTAACCTCCCTGGCGGTATGATTGTTTCGGATTTTAGGTGCTGAAAGCGGTACAATTATTTTGCATGGAAATTTAGCATTTTATATTGTAGGCCTGTAATTCTTAACAATAACACACCTAAATCTGTCCACCAAGAGTCTAGTAGATATCCCGGGTATGATAAAGTTTGAAACACAAAATCATAAATTATAATATAATAAATAAATAATTAAAAAAAAAAAAAAATTATAAAATACATTTCCCCACGGTTCACTATCGCTCAATTCTGCAAGTGTTTTAATTTACTATCGCTGTTTTCTAGCTGGTCTAAAGCCACTTTTGATGTAAAGGGACACTTTTTGGTTGCTATGGACAATCTCCAGTTTCCAGGCAGAAAGAACAGTAATGCCCCGTACACACGGTCGGATTTTCCGATGGACAATGTCCGATCGGAGCGTGTTGTCGGAAATTCCGACCGTGTGTGGGCGCCATCGGACATTTTCCATCGGATTTTCCGACACACAAAGTTGGACAGCAGGAGATAAAATTTTCCGACAACAAAATCCGATCGCGTCAATTCCGACCGTGTGTGGCCTGTTCCGACGCACAAAGTGCCACGCATGCTCAGAAGAAATTCCGACACGGGACAGCTCGTTCTGGTAAACTTAGCGTTCGTAATGGATAAAGCACTTTCGTCACGCTGCAATGTTCAAAATGGTTTAATACAGCGCACTCTCTTCTTCTTTATAATGTGACAAGAATTAAGTCGTTTTGATGCTCATATTCACACACACTTCTCACAAACTTTTTTCGTTACTATTTATCGAGATTCCCTCAATATATTTTGATTTCTCACATCTGACAACATATTTTTTTTTTTTGGTTTTTTTACTTTAATGTAGAATCTTTTTTTGTGTTTCTCTTTTTATTTTTTTTTTTTGGTGATTTTGATTTGTACTCCCGAAAATGTTTGTGTGTTTTTTGTGACAAGTTCCCACAACACCATTGATATGTTGTTCTATTTAATCTGTAGGAGATTATTTGGTGTTGTTGTCCCTTGTTAATTTCACATTGTACTTTAGAAATGTACCTGAATACTCACCAATAAACTGTCCTTTTTGGATGAAAACACACACAGGAGAGTAGAATTTACCTAAAAATATTTTATTAAGGGGTCACAACTATAAACAAAGAGGGAGGCAACGCTGGAGAAACTGCAGAAGTGGGCGAAGCCTTGGACCCCCGGGGCAGGCATCAATTATTTAAAAGCAAAATTGGTGGCCTGAGGAGTCCATATCTAAGGGAGTGCAGTCTGGTCCAGAAGTCCCAGAGATCCGGAAAGCAGCAGATGACATCTGTGTCCCCAGGCTGTGGTCATACAAGAGACTGCAGCTTTTGTCAGACCAGACTGAACCCAGGGTCATCACTCTTTGGTCTTCCTTCCACGCTTCCTTACAGGCTTTGGCTGTGGTGGTGGAGTTGTGGCAGCAGGAGGAGGAGGAGGAGGAGGAGGAGGATCGTCCCTCTCCATGACATCCGTCTTGTGTGTCAGTTCCCCACTCTCCCCCTTACGTAGGACTTTATAAATCAGGTCCTCAGAAATCTTGCATTGGCCCTCCTGCATGCCCTGCAATTTGGTGGCAGCCATGCAGGCAAAGGCCTCTTCAGGACTGGGGAAGGCTCTGAGGGACGCCGAAGCCTCCTGGATCAGCCTGTACGCTGAATCCTGCACAGGACTGGGAGAGGCCTTCCTGGCCCTTTTATATGGCAGGCGGAGGGGAGGGACCTGAGACTCAGTCAGGCTGCGACTGGTCCCTGGCTTCTCTTGGCTGACATTTAGCCCCGCCTCCTCCTGGCTGCCACTAATCCCCGCCTCCTCCTGGCTGACACTAATAATCCCCGCCTCCTCCTGGCTGCCACATTCCACAGCCTCCTCCTGGCTGAGGTCTTCCTGTGTATGAAAAAGGGACATAGGTTTAGTATTGTTTTCATCAATCACACACAATTTTCACCTCCTGACTGCTGCAAATTCACTGTTAACAAATATAACAGACTATCCTTCTGAGCCCAGCATTTTGCATTCTTGTCCCAATTTTGGGTGCCCACTACTGTCTATTGATATGTAAAACACTTTTTTCAATCAGCAATTAGTGATCAATAATAACATCTAATAAACATCATTTATTGATTGACCAGAAATCTGTAGAAGAATGCTATACCTGACTCAAGCTGGGCTCCTCCACTTCTTCCTGGCTGGAAGGCCCAGGTTGGATATCGGAAGCCTCAGCTGGGGTGGAAGGAAGAGTGGAAGGAAGTGTGGAAGGAAGAGTGGAGAGGGATTCCCTGACTTCAGTGTGGTCTGACAGAAATCGCAGTCTCTCATAGTACCACAGTCTGGGGACATAAACGTCATCTGCTGCAGCTCCGGATCTCTGGGAATCTATGACCTTCTTGCGCTCCCTAAGATAAGTGCTCCTCAGGCCACCAATTTTAGCTTTCAAATAGGGGATGGTTGCTGTGGGGACCACCGGCTTCACCAACTCCAGCAGTTTCTCCAGCGCTGCCTGCCTCTTCTGTTTGTGGTTATAGTGGGGGTGTCTCACTTGCCACAGACAGGGCAGCTCTCTGTACTTGTCAATAAACAGGGGCAGGAAATTGTGGTCGTTGAACCCATCCATTTTCTCTGCAAGACACAACACAAGACAAACCCTAATGTCAGGCCAAACTCCCCTAATCTTGTTACAATATAGGCTTCCATTTCGAAGCAGTATAGGCCCAAGTTTAGATCCTACCTTCGTTAGTACGATCGGCGTCTCCGATGCTCCTTCCTCCGCTCACAGATCGTACGTAAGACGCGCGCGTTACGATTTATACACACTGCGCATGCGTATAACTCCGCCCACCCCTGACGTTCTTTCTATTCTATTCCCCGCCCCTTTTCGTTCGGCGCAGTGGAGGAAGAGCACATGGCGGATAGACAGCAGGATCGTGCTAATTACAGCAACGAGGAGGAGGAGGAAAGGCCGGAGCCTGAAACGTCCCGATCCAGAAGGAGATTAAAGGACTCAAATATGTCCTTTGGGGAGATGTTGGAAATGGTGGACATCCTGAAGAAGGCCGACTATGATGGAAAGTATGGGCCTTACCCCAACCCCAATGTCCGAAAGGCCAAGATCATGGCGAAAGTGGTCAGGAGTCTGCACCGGAAATTCGGGGTACGACGATCGAAAGATCAGCTCAGGAAGCGGTGGTCGGACCTGAAATTACGAGAACATGAGCAGTACAGAAAGATCCGGAGAGTGCTGCAAAAAAGTAAGTAGTTGTGCTGTGTTCCTATTCTTTTTGTGTTTATTACGTTCGTGCTGCTCCATGTGCTTTTAGGAACTGTTGTACAGTTTAAAATGGCAACTTTCATGTTCATGGGCACATTATTCGTTCGGATCACACATTTTTTTTTCGGACTATAAAATACCATTGTTTAGCCCATATGCATTTGGCCACCATTTTGAGGCCCTATACTTGTCTTCAAAGAATTGGGTTGTGTAGATGGCTTTGTTACTAGAATGAAATGCAAACTAGATTGTGTGTAAGGAGAGGACACTCAGCAGCTGTTTTCACATCTGGACACTGGAGCACTAGTGTGGGACACAAGAACACCATTTTTATTAGGGGGGCCACACAGGTGCTCCAGTGTATACTATAGGGGGGTCTCCATCGGTGAAGCTTGTACTAAACAGGTAAAGTATTGCAGCTTGACAAAGGACAATAAAAAATATACATCTTGGAACTCTGCTAAAATAGATAATTGTACCCCACTTCCAAGCAATGTTTCATCTTTAGAGTTCTGCCATCAAATATCTGTGTGCTAATTATACCATTTTTGTTTTACATAGGGGAGAAAAGACTCGGAGGACACCCCTCATCCGAGGAGACCAGAGACCCCCCCCCCTCTGGAAGAAGGTGAAATCCCCCCAACACAAGATGAGCAGGAGGAAGAAGACATGGTGGAACTAGTCACCACAACAGGTGAGTGTCTGTGACCACAGGCTCAGATAAGAGATGGATGGCGGCATTTTTTTTAGACCTAATTTATTTTGTGTTTCCTCTCTTTTTAGGTGATCGTGAGGTTGTGGATCCAGATCCTTTCACATCAGAAAGTGCCCAGATCCTGATCGGGGAGATCATGGGGTGTAATTTACAATTGGAAATCATCAAGCAAAACATCAATGATGTTATTCCAAAATATAAAAACATCATTGATGTTTTGGGGCGAGTTTAAAGCCCCTCCAAATCACTTTCTTCTTTTGTTTGCTACAATGTGCGAAATGTTTTTGTGATTTTTCCCAAAGCCAAATTTGGAGGATGCACACAGTGTGCCAACATGTGCTATCTGCCATCACGGGAGATCAATGGACGCGTTTTGGGGGTGCAACCCCTTCCTCAATAATAAAGTAGCGGTGAGGAAGGGCTTTCTCCCCCAAAACACGTCCCTTAATCCCCCCTGATGGCAGATAGCACATGTTGACATTGGGAAATTTGTGTGCATCTTCCAAATTTGGCTTTTCCAGGGGTGATTTCACCCCATCTGAACGCTATATCAAACACAGTTCCTAAATACTCATGTCTGATATTGCCTTCCAGTTCTACCAAATGTGAACTTTGTAAGATCAAGATTTGTGTCTTTCTTGTGGGTTTTACACAGGCCTGTTTTCTATAAAATGGACATTTTGATTTTGGATAATGACACCACAAAAATTGTTATACAACAAACATGTTGGTTTGTCAGAAAAACCTTTGGTAAATGCACATGTGATTGTGCAGGTATTAAAAAGATTGTTCATCAAGAATGTGTGGATTATTGTCTCAACGCTACAACACTTTTGGGGTGATGTAATTGTTGTTTTATGAGAAAATGGGGGTTATTTCCTAAGGGGAAATCCACTTTGCACTACAAGTGCAGTTTCAGTGCAGTTGCAAGTGCACTTGTAGTGAAAAGTGTCTTTGCATTTAGTAAATAACAGCCAACAGTGCTTTGTATAAGGTTACACAATCACGACATTTTCTGGACTCCACACATTTCTGTCAGGGTCAGCTCAAACAAACACAAGCAGTAAATGTCCACAAAGAAGAGCCTGGGGGGAGATGCCTGTCGAGAACTTGAGGTCCTGCAGGCTTCTCCCTGTGGCCAAATACCGCAAGGTAGCGACCAGCCTCTGCTCCGGAGTGATGGCTTGCCTCATGCAGGTATCCTGCCTGCTGATATAGGGGGTCAGCGAAGCCAACAAACGGTGAAATACGGGGTTCGTCATCCTGAGAAAGTTCCTGAAATCATCAGGATTATTCTCACGGATCTCACGGAGCAAAGGCATATGAGAGAACTGGTCACGCTGAAGCAACCAATTCTTGGTCCATGAACTCCTCCCCACCCTGTTCATGGACTGGACTTGTGTCAAGGTCAGGACCCCAACACCAAGCCCCCGCAGAGCACGAACTCTACGAGGAGTACGTATACGAAACATGGCTAGAAAACGGTCGGCTGCTCAGAACGAAGTAACAGAACGCACTGAAGAACAGCAAGGCCTGTGAAGAGCGACCTGAAAAACAGCAACGAGCGGACAAGATCGCACAGAAAACTCCGATACGAACTGACTGCACTCACTGAAGAGCAAATACAAACCCACAAGCACAAACTGAACGGCAGAAAACGATCTGAAAGCCACGAGTCTGAAAAAGCGCGAATCGTCTCTCACCAAAATTTTACTAACACGAGATTAGCAAAAGGAGCCCAAAGGGTGCCGCGCTTTGTTCTGAACTGGCCTTTTCTAGTCTCGTCGTACGTGCTTGACGTCACCGCGTTCTTGGCGATCGGAAATTCCGACAACTTTGTGCGACCGTGTGTAGGCAAAACAAGTTTGAGCCAACATCCGTCGGAAAAAATCCGAGGATTTTGTTGTCGGAATGTCCGAACAAAGTCCGACCGTGTGTACGGGGCATAACAGTATATAACATAAAACTGCATGCAGGGCATTGGACAAAGCACTGGGGACAAAAGGGATGTGAAATAATTCCATACAGTACTGTAATCTGTAAGATTACAGTACTGTATGTGTTATGATTTTTACATTTTTTTTAATTTGCCGCCAGGCTCCACCGTCGTGCGTCGCGACGCTCGCAGGGAACGGAGCCTGGCACGGAGAGGCTTTGGAGGAGGACAGAGCCCGCAGACAGCGCGCGGGAACATCGCAGGATCCTGGGGACAAGGTAAGTATACAGCTCCAGGATCCTGCAATGTAATCCTGAGTGTGGCTCGGGGTTACCGCTAATGGTGCTGAAATTTAACCCCGAGCCACACTCGGGAATACCGTCAGGGAGATTAATTACAGACTTTAGATATGTCTCTACTAACTTTGCACATCTAGAGCTTTGCAATATTTGCCCACTCTTCTTTACAGAATTACTTAAGTTAAGTTAAATTTGATTGTGACCACCATGTGTGGACTGCGATCTTAAAGTCATTCCACAGATTTTAAATGGGGTTTAAGTCTGGGCTCTGACTAGGCCATGCAAGGACATTCACCTTTTCTCCTTTCTTCCCATTGACAACTTTCTGGCAGAGGACAGCAGATTTTCCTCAAGAATTTGGCAGTATTTTGCCCCATACATTTTTCCTTCTATCCTGACAAGTGCTCCAGTCCCTGCTGCAGAGGAATGCCCCCATAACAGGATATTAGCAACTCCATGCTTTACTGTAGGAATGGTGTTGCTTAGATGGTGAGCTATATTGGATTTCCACCAGACATATATTCTGGTATTGAGACCAAATAATTCAATTTTAGTCTCATCTGACCAGAGTACCTTTTTCTATATGGCCTCAGAATCTTCAAGGCGCATTTTGGCAAAGCTCAGTCATTACTGCATGTGGCCTTTCTTGAAGGAGTGACTTTTTTCTTGCAACCTTTCCATACAAGTCACATTTGTGGAGAATTTGTGATATTGTTGTCACATGTACACAATGACCATGCCTTGTCATAAATTTCTGCAACTGCTTCAGAGTTGCTGTTGCCTCTCTGACCAGTTGAAATAGGCAGACACTCAATTTCTTCCTCCCCTATTCTCCAGTGGCCGCTGGCGGTTACACATGAGACACAACTATCTATAGCACCCTTAAACGGCTGTGTACTAATTTAAGACAGACTTGAATGCACTTGTGGGACTGTTTTATCTACCTTATCAGCTGTCTTATTTGTACATTGGTGCAAACCCGGAATTGAGGCATGTTGGCCCATGTGGAGTTATAACACCCCCAATGCAAGCGAATGATGTAGCTTTATATTATATATACCTGTATGTTCTGACATCTGACAATTTAGCTAAAACTTGGCCGTGTCTGGACTTCCTTTGGGCCCTGGTGGTAAGCGCTGTGACCCTGACATCCCTCTGCGAATTGCTTAAAGTGGTTGTAAACCCTCGTTTACAACTTTATGTTACAGGTAAGCCTATATTAAGGCTTACCTGTAGCTAACAAGGATCTCTCCTAAACCTGCACGGTTTAGGAGATATCCCTGTATTTGTAGGTTCCGATGTCATGCGGCTCATGCGCACTTAAGACAACTGAAGCAATGGCACTACACGCCGTTGCTTCAGTTGTACCGTGCTGTTCCCGCGTGCATGCACAGAGTTACGGCTCCGGCTAATCACATCGCCGGAGCTGCAATACCCGGAAGTCACTCTGGGACATGTCGGCAGTCGGAGGGGAAGACGTGGACCGATGCGGGGGCTTCGATCTGAGGTAAGGAATACATAATTAGCTAGTATGCTATGCATATTAGCTAATTATGCCTTTGTCTTGCAGGGTTTTTTGGCTGAGGGTTTACTTCCTCTTTAAATCTCCCGAAGAAGCATCCAGGTCACAAAACATGTAGAGTGGAATCTGTGAGATCTATTGAGGACAAGTGAAACCCCAACTCTGGAGGATATGTGAATACTTTGGTATATATTTTTCCAGATGTATTGTTTCATGTATGCAATACATTCCTCTAAAGGGATATACAGCTAGAAAACATTTTTTTTTATTACACAGTATACCAATGTGTTAATGAAGATCAATAAAATGTGTTAATTTTATACATATGTGCCTATAAAGTCGATGATTTTCCTAGTCTTTAACCAATAGCCTCCTTGAACAGTTTCCTCTTGGCTCTTTCAAAGAGGTTGGGGCAAAGTCCTGATGCAGGGAGGGCCTGTATTGTACCAAATACCTCCAACTTCTTTCTTAATAGTAGACTTCACTGTGCTGCTAGGCAATGCTAAAGTGTTTGAATAATAATTTTTTTGGTATCCATCTCCTGACTTGTGCCTATCCACAACTTTATACTGGAGATCTTTTTGACAATACCTTGCCACCTATAGATGCTTGTTTGCGTCAGTTGCATTACCAGGGACTTAAATGCTCCAGGAAAGCGCTTTTCATGCTGCACTAATCAAAATGACCACAGCTAATCACCATTGAGAGGCAAATGGCTTTGTGTGCCATTGAGGTGGCGATTAGCTACACCTGATTGAGTCTACAAGTCATTTTTAGGAAGGGGTGATCCTTGCTCCAACTCAGTGATTGCTTTTTATTTATTTTTTTTCTGACAAGGTGGTGGTATTTTTTTCACTTGGATGTTAGAAGTTGCACTGAGAAATACAGCTGGATATAAAACAAATACTGTCTTCATTTCATGCTGCAAAGCAACAAAATGTTAAAGGTTTGTGGGTATGTTGTTTTTTTTTTTATTCCCCCTGCACATTATTGAATTTACTAACTTCTCACCCACTGAACAGCATTGGGGTAGAGAGCAGTAGATCCAGTGTGTTGTGTAAGCAACATGTATCTGAGCAAAGCAACTGTTTTTCAGAAAGCAGTCTACAGCAACAGTCTCCATTTTTCTTTCATCATGGGTCTTTAACCAAATGGAACAGTAGGCCAGGGTCATAAGACCAGAACAGCCAGCAAGCTTTTTTTAAAAAAAAAAAAAAAAAAAAAAAAAAAAGCATAAAATGTACAAAAAGCATAAATGTGAAATTGCCATAAACCATTATAGTTCACTTTAGTGTAGCTATACCCAGGGGCAGGTGCAGAGGAGGACCTTGACTAGGCAATGGGGTGGGTGTGGCAAAAGCTCTGGAAATGGGAGAGTTACTGGACTGAGTGAGGGAGTGCTTGGAGGTCCTAGATTAGGGGGGGGCCCCCTTCTTGAGGCCCTGTACTATGAGGGGGCTCGTGGAGGCCCTCTGACCTAGGAATAAGGTGCCTAAAAGACCTGCCGGCTTCAGGGAGAAAGTCTGGACCTGAAGCCTGGGCTAAGAGCCTGCTCGCAAGAGACCGGTTGGGTGATAGATGTATTAAATTACCCAACATCACCTCTTTCCTGCCATCTGACCCACAGTCACATGGAGCATATGCGTCAATACCCAAGCGTGATAGCCATGTACTTTATGCATCCCTGCGCAGGCAGCCCCAGGTGCCAGATGTGCTAGCTACACCACTGGTTATACCATTGCACATTTAAGTTATTCAGTATTGCGGTTTGCTTTTTTTTGTCAATTTAAGACCATCAGCAATCTATTCGTGTCAATAAGATCAGCTTTTCATGTTATATACTCTTGTTTTTCATTAATGTCAGTTTTTAACCAAATGCAAGGTTGCAAAAATTTGGAAGGGACATCGGAAAAACATAAGATTTGTTTGTGCTTTTGCCAGTGTATGTAGCCAAAAGGCAAACAGATTATGAACAGGCAGAAGATAAAGCTTGTTTCCTCCTTTTTATTTCCAGAAGTGGATCACATGTTCTTTTGATCACTACACCAGAAAGCAGTATGAATAAAGCAATCAGTCATAAGACATTATATAACAAGATCTTGTTGGGCTTCTTGAAAAACACATTCACTGCGAAATATCTGAACAGTAAAATAACATTTACAACCAGACAAATAGTTAAGGTATCAGTTTGCGCAAAGAATTTCACTCCTGGGTCTAGCTTGGTGGGGTCACACACAGCTGTTAGAACATCAGGCCACCATTCCAGGCCTCCATTTAAAAATACTAGTTGTCAACCTGGCTTCCATAGCTTTGAATAACTGACCTGGTATAAAAAAAAAAAAAAAAAAAGTCATAAATGAAGGTAGGGGAAAGCCAAAATGCCTGTAATCTCTACCTTTTTCCAGGTAAGCAACTCCAGGGAGGTACTGGAGAGTACTCCAGGAGACCACCAATTTTCAGAAGCAAACCTCAGCATCACTTTATACACAGTCTTTTCATGACAGTGTTCCTTTAATCCCAATATCTGTCTTATGAGGTCTGTCTGCAAGCTGACACCATCACTGGGACGGTCGTTTATGAATTTACACTATTCAGAATGCAACTGGAGCCCCTGTTGGTACACAAACCACAGAAAAAGAAAAAAAAAAAAAAAAAAAAAAAAAGTCCACATAATAGGACAGAGAACCCAAGATTCCCCTGTGGCAAGATCTGGACATATGACTTCCCCAGAGAATACGAGCAGCCAGTGGTTAACCCACCAACTTGAACTGTAGGGTAACACATACCACTGTGCACATAATGTAAAGCACAGTATTCAGGTTGCAATAGTCCTGACTAACAAACAGAAAAGAGAACAGTCTGCTGTATAAAACTATTAGCATACATGTACAGAAGGTAATGGTCCAGATTATTCAACTGTCAAGAATATATAACAGACATCAAGTCTCACAGGAGTCTCCCGCGTTTTCCTGCGGGCTCCCTAGACACCCATGAGCGCAAGGTGATCTCCCAGCTGGCCCTGTCACAGAAAGATAGAGCAACCTGAGTGGCCAAATTGAGTACGGCTGCTCTGTCATCTGACACTGGCTGAGCAACAGGCAGATGCAGGGCAGGAAGCAGATGGGCAGGGGCAGAGAGTAGACTGTGCATCGTAATCTGCAGGCTGTAGAAAAAAAAAACAAAACACACAACTTTCCCCAGTCAAGCGGACTTTTTCTGCACTTTCGGGTGCTGCCACGCAGTAATCACCTGTGCAACAAGTACATGACAGTCCTGGTTGCTTCTATATCAATCCGCTGGTCAAATCGGGGCTGTTATGTACTTGTCGCACAGGTGATTACTATGCATCGGCACTCGAAAGTGGAGAAAGTCCTATTGACTGCGGAAAAGTTTTCTTTAATTGTTAGCCTGCAGATCACAGCGCCCAGTCTCCTCTCTGCCTCCGCCCATGCGCTTCCTCCTGGGGAATTCTGACTGGGATGGCTCACTAGCCCCAGCAGCCAAACCCCAGAACCAGCCCAGCAGGCAGACCCTTGGCCCTAGCAGCCAGACCCCAGCAGCTGTGCTATTAGGCTGCATTTCATTGAGGGGGGGGGGGGTTGGTGCCAGCGTGAAGCGTCCCCTCCCTGAAATTAGTTTTTGCAGGTTGGGATGTCTGATACAACCTACAGTGCACAGTGTCCCAGGGCATGCAATATACTTAATTTTGTACCAGGGGCATATCATGAAATCAGTGCACCCTAGGTACCGAGAAATACAATTTTAAAAAGTGTGGCTTGCAAAGTTCACCTCAGCAAACAGTAGGGTTTAAATTGTGCATGGTTAGTCTGGGATGACAGTGCAGAATGTGGCAATGTTAAATAGTGAATGTACAGCAGTGGGTAGTATGTACAGGAATAGAAAAAACTCATCTTTATCTATATATTATCAATCAGTGTTTAGAGATCAGTGTTATGTATAGGTTATAGCCCCTAGTGCATGAGCAGTCACTGTCACACTGAGCCTGTTCTAGAATAAAGCACACCAAGCTATTGGCGAGCACTGACCTGCACACAAGGCAGGCTGCTGCTCCATACACTTTGCCACCTCTTGACAGACTTGCTGTCCCCCACAGTGGAGATGTGGACTGGCCTTTCCCCTCCGCTGTTCAGAGGGGGGACAGTTAGGCAGGGTGTGTCCTTGTGTAGAACCCCTCAACCCAGCCAGTCCTTCCTCCTCTCCCAGTGCTGCTGCATCAACCGTTGACAGAAACCTCTAATGGGCCACCCCCCCACCACCACAGACCACTGAATGCTCAGTTTGCCCCTGGGTGCTGTATGCAAATAATGACAGGCACCGCTATAGCACCGGACAGATGGCTCAACCATGGGTGCAGTGTGTCAGAGCACAGTGCCCCCCCCATGCAGTGTGTCAGAGCAGTGCCCCCCCAGGGCCTATGTGCAGTGCACACATTGCATCCATGGATATGGCACTGTTGTACACATTGTAGCAGCCCAGATTATGAGCCTTGGCCACATTTGGTTAACATCAGCCACCATCCCCACCCCTTTGTTTGCAAACCAGCTGTCAGACTGGGAATTCATTATTCACAATTATACGAATGTGGTGAAAGGACATTGGTCCAGCTTGTTTCAGTGTGTCCGTTGAGTCATTCCAACATGATCAAGATCTACAGGGCTTCACAACCAAATTGACAATGGATTTAAATATTGGTTTTCTTAGCCCTTTCCTACCCTGGCATTTCTTTAACTGCTTTTTTATGTGCAGGGGAATGACTGAACCAATCATGTGACCACTAGCAGTCACATGATCAGAATGTCATCAATACTAGAGACAGTGATGCTCAGTGTACTGGGAGCACAGTCACTGGGTGTTAAAGTACACCAGTGGCAACCTGTCCATTAGGGGCACTGTCCCTTCTCTGCAGTGGATATATTCATGCATAGCATGAATCTGCAGCAACCCCCTATTCATGTGTCCTGCCCCTATCAGGACACCGGGCGCATGAATTACAGCAGCCAGGTTTTTGTTGAAGCACCCGATTTGAGCTAGAGGCTCTAATAGGCTTCAAAAATACAATGGGCTTGGGTTGCAGTGGATGCGACTGGAAACCAACACAGGTGTGTTGAAAAGCTAATGGTCACTGTTGCAACACTGATCCTCCTCCCAGCCAATCGGGAAGCAGGTATGAAACCGGTTTTGATTGGCCAAGCAATCTTATTGGCCTCCTAGCACCGGGAGGAGCAGAGAGGATACACATCGGAGAGGACACCGGTGCATCTTTCCCCAAGCCTGCCACGCTTAAGGACAGGGCTGAATCAGCTCTGACCACAGGGGGATGGGAACTTTAAAACCTGTGGATACGCTTATTGGGGTAAAGGAGTTTGTTTTTGTGGTACCAAAAAAAAAAAAAAACGCAGCAAAGAAATGGGACTCTATGTACATAAACAAATTTATTACATATGTGATTTATGCTTACAGTGACTTGCAATTTTTTGGTCATTGAAATTTTTCCATAGCAAATATAAAATGCAGTACTTCCAGCCAACCAGTCTTCTACAGATTTTACAAATGAAATGCTTTCTAGTAGTCAGGGCCACAAAGGCTCAACATAATGGTTTCATAGTCTCCTTTCAGTTTTTCTTCCTGTAAATGTAAAGAGTGTATTAACAGTAAAACTCAATATGTAAAATTTTTGTTTTTGCAATATCAATGTATATTGGATTATAATCTCACTAAAATTGTTCACTTCCGGTGTTTTCTAGGTGAACATGGGAGATGAACAGGGCTAAATGAATGCAGAACCAAGGTTACACGGAAAGGCTTTTGGATTCCTCAGGGTCTAGTCTATCTTCAAGCTGTGATTAAAAGAATTCTGTGGGTTTCAGGGAAATGTTGATATAACTACTGTATGGTGGACAGTTCAGCCCAAATGAAAAAAATTTATACATGTGGGCGAGTCATACCAGCCCCCAAAACTGAGGACTATACTGATGGCAAAGATGTACCCACTTAGCCATCATCCTTGATGCTACTAAAACTATTTAGGAATGCCATGAGCAATGAGCTGCGCGAAGGCAGTGTGACAATTTGCTCTTTGCAGAGAAGCTGGTAGGTTGGTTGGCATGAAGCCTGAGGCAGAAGCTTAAGCTCCAGTTTATAGCCCCTGGATATAATGTTCTAGACCCAAGCATCGGAGGCGCCTTTGATCTTGATGGCCATGAAGGCCAACAATTGTGAGACCTGGTTCCCTGACTTGGCAGGTTTGGAGGACCAAGTCTTGCAGCAGATATGCAATCTGGACATGGTCTTCAAGCCTGAGGGCTGAGGGCTTTCAGCCTTTTGTCCACAGCCAATACAGAGCAAGAGTGTACAAATGGATACTCCTAAAAGTATAGGGACAACTAGGACGCCACATTTGTTCCAGCATTTAATCCTTGAGAACCTTGCAGATTTGAGCGGCTCAACAGAATGGATCAAAAAACAGCCTTTCACAGGCTGACATTAAAAAGGAATTGCACATGCCACAACCAGCACCGAAGATTAAAGCGGGGTTCCACTCAAATTTTTAACTTAATCTTACCCCCTTCAGTTAATTGCATAGATGTTCAAATGCCACACGAAAAAAAATGTCGCTGTAATTACCTTTATATTGTACTTTATTGTGGCACTTCCTGTCTCTCCTCCCATGGGAGTAGGCGTGTTTATTGCCTTTCCCTGGCGCCGCACTGTCTCCTGGGAGTTTAGTGTCAGGCTTCCCAAGATTCAGTGCGGAAACAATGATCATGCGCATGAACAAGCTGTGAATGAACAGCATTCACCTCATCCAGGAAATCAATGCTTGTGGGCTTCACATGCCCACAAGCAAGATGGAAACAGCCAGCATCACATTTTTTAAGTTATTCTTCAGTACGAAAACAGACAGAGGCGGAAATATTACACCCAAATTGTGAGTATTATTTTGGGATTAGCAAAGTCTCAATGACCTAAAAAAAAAAAAATTTGGTCGCCGGACTCCCGCTTTAACATCTTGTTTGTAAGCTACAATGATCATTGCACTGACTCAGTCAGCTAGAGCAGTGGTTGATATGGACTTAAAAGCACCTGAGGAAGGTGAAGGAAAGCCTGAAAAATGACATATTGGGGTATGTGAAGACTAAACTTGTGAACCACTGGGCTATAGCATAGAATATCCCCCCCCCCCCCCCCCCCCCAAGATGTAAAGATAATTTAAGTCTATGTTGTAACTGTACAGATGGGACCAATGCAGCTGTTGCCCTATGTTAAGGTTTTGATTACTGCTTACAAAGAGGATTAGGAAATTACTAAAATGAGTACAGCACTCAATGAACATCTAGGAGGGGGATGTGCCTTAATATTCAAAGTGTGAAGGTAAACATGTTCTGCTTAAATTAAAGTTATAAAATTGAAGTGACCCTTAAAAATTTTGGCACAGCAAAAATCCAAGGTGCAAGCACACCGATGGAAACCACTTACCTAAAAAAAGGTAGAAAGAACAGATCTAATGGTGAACAGTACAGACAAGCAGTGTGGGCACACTGAACCACTACATGTCCAGATATAGACAATAGTAAGCAGGTGCTTCCAATAGGGGTTTGCTGTGTTGTGCATTTATTCCATATACTTGTGTAACTAAATATTCCCCACCTCAAAAAGGGGCACAGAATATACATTTCTGTGCATGATCGGACTGCATTTTGTGTTAGCCATGCATTTGTTGCACTTAATATCTTCAGGAAAGAATGTAGTTTACAGTTATTTAACTTGGCCTGGTCTGACATTGAAGACAACCTTAAAAGGATGCATGCACGTATGGTGTATCACAAACAGGGCTTAAATAAGGGACAAGATAAAGATACAGTACAAAGGTCCAACGTGCAATGAAGCCATTTGGAAAAGGTTTTATTGCCCTTGCTAATGACTACTGTAAGTGTAGCACAGGGCATCCTATGGACCCAGCTGGGATGTTGGAGTGGGGCTTTTAAAGAAGCACAGGTTTAGGGCAAAAGAAACAATCGTGACTAGGAGTGAGGTTATTGGGATGAAGCAGTTTGGTACAGGTACAGCAGGCCCCAGTTTAAAAATGCTACAGAATACAGGGAGAAGCGTTATGAGGTGTATTAAAAAAACAAATACGGTGTGCATAGAGTAATGAGGAACTAACAATTGGAGTGAACAAAGCACATAGGTTATGCCACAATTACAAAGGAGTTAATTATATACTTGTGGTGAAGCATTGCTTTAGTGGAGGAGTGGGGCCTTCAAACACCAGCCTTGTGTTAGACAGCCTTAGTGTGCCTTTTGAGGACACTAATAAGTGCCTTCTCTGGGTGCAGTGAGCCCCACTCACAAGCTGCCATGTCACTTACTCTGGAGGTGTGAGTAAACCTGAAAAAAGGAACTGGAATGCCAGGGATAGATAGATGTTGAAAGAGAACCTATACCAACCTTAATAGCCTGGCGCAGGGATTTTCCATACAGCTTCTTATAATGATATTTGATCTCTTTTAGGTCAATTTCATTTCGAGATACCAGAAGCCTAATTAAGTCTTTATGTCTGGTTCCAGATCCCTAAGAAGAGAAAAACAAAAGCTGTAGACCATTTGAAAGGGATATTGCTAAAGAATGCCATTAACACATTGAGTTACACCAAAGTTGATAGTTTTTATAAGCAATATGAAAGGGACTGCACAATCCAAGTGCCTCTCCCTATATTGCAGTGCAACCTAAATGGCTACCAGGCATTAAATGCCTTTATCTACCATTTTTTTTCTCATCTAGTACCCCCTGGGGACTCCAAACCCAGCAAGCTTTTTATGAAACATCCAACTAAATCTTGGATCTCTTAAATCTGTATACCAGCACACCTGTCAGGGAAATGTCAATGGCATGTTGAAGCCAGATATAATTTGCACAATTTGTCTCCTTCAATATGCACCAAAATAAACTTGAACAGAGGTAAAACTAGGCTGCCTGCTTCTGAAAATTCTAGTTACCTGGCCATCATATCCTTTGGCTTCCATAAAGTTAAAAACACTGAATAATGCATTCACAGGTTTGAGTTCTGTGCCAGTTATTTAGAAAGCCAGGCAACTAGCATTTTCAGGACACCTCAATGTTTTTCCAGAACACTCTTTACAGCATCAGTAAACTAATCTACATCCCTATTGCCATTTAGGTTGGGACCACCACCACAAAGTAATCCATCCCTAAATAAACTATTACAAGCCAGATAAATCCTTTTTTTGGGCACGTGACCCATCTTCTCCACACTTCAGGGCCCCAGTCTGTGGGTTGGCCAAGTATATCAGGTGACCTGTTGGTGTTGCTGTGCATGCCAGTCTTCTACCCAGACTGAAGAGCGGATTGCAGAATTAGTGGTCATGTGTTTTTTTTTTTTTTTTTTTTTTTTTTTTTTAAAAGACTGCAGAGACGATCAGCCTACTAATCATCGCCAGTGGGAATGTGGAAGCTACTGGTGGCAGGGTCACCTGGTAATTTCAATTAACTGAAATGGGATTCGTGCGAGTTCACATCAGACACAGTTCCGTTCAGTTCCGTGTGCTTTTTTTCTGCATAAAATGCATGCAGTGTTTTCAATGTATTCCAATAGCTCTAGTTCACACCATGCAGTCAGTTTCCGCACCAGAAACTGACTGCATGGTGTGAACTAGAGCCATTGGGATACATTGTTAGCGCTGTGCATGCATTTTTAGTACAGAAAAAAAAAAGTTTAGACCCACTTGTAGTGCATGAAGTCCATGTACTGCTATGGATCAGAGGCACACACACATGCCGAAGTATGCTTGATGCCCTAAACTAAACCAGTTATAATCCTTGGTGCTTTACATAAGCAGATCTGTACCTGCATTTGTTTACAACACAGTCATGAGCCTCTTTAGACAAGGGGACCTTCAAAGGCCAAAAAACACTGCTCCAAATGTGTTGGGGGTTAGGGGCCTATACATACATCTGATATGAACATGTGCATTGCCTTGCCATTCACTGTTAGTTGCAACACAACACATCTGATGCCCAAGGTTATATTCTATATTGGGGGGGGGGGGGGGGGGGGGGGGGGGAGGGGAGGGGAGTGCATGTCCATTTTTTGGGTTCTAACATGTTCCCTAAAAAAACGCAGCACAAGTCACAAGTTAACGGGGGGGGGGGGGGGGGGGTGACAAAAAAAAAAAAAATTTAAATTAAATAAAAACACTGCATTCCTTCACTGGAGAGGTGGGAATAGACACTAAGCCCCCGTTCACACCTCTGCAAATTAGATACGGATTATATTGCATCCAATTCGCAGGACATTTTAATACATTCATATGAATGAATCTGGTTCACATATGTGCGTTGCATTCGCACTGCGCATCGCACAACAAACGTGTGTTTTCTAGGCATTGCGTTGCGAATTACAAACCCATTATCTTCTATGGGAATGCATCTGATTTGCAGATGCATTGCGTTCTGAACATGGATTTTCTCCTTCTCCTCACTACACCTCCCCCTCTCCCTGCTCACTGATCTGCAGCTACAACAGTGAAACCTCTGAACAACTGATTTTTATCTTCCCAGTAAATCCTGAGCTTCAATTTGCACCGCACATGTGTGTACCCAGGCTTAATGTTGGAGCACATTAGGACATCAGTGCTGGTTATTTATTCTGGCCTTTATTGTAAGCAGTAAAAAAAAAAAAAAAAAAAAAAAAAAAAAAAAAAAAAAAATTTATATACCTTCATTGCCAAGTAGAATCTTTCAGCAAAATAAGCCGGTTTGCATGATGCAACCTTCACTGCAAAATGATACAATAGTTAAAAATCCATAAAAAGGGTTACATTTTCATTGGCAAGAACACATGAAGTCAATGTATGCAGAGTTTTCCCAAAACAGTTTTTAGCCTTGGATCAGCTGTTTTGTGCTTGGTGGCAATTAGACAAAGTTCACTTGATGCAGTTAAATACAAAGCGCACAAAATCTGCAATTCCAATCACCACACATGTGTTTTTTGGGAATCTTGAACACTGTCTCATATGCATTTAACCACACTAAACCTGAGTGGACTTTAAACAGGGTCTCTAAAAATAAAAAATAAAAGCAGGTGAAGAAATGCTGTAATATAAGAATGCCAAAATATAATTTTGTGGGATTAGAGTCAGGTGTATGATTAACCAGTTATACCACTTAGGAACTAGTAATCAATTTCATATGTAGATTGAAACAGTCATTAACTGAAACAGCTGTGTAGAAGGCTTAAATATGGGTGAGGAACAGCCAAACTACTAAGATGAGAGGTTGTGGAAGTTTCATGTCACAGGTCATACACAAGGCTGAGCACAGCAAGACAAGGCACTTTTAGCTGGGGTTGGGGAAAAAAGAAAAACCCATAAACAACCCAGGTTTACAATATATGGTTTAAAATCAAAACAATGCCACTGCTATTGCCTGCTCATAGCGCATACAGCATTTGTACATAAACATTTGCATCCCAATGCTAGAAATCACTTACCAAGGGATATCAGAGTGTTTTCAATGTCTCCCTTCAGCTCAAGATCTATAGCCTTAGTCATATCATTTTTGCTGTAGGAACGATACCTGGTGAAAACTAGAAGAAAGCAAAATCGTATGAGCGAGATATCTGCAGACTAGATATTGCACCAATATCACAATCCTGTGATATATTCACTGCATCTTCAATGTTTCAGATTACAATAAAAAACTGTTCCATGGTACATCCAGCATTCAACTAAAAAGCTCTATATTAAGTGACTATTTCACGTGACGTGATGAGCAAGACTAGTTTAAGATAAAGCCATACGATACAAGCTAACAGAACATTCTTTAAACCTTTACTTTTGTGCAAGGCAGTGTCACAGATCCAGCACAGGTTTAATATACCGAGTTTTAGGATTGCCAAAGTTATTCTAGATTGGTGTTGGCATAGAAACAGTCAGGGAAAATGACTGACTTGACTAGATTCCCCCCCCCCCCCCCCCCCCAATATCACAACTAAGTAAAAAAAGAAATGATCCCATATTCTTGATTTTTAAGACCTTTACAGTAAGTATCAAAAGGTGATAACATGGGTAGTCATTGGCCAGAAGGGACCCAATAGTAAGGCTAAATTTATTGCAGCAAAATAACCTAGACTTTGTTCTTCCAAAGGGCAAAGTGTTTCAATGCATGTTGAATTTTCAACTTTAAAAAGTTCCATCTTCAAGCTGTTACTAATACCATAACATTGATGGGCATCAACTCAGATCAAACTTCTCATCTACTTAGAGTTCATGAACCTGGGCAAATTAATATCTACACAAAAACATTCAGCCTGTTATCGATGAGACAGCACGTGTTGCAACAGGACAAAAAAAAAAAAAAATTAAAGTGGTTCGAAAGGCTTTTTACCCCAATGCATGAAGGTAAACTTTTGGTGCAGCTTCCCCCTATCCCCCCCCCCACCCCCAAAACTTACCTGAGCCCGATCCCAGCGCTGTGCATGAGAGCAGTAGCAACGCTTTCTCTCCCTCACTGGATTCAGAGCAGCAGAAGTCAGAGGCCAGTGATGAAAGCCAATGACTCCTGCTGCCATCAAACCCAGTAACAAAGGAACAGGTCTGTGCCACAATAGGCACACAGTGCAGCTTGGGATTGAGCTGTGGCAGAGAGGAGCCGTTTAAAAATAAAGCATAAAACCTATGAGAGGTCACAGGCGGGGTGAGCATATATTATATATGTGAATACAAGTGGGGAAATCCTTGGGTATTAGGAAAATTGGGCAAGACGTGCACGAGAACTACATCTATAGGTTTACAGTTTGACTTTTTTTGGCATGGTGTTTGGTGAATTCTAATGTGCATTTTTGTTTCACAATTTTATTTGGTGAATTTTCTTATTTGGGAGTCTCACTTCTGATGCTGCACTACATGATTGATAATACACAAAGTTGAATATAAATTAACAAATAGATATTTGGAATGTATTGACATGGTGACAAATTTTTCTTCTTGGTTTTTAATTTTGGGTGGATACATGCATTGGTTGAGCAGCAAAGCTTGTAGGTTGTGTCAGTAGAGGCATCGCTGCACATTCCATTGTATTTTGTTCCAATTTTTTCACATTTGTCTTTTTCAGCAAATTCATTTATAGTTATGAAGTGAGGAAGTCTCTGAAGTGAGGACATTGGCGCGTCACCGTTGTCCTCATTTCAGCTTTATATATATTCATATGAATTGGAGAGAAGGTATTCAAAGCAATTCATACCAGATCTGGGCAGCACTGACAGTCTTCATACAGGTGCACTGTCTGATTGGGACTTTTCTGGGTTTGTTTACTTACCCCCACCTGCAATTTCTGCTGCCAGTAGGGACTAAAAAAAAAAAAATAAAAAAAAAAAAAAAAATAAACTACAGTTTGGGGTGGGGTGGGGTGGGGGGGGGCGTGGGTAAGCAAACCACACAATCTGACAAAACAAAGAAGCTGTCAGAGGCGTGGCGTAGAGAAGACGACGTGCAGAGATTGAGCTCCGCTCCTACATTCATCCTGTCAGTTATTGCCGGGCTCCAAATCCCATATACCTACCTTCTCAGTCACCCTGGGGTCTAGAAGAAAACATGGCACTTCACAGGCTCCCCCGCTGTCTCCGGGTAAGCTGAGATCTTCCTCCACGAGCACCGCCCGCACCAGCCATCTTGCCCACGAAGCAAGTGCAGATGTGACATAATTGAGATTTTGCTGCTCATGGGTTACGCTCGGCTATGCCCTCCCTGAGATCCTATCTTAATGATGCAATTCCCACCCAGTGGCTGGCCAGATGGCAGATTTCTTTACCGTTCTCTCATGGAACGTTGGCGACCTCAACTCCAAACTTAAGAAAACTGCAATTCCAATATCTCAAATCCAACTCATCCTTCAAGAGACCCACATTATGGGCAGCAAAATCCTAACGCTAAAGAGAGCCGTGGATACAAAGGGCTATACACACCACCTACTCCACATATGCAAGAGGGGTCACAATCCTACTACACAAAAATTTTCCTTGTGTGATGGGGGAGATTTGCACAGACCCCCAGGGCAAAATTTGTTCCAGTGGTATTTACTCTTTGGTTTATTGTTGTAACTATTTATGTCCCTCCACCCTTCTCACCTGCAAGATTATATGCCATTCTGGAAAGGATCACCCCTTTCTGCCCTTGGAAAATACCGATATGGGAGACAACGCCACCATGTGCCTCTAAAAACCATGCTACAGAGTTGTCCACCTGGGCTAAGGCGATGGGCCTGGCTGAAATCTGGAGATGGAAACACCCCACCACCAGGTCACTCTTGTTTTTCAGCGTCCCATAAAACAGCCTCACGTATTGACCTGGCATTTTCTAACCCATTGCTGATGGATGTGCTTGAGGTGTCCTACCCAACTAGTGGACTATCGGATCATAGCCCCTTGGCGGTCATGTTCCGCTCTCCTGCCTCCCGTAGCGCAGCATTGTGGCATCTGGGTCCCCACTGGGTCTCTTATCCAGCCAAATTACCGCCATTGCTGGCAGAATTTTGGGAGTAGAACACGGGGTCCTCCCCAGAAAATACCTGGGACACATACTAGAGGGCAATACATTTCCTCCATTGCTGTTATTAAGCAGCAACAGTTGCCCAAGATCATATCCTTGATATACATTGTAGATCAGCATCTAACTGAGTTTGTGCCACATCCAAAATTTATACATAACAGCAAAGGGGGTCCCCTAATGGTGGACTTTTCAGGCACATGTAAAAACCATAAAAGAGGGATACTATTCCCAACAATAGATGTATTAGTTTTTTTATCATATTTTACTATGTTAATTTAATAAATTATTTTTGTACCAAGTATAACTTATGGTTTTTACATTTGCCTGAAAAGTCCACCATTAGGGGACCCCCTTTGCTGTTATGTATAAAAGATCATATCCTTGCAACAGTCAGTACTGGATCATGTCACTACATATAATTCAGACCCCACCCCGGACCATTTTGATCTCCTGATGGCTGCCCAAAGAACTACACCTTCATATGATGGGAGGTCACCAAGCTAGAGACATAGGAATAGGCAGCGACAGTTTGAACAGGGTGACAAGAATGGTAGTCTAGCTATGATGGCTCAACATGATCAACCACTCGCACTTAGACCCACCTTAGCTACCCCTACAGGTGAGAAGGTTCCCCCCTAATTCCAAGCATGTTAAACAGCTTCTATGAAACTCTATACACTTCTGCTTTGCCCTCAGATTTCCAGCCTGAGGAGCTACGGGATCTATTGGACCCGTTGGCGCTTGGCTGGCTCTTGGACACTGAACGCGAGACATTGGTACAGCCCTTCATGGCTCTAGCAGTACTAAATGCAATCCAATCCTTCCCCTCAGGAAAGTCCCCGAGCCCCGATGGGTTGCCGATTCTTATAAGTCACACAGGAAACCGTTGGCACCATGACTGGCTTCGTTGTACACAAATAGTTTGTCAGGGGAGGCTTCCGAGCGCCATGTATCATGCCTACTTGACCCAGATTTATAAATCCCTGAAAGATCCTACATCCTGTGCTTACAGGCCAATAGCGTTGCTAAATAACGATTTTAAAATTCTAACAAAACTCCTTGTCATTAGACTATATGCCATGCTACCATCAGTGGCAGATTCTGACCAAACCGGTTTCATGCCCCACAGAGCCACAGATGTCAACCTCCGCAGGTAGTTCACCAATTTACATACCCATCATATTAATGAAGGTACACATACAGTAGTCTCTTTAGACATAGAAAAGGCTTCCGACACTGTCGAGTGGCCTCTCTTGTGGGAAACCTTGCGCAGAATGGGGTTCCCTTTGGTATTTGAGTGGCTTTGGGAGGGAACGGTCAGGGGAACTAGACAGGGCTGCCCTCTCTCTCCAGCGCCATTTGCACTAGCCATCGAATCGATAACATAAGTGCTGCGCGCCTCCCCTCACACTAAGGGTCTACGCATCGGTCTGCTGGAGGAGAGGGTTGCTCTGTACGCCAACGACATGTTGCTCTCTGACACGGGGCCTTCATTGCAAGGTGCCCCATCTTTTCTCAACATTTTGGGGCTGTCACAGGGCTCAGAGTTAATTGGACTAAATCCCAATTGTTTCCAGTTGACCAGGCAGCCAAGGCGACGCCCCCCCCCCCGTCCAATGGGTGGACACTTTAATATTTGGGTGTAATCATTTCCTCCCAAGCTGCAGACTACATTCCCCTCAATTTAGACTTTATTCCTAAACTAAAGTCCAAACTTAAGTCATGGGGTAATTTGCCGCTGTCCCTGTGGGGCCGGTTTAACCTTCTGAAAACGAAAATCATCCCTAAACCTCACATACCTCTTTAGACATTCCCCACAATGGTTACCTAAATCTCTTCAAAAAAAAAAAAAAAAAAAAAAAAACCACACCTCAAACATTTTCCTCCTTATGGGACCCCTCACCGCCCAGATACAGATTGACTACCTTGATGAGGCCGAAAACGCAGGGTGGTATGGTATTCCCAGACTGCTACAAGTACTTCTGACCACACAATTGGTAACTGCTGCCTGGTGGCTAGACCCAGATGGAACAAACGAGAAATGCAAATAGTTGCCTCACACCTTATATATTGGCACCACATCCCTTGGAAAGTGGACAAAAGAATGAAGGAATGGGACTTTTAAGGTGTAGTATATAACACACATAGCAAAAATGTAATTTTATTTGAAAAAAGCTAATTGCTAAAAGACATGATTTAAAATTCATCCAATATTACAGTACAGTTTCAGAAGGTGCAACTGAAAGACTTGTTCTCCCGTGGCTTCCTCAGGAGAATGATAATTATCAGGCACTATCTGTATGTAGAGGATTCAAAGACTGTATAAAAGAAATAACACTAATATTAAGACCAGGTGAATCAGAAGGTAAACCCCACCTGGCCAGCATGAGAGGCGGAAGACGTCGCCATTGAAATGAACAAAAAAGTTTCTTCAGGTTCATGCTTCCCCCTTGGGGTTTCTTTGTGGTGATATTAGCCAATGTAAATGAATTGCTGGTTGTCAGTCTGGATTGGCCAACTTAGTACAGGCCCTCTGCTCACCAGTTATAAACAGTTTCTTCTTTTACATCACCCTCTGTGATCACCAGATGATTTATCTGTGAGGTTTACCTTCTGGTTCACCTGGTCTTAATATTAGTGTTATTTCTTTTATACAATTTTTGAATCTACATACAGATCGTGCCTGATAATTATTCTCCTGAGGAAGCCACAGGATGTGGTGAAACATGTTAAGTCTTTCAGTTCCACCTTTCTGAAACTGTACTGCAATATTGGATGATTTTTAAATCCATAGGTCTTTTATGAATTAGCCTTTTCCAAATAAAATGAATTTTGATATAATGTGTGTTCTATACTGCACCTTAAAAGTCCCATTCCTTCATTTTGTCCAGATGGAACAAATCCCTCCACGGCACTGGAGGCAGCAGTGGTGGGATCAATGGAGGCGCTCAAATTTTTAATCTACAGGGGACCTCGTGCCCCATATTCCCCAACTCCCTCCATGCGTACCACCCTGTGGGCTTGGCGAGCAGGATTAGCAATAGAGAAATATAGGAATAATGAAGTTTCGCCAAATGCCCCAATTTGGTTGAACCCTAACCTCCCCCACCTATACAGAATGCTAGACCCATATGCATGGACTAAATATGGCGTAAAAATCATATCACAGACAGTTTCACAAAATGCTTTAGCCTCCTCAACTCTCCTCAGAATAATATTCCAAACCACTATCCGTTATCTCAATTACCACACTCCTCCTGCATGGTAGTCCAGTTGGGGTTGGAAAAGACACTCAGATCAAGATGTGGTGAAAAGCCTACCTCACACTTATACGAGCACCTGATCTTTGTCTCTCCCACCCATGGATAAGCTCTGGTCCTGCTGGCTACGAGACATTCCTACACTGGACAACGATGTTTGGGATGATATCTGGGATTTCCCCTTTAGCTCCCTAGTCTCTACGTGACAGACTTGTGCAGTTTAAATTGTGCATAGAGCATATATTGCATGCCATATAGACTCCACAAGATGAAACGGGAGTATGGGATAGCAGATTAAAGTGAAAGCCTGTGACAAAGGGAGGGCACACCACAGCTGATGCTACCAAGGTGATTGAGCCTCTAGGGCTCTGAATCCCCTTTTATTTGATAATACTCAAACACCTAGCTGCCCAGATACAGAGGTCACCTGACCAGGTAGGTAGCCAAAGGCCAATGGGAATGCTTTCTACACTTTTCCAGACCTGAGGATTTTACCAATAGTAGATTAAGAAAACCAGTCATCTGCCTGGATACAACTAGACCCATTTCCAGAGGTCAGGGAGCCAATGGGAACTCTTCCTGCAAATTTAGCTGAGGGGAGACTAGAAATCTCAGCTGCCGCAATCCCATGAGGCAAGGAGGGCTTAAAACTGCCCCCCCCCCTTTTCCTTGCACTCTGCAGAATGCTGGAGGTGCAACTCCTGACCACTTTTCACACTTCTGGAACTGCCCCAAGATTCAGCAATACTGCCTGGAGGTACTATATCTGATTAATATGGTCACTGCGGTCACACTTCCGATGACAATGGATATATGTCTTTTAGGGCTGATAGAACAAATTATACCGACTGTTGCAAAGAGAACTTTGATTGGGTTGTTAGTCTTCTATGCCTGGAAAAATATTGCAATGCACTGGAAAAAACCTGCTGCACCATCTTTAGCTTAATGGAAACGCCTAGTTAATGACAGCCTCCCACTTTACAAAGATACCTGTACAAATAGAGGGTGCCCCATGAAATATAATATATGGTGTGCATGGTTAGCTGAACAGCCTAATGGTTTAGAGGGAAGAATGCAAACCTATGAATATACTTGCAGGTACATAACTGTCCTCCATTATACGATCGGGTAGATATGTCCAGCTGAGAAATTGTTGTTTCGGATAACTCGGATCGTTTTGTTATCTCATTCAAACTCACACCTATGTAAATATACTGCTAAACCACACAGTGGTCTCAAAATGGAAAACTGTCAGCTGTGTGTACAGACACCAACAGGAGGGAGCAGCTGGAGTGAGCACTCCACTGCTCAGATGTGCTTTCTCCCCTCCCAGTGCAGCTCCTGTATTCCTGTGATTACCGCTACTGGCTTCTGAATACAGGAGCATGCTTTGAGGGGGGAGAGCACAGCTTTCCAGCTCTACTGCTGGAAGCGCTGTCATCTGACAGGAGTGTTGATGCAGCTGTCAATACTCATGTCAGCCATATAGCCAGAATGGCAGTGCCCTCATCCTTGCAGTATACAATTGCGCCCAGGGGAGCCGCCCCTCCTGCCCACCCATTGTCCCAGCCCTGGCTTTCAGAACCTACTGGTAAAACATTACAATCACTACTCAACGTGTATTCACTGAAAGGATTCTAGTTTTGGCCTCTACCTTTGTAAAGCTGGGGTAAGCTCCTTGAAGTGAGAATATTTATGAAAACGCCTGTATCCGTTCCTTTGCGCTTTTCTCCTGCTTCATAAAGAGCCTGTAAAATGAAAAAAAAAAAAAGTGACCTCAGCAAATCAGATCTACTGTACATGCAAAAAAAAAAATTATATAGATCAGGGGCCACTTTATTACCCTGGCATCGTTGTCAGCCTGCTCATCATTCACAGGTGCACTTTCATTGCGTTCACCCTAGAAAGCAAGTGTTAAACATAATTTGAATGTAAATGCAAGTACAACATGGAACCACTTGATTTAAACGTAATGTAGTCCCTTAAAACAAAGTATATACACGTTTGAACATAATTTTTTTTACCCAATTTGTTGAAATTAGGGATGAGGTACCGTATATACTAAAGTAGTTTTTAAATACTACTCTTCATAAACTTATATAGTCTTACTTTTGATGGCAGACTTTGGTCTGTATTGAAAGAATTTATAGAGCTTACATTCAGATTTACTTAGCATCTTCTCTCACACACTTTACACTTTAACTATTGGGTTAATTCTAATGCGGTCAGGTTCTGCAGGACTGCCTGCTTGTTTTAACCTGGGAGCTGCAATGCGCACCGGGCACCCTCCCTCTCCCCTCCACCCATTGTGACATGGGGGGACTGGGTGGATGGATCCAAATGCACATTGGCGCCATGCTCTGCATGACCCACTTTTGGAGCATCATGGTGCTGGAGTGGCTTTTTAATGTCTTGGCCACCTTGCAAGGCAATACTTGTGCACCAATCAAGGACAGCGCTTTGCCATTAGACAGTCCTTTCAGGTTCTCATGGACACATCACACTCAACACCTGTATCTTGGTTTTTATAGTGCCCACCTAAGGTAATCATTCTGGAAGCTTTTTTGCTTTGATGTTTTCTTGGTTTCTTTTTCATCCCATCTTACTGGCTTGGTAGGTCTTGATCACTACTTCTATTACACAATAGATTTTCACTCCCTTCTGCACTTTTATATGTCTACAAGATTCTGGATTACCTCCCGTTTCTCCAACAGGAACACTTGCATGGTGGGTTCATGCAACACTTACCATACACCATGGCTTTATGCCTTCTGTGCACCAAGGTTATGGTTCATCTGCAGCACCATCTACCCACTGTTACTCCCTCCATAGTCACCATATAGTTATGGAAAATGTATTTCAATGTTAACAGTTACGTCGAACATTATAGTTACATATTATAAAGTTAAAGGTATTACTCTGCTTCAGAGTTGAACACGGAGACCACTATTCCTTTGGGGCTATACTTATGTCTATGTGCGCCTTTTTCCACAGATCTGTATGACCACAGCTCCCAGGACAGACTCAGCAGCCCCCTTTTTCCAGTGCCGCATGCTTGAACTTGAGGCCGTGTTTGCATGTATGTAAGGAGTAATATGTAATATATTTTTGCCATATCAACCATCACGATATAAAGTACAAATCGGCTTACATCACGTCAGTGCTTTATGATGCCTTCCGTGGTTGTTCATACATTTAATGCAATATGGTTCATGGCAACAATGTGAAAATGATAAATTTTTACCTAAAATGGGTCATGTGAATTTATCTATGCCTCATTTAAAGTCCCAACCCTGTCTTTTTTCTACAGATATAGGAATGTAAGTGCACAACTCATTTGTTATGCGCTTCATTTGAAGTCCCAAACCCCAAACCCCCCCCCCAGATTGGTCCCATTCAATAAAGTTCACACTGCATGGGATGCAGAAAAGCCATTGGTAAAAGTTTTTACAAGCATTCTGCCTAATTGACTTTCATTCCCCTTTAGCAGTCTCCAATCTTTGTAAACAAAAAAAGGGCCAGTTTACTGTCCTTGAGGGCCAGACTGTGGCCATTATCAGCAGAAAAGGCCTCAACAGGGGAATTAAACAATACCTCATCTTTGGTATTAGGAGGAATAGTGCCCCATGGATGGGTGTTAGTGAGGAATCGTGCCTCATTGTTATTGTCAAAAGAGGCCAGGAAGCTGAAAGTAAATGCTGCAGGGCTCAATGAGAGCTGATTGGAGGGAAGGGACACCTCCCCTTCACACGTGAACAGATGTGAGGCTGTCAAGCTGGAGGTCCCTCACCTTTTTAACTTTTGGTGTCAGGAACACTTGTCAGAAATCACTCTTGCTGAGGGGAACGAGGCAGCACACAAACACTTTGTGCTCTGGATTGAGTCAAGTACACACTATAGAGGGATATGCTTTGTTCTCATTTCATGTCTGAGGTTTACAACCACTTTAAGGTGAGCGTAATCAACCAGACACACGGGTAAAGCACTGTTCCTTTGTGTCCTTATAATATCTACTGCAGTGTGTAATTATGGCTCCATCAGAAAACTAGAATAAGTCCCTTCAATCAATTTTGCATGACAATCATCCTAATCACGTTTGACTTAAAGCGTTTGTTACCCCCAACATTTCATATTCCAGAGTTGTGCCTGCTGTACCATGTACTTGTATTGCTTCCTTTATATGAAATTCCTGGCATACCTGCCAGTCCCTCTGCTTTCCTTTTAAAATTAAAATTTCCTATTAAAAAAAAACTGACCACACCAAGGAGGAGAACACACCTTAGTTTGTGCTGCTGGGAACTCCGTGTGCTCTCCCACAATGATCAGACTTGTCCTGACATGTGCGTCACTGGGAAGATCAGTGCATGGCTGCTTCTCCCTTCTCCCACCAGCTCTTATGCAGCCAAGAGGGAAGATACTCACAAAGGGGGGGGGGGGGGGGGGGTTGGGATTTATAACTTTTTTTATATCTATACAAAAAGGTTTTGCCTTTTATTTCTATTTTAAACTTAACGGGTTGGAATAGTTTACTTGTAATATCCACATACCTTGTCAATTTGTACATACAAAAGCAATACAATTTGATTAGCATAAAATTCACAAATCTAATACCTTAATGAGTGCTAGAAGGGCTTTTTGGAAGTCTCCAGATGTGTCGGAAGCAACATCTTTTGCAAGTTCTTTCTTAAAATCTGATATGGAAAAAAAAAAAAAAAAAAAAAAAAAAAAACACACTTGCTTAATGCAACCAGCTGTGCCCCAATTTAAATCCAACATGCAGAAGCTAGTCCTACGAGTCAATTTATTCTACCCATTTGCACACCTTTCGATGATTTAGATCAGGGATATGCAATTAGCGGACCTCCAGCTGTTGCAAAACTACAAGTTCCATCATGCCTCTGCCTCTGGGTGTCATGCCTGCAGCTGTCAGTCTTGCTATGCCTCATGGGACTTGTAGTTCTGCAACAGCTGGAGGTCTGCTAATTGCATATCCCTGATTTAGAAGGTTGTCATGAATTAGTTTACCCAAATTGTCATGGAAGGGACAGTGCTTCACAAGAAAACATCTTGCAATATTTAGCAATTAGCTGGGGTGAAAGCCTAATGGTACTACCAAAGTTTATAACAGTTCCCCAGTTAAAAAACAGGCAAGAAGCACACAGCGGATCCTTTGACATGCACGCGTCATACAGCCATGCAACTGTTATTGCTGGTTTAAGATTTGTTTATCAGTTGTGACTGTTAAAGGCCAATTGAACTTTGTTTAAAATTGAATTACATTTCAGGTGCATCACAACATAAAAAAGGTGTGCCAAGTCTCAGGGCTCATTTACAATGGCAACCAAAACATACTAAAGCAACACCACTAGTATACATGTGCTGCATTACAGCACAACCCACAGTAACCCATTACAATGCATTGTGATGTAAACAAATTTGCCGTGTCTGTTCATTCATGTGCATTGACAGGCAATTCATTCGTGCAACACCAACAAAATTGCATGCGAGAAAACAGTTTCTCCCAAAACGCAGCCACAAACTAAAGACGCTTGCTTTCTGTTTGGAAGCAATGGTCTTTCTGCAGGAGGTTTGAAACAGCCCCTACTGGGACTCTGATCAGCAGAGCATTCATGTTGCCGATTGCAGCGCTATAGACCTGACCCAGAAAGGGGCGTGTTAGACCCCTTCAATGAAACCACAACTTCCCCACCAAGGTTAAGAGCCATTTTCCCCCATGCTGTTAAGGGACAGGCTTTTCTACTCTGGCTATGGCCAATTTTTAAAGAAACTGTGGGGCTTTGCATACCTTTGCTTTGACACACATGGAATGTATTTGGCATATTTAAACCAAGAGATAAATTGTGCTTTAAATATGCTTAAAACAGGTGTCCAGCAAGGCCCAAATGATCCTTAGACTCCTTGTAACTTGATTTTGTAAATGTATATTTTGATTTGAGTCTTTCCACACTGCTAAACAGATTAGCCCTATACAGAATAGTATATCCAGATATAAAAGCAAAAATTCTACAGGTTTCTTGTAATCAACAAATCTTAAAAGCTTTAGTTTTGTAATTGTATACCAAAATTCTGTACTTTATAGTAAGCACACTATTCTTTAACCTGTAAATGCACACTGGAAAATATAAAATTAAAGTCAGTCAAAAGCTTGAGTTTCGACTGACAAGATTTCAGATGCTCACAGTTAATCATCAATCCCCTTCACGAAACAACGAAAAGGGGTCTGGTTTCTTGCAACGGAGGTGAAAAATATCACTTGAATGTAAATGACCTGCAGGGTTTTAGAATAGATAGCACCAGATCATAGCAACAGCATGTGCTAACAACTTCTATTTCAACAGTATGTTTATACTAATAACTTCCCCTACCTTCTTTGTAAACCTTATTAATTTCTCTGATCTCACGATTGTCCCGCGATACAAGAATTTCAATTAAAGTACTTTCATCTGTTCCAAGTCCCTAAAGAGAAGAAATAAAAAAAAAATAAAAAAAATAATGGAGAACAATGTCGAACCTTTTGTTCATATACTAATGAACTGAAAAATATACCAAGTTCAGTGTGACTGATTTGCAAGTTGCAGTAGAACAAACCCATATAACCAAAGTTTCCATTAGCTATTGAAGGTCATCTGAATGTGTGTTTTGGTTGCGCGTTTAATACTCAAAATTTCTCACGTTCATCCAAAAAATATATGTGGAGCCTTTACCAGGAGCACCAGCATCCATGCCAAGATTACAGATTACCTATTATGGTGGAAACTTATGCAGTGTGGCAAAAAAAAAAAAAAAAAAAAACCCCACACACACCAAAACACAGGAGCATTCTACAAAGCGAAAAGCTCCCAAGAACAAATTAAATTGATACGGTAAGGGCCCTTTTACACCATACATGTTTATAATGCATGCTTCTGCCATGCATTTATTACGATGGTATGTGTTTAATGCACACGTTTGTATGTAAGGGTAGAGTGTCATAGCAACTTAATACAGATTTCTCTTCAATGTTACAGACGTTTACCAAAAACGTCTGAATTGGACTGCTTATCCAGCATGAACACATTGGTATGCTACATGCATTTGCACTTTTAATACATGCTGCACTGTAGTGCAACTATATTAAAATGGGCCCCATTTTGTGTCATTACCTTGACGGCATTCTTCAGGCAATGTGCATCATACTGGGCTGGGGTTTTCATCAATGCCAAAACAACTTCCTCCAAGTTGCTCGAGAGTGCTTTTTTCAATGCATCATCTAAACTCTGCAAGACATTAAATATATGTTACCACCATTTAAATAAAAAAAAAAAAAAAAAAAAAAGAAGAAGTGGTGAGTGACTATCTGATTTGAGAATTTCTACTGACTTTAGTGAAACTAACCCAACATATAGGCTCAATATAAAAGCCTGACCTTTAAAGATTCTTAAAATGTCTAGCGAAGCCTTGTCTTACATACACACAAAGCTAAAGAAAAAAACAAAAAAACAAAAAAACAAAAAACAGGGTTATAACCATCAGAAGGGGAACAAAGTACTAGCAATTCCTAACACTTGTTTTATCCTTCAGCACTAAAGTTCAGTTAACAGGAAAAATGCCCTTTACCTAGCATCTTAATTTATAGTAGGTGGTTACTGGCATTTCTACTATATCAGGGATATGCAATTAGCAGACCTCCAGCTGTTGCAGAACTACAAGTCCCATGAGGCCTAGCAATTCTCTGACAGCCACAAGCATGACACCCAGAGGCACAGGCATGATGGGACTTGTAGTTTTGCAACAGCTTGAGGTCCGCTAATTGCATATCCCTGCACTATATGATCACAGTGTAGTCACAATAGGTGATAGCAAGTTCAGTTAGGATTCCTTATACACCAAGAGGTTGCATTTGCTCAAACTAGAACCTTTATATTCAGAGCAACCCCTTGTTTCTCATACTAACCCCCCCGTCCATGGAGACCACCAATAAAATGGTGGTAATGGAATGGTAGATGACCAGGGCTTGAAGATGACCAATGCCAACATATTAATTTGACCACAACGGAGTTAAAATTTCAAAAGATCTTGGAAGTCATAGATAATTATAGAAGGGTTTCTAAACCGTGTTACATAAATATGGGTACTAGTGACAACTGTCACTTGACCAGGATTTTCTCCTTCCATATCCTGTAATTGTAGCATGACCTATCAAATTTTATGATTCAAGTTTCTTCTACCTTTCCTGTCTGTTGTTGATAAGCTGCTTTGATTTGCTGGCGTTCACTGTTTGTCCTTTTGGTCAGGATATCAATGATAGTGCCTTCATCCACCCCTGTGGTAACAAAAACATGAAATATTCAGCAAGTCTTTTTTCCGGCAAAGATATAATGGAATATACACATGACCAGAATGGTTGGCACCAAGATTCAAGCAGGACCTGGTTTAAGTTTTGAAACATCTGGTGTTTATAGTAGTCAGTGTCCTATTTTAGCAAATTTCCACAAGCAGCGAGAATAAGATTAGTGATACGACTTGCTTCCTCTAAAGCTGGGTACACATGTAGCGAAATGCGACCAGCCAAATTTTGACCTGTATGTGGCCCTCAACAGAAGTCGATTGGTAGATCAGCCTTTATCAAATTAGACTGCTGGAAAACTTCTGGTCAGCCACTGCTGCCCTGACCAGTGTATAGGAGTCCCGTTGTCAGAATACAATAGCAGAACAGAGGATTCGTCCAGTAGCCTGGAAAAAAAAAAAAAACAAACACACACACACACTATACTTATGCATTCAGACATTGTGTGCTTTATAGCCCATGCTTATCCAATAGGAGAGGACAAAAACTGTGCAAATTAAATTTTAGTGTATAAAAGTGCAGGCTACAGCCAAGTTTAAAGTGTTACTAAACCTGCAACAGTAAAGTCAGTTTGTATATGCTGTAAAGCATGCTTGTTATACTCACTGTGAAACCCAAGTTGTTAATCCTCTGCATTGTGTAAAAAGGCCATTTGAGCCTGTCTTTCGATCCTCCTTCCACAGTCCCCAATCCATCTCCTGACAGTACAGAGCCTTGAGGGCATTCTGCATATGCCAAGTTTATTGCTAGAGGGTTTTTTTGGGAGGGTGCATGTGATCAGCACAGGGCCAATCATCACTGTCCAGACAGAGGGTCAGGTGTGATGCAGCCTCATAGGACAGTTAGAGAATGCAAACTCCTCCTACAAGCTTTAACCAGGACACTGGTAGAAGTCACAAGACTGCTATATACTGCTGATGAGAAAAAAGTTATTTAGCAGTTTATATTTACTAAAATAATTACATTTCCACACTCTGTACTGTGGGAGACCAGATATAGTGAATGCAGTGTCCTGTTTAGTAACACTTTAAACCTGCTCCCACCCCCCTTTTTATCTCCTGTACCAACTACCCTGTTTAGAATAAAGATGCCTATACTTAACTGGTCTCCAGTATGGTCAAGTGATCCCAGCTTCAAGTAATGGGGACAGCCGACAATGGATGCCCCATAGTAAGGCTATGGGTGACGTGACTGCCTTGGCATTCTATTCATTGTTGGCACTTTTCTGTCCCCTGAAGCTAGCTGCTGGGCAGACCAAAGTGCTCCGAGACTAGGCAAGTATATGCATCTACCATTCACAGGGTAGTTAGTAGGTGGGTGTAAGCCAATTTAAAGAGTTCAGGTTTTTTGTTTTCAAACGCAAAACCTGCCTAGGTGGATGCACCATCAATCCGATGCTGCATCTGTCCCCCCGCTGGCTCACCAAGACTATGAGCAGAGCGACCAAAGACTGCTGATCACTCAGTTTGAGCAGAGAGCTGTTGACAGTCACTGCCATCTGCCCTGCCCCGCCCCCCCCCCCCACATTCACTGGAGCACTGGGCTGTGGAGGGGGTGGGTGCAGCTGGTTTAGGCTCTCAGCAGCACAGAGGCGGAGCCAGGTGCTGGACAGATCCCGACTTTGTCAGTCTTATCCGAGCTTGGACCAGCTCCAATGTTGGAAACGGGTCACTGGAGTGCAGAATGAACTGCACTTCTGTGAGCCATAGGAGAAGAACAGTCAAATAAGCTTTGATTATACTTCCAAGTATAGTTAGCTCTAGCCCAGACTTACGCTAATGTAGTCAAATGAGGAATAAGTATGACACCTTCCACATCACCACATAATTTCCCTAGCTCTATAAAATATTAAAATATGGGATGTGTGTGTCAGGTAGGGATGAAGTCTTTGTTTAAGATAAGACAGTGACAATGGAGTCATGACAGAACCTTAAACTCTGGATGCTTCCAGAACTATGAGTCATGCAGGGGGATAAATAATCCTGTAAACAATTAGAGACCCTAACATATTAAAGCTGAAGTTTAGCCAAGGGTTATAGCAACAAGACTTCTATATAAAAAAAAAAAAAAAAAAACAAACCCACCACACACACACACTAAAAATTAGAATGCGGAGGGGGCGAGTCCTTGTCAGGAGCTTGTTCATTGCAGCTTCACAGAAGACTGACACAATAAGTCTCAGAGCCAGAAATTCAGCAGAAGAGGACAGGGTATCCCTGTTGAGATTTCTCAAAGGATACAGCTATCTGCACAATGTGTGACATGCTTCATTACAGGTTAGGTCACTAAATCTAGAGATAATTTTTATAGATCTTACCTTTAGCTTTTATTGCTTTATCAAGATTAGCAGCATCTGTTGCAGGATTGAATCCAGATGTTGCCTGTAGCGATGGTCCACAACTGTCAGCCTACAAAGTAAGAGGACCTTGCATTGTGATCACATGAAAGTTATCTTTAAATTACGATTATTCAGGATTTATTTAGCAACAACTGTTTGCCCCCCATGCTTTATAAAATATAGACAGTACAGTTCAAGAAGGTTTGAAGAGCCCTGCTTTTGAGTGTATAAAGTCTAAAAAAGGAGGGGCAAGTGATTCAAAAAGGTAATGCCCCTGTGGGGATAAGTTGATGGAATAAGTGTTTTAATGCCAGGTCCTCGCCAAGCCTTTATAGAAAGCTCTAACTTTTTTTTTTTTAAAAAACACAAGACGATCAAAGCAAGATTATCAAAGCACTAAAGAGTGGAGGTGAACCTGTTTGCCATTTGCAAACCAGCCAAATTGCCTACCCGAACTCCCACATGCTACATATTTGGATTGGATTATTACAGTTATATGGCGCCAACAGTTTGTGCAGCGCTTTACAAAGCTAGGGCAAACAGTACAGGAGGAAGAGGGCCCTATTAGAGCTTACAATCTAGAAAGGAGAGTGAAATTATACAAAAAAAAAAAAAAAAAAAAAAAAAAAAAAAAAAAAAAAAAAAAAAAAAAAAAAAAAAAAAAGGTAATAACTGATGGGGTTGGGATAAGGATCTGCTTGAATTTTTAAAGTTAAGCCAATGCCATTTTTATAGCAGAATCACGAAGCTCACTTTAAAAATAAGGGGCACCCCAAATATTTGCCCCCTCCAAGGGTAATGCATTACATTAAAGTGGATGTAACCCTCATATACCCAGTGAAGTGAACAGCCTCAGAGGAAACAAATCCTCTTACATACGTTTTACATGTATATATCTGCTGTCTTCAGCTTTATATATCCTTTAGAAAGTGCACATCTGCGAGATCTTCTCTTCCTGGTTAGCATTGGAGAAGCCTGTGCATACAGCCAGGACAGCTGATGGGAGGAAAGGTACACACCCCCTCTCATAGGTAGACTTTCAGATCTGTTTGTTGAATCGTTCAGGGCTCTGCTAATCTATAGCATCCTCCCCAACACAAAACACTGGCTGCTTTTATCATTCGACTGAACTTGTCAGACGTTATTATGCTAACAGCAGAAGAAATCTCTGGGGCACAGTGCTTTGAAGAAAAAAAAACTGCAGATATACATGCCCAACTCAAATTTCATGAATCAGGTTTACACCCACTTTAACACTCTGTCAAGAATATAGAATGCTTGGGTCAAGCAGCTCACGGTCTAGTGTGTAGTTAAAGCTGTGTGTACACACATTAGCACAAGTCAATGTGCTGGTCCACCACTGGCTTTTTGGCTAAAATACAGCAGAACCAAGAATTGCAGAGTGGGTTGCAGCTTCTGTGACTCACCAGACCTGCATCCCATTATGTTTTTTTTCCCGGCTTGCCTCCTGACTCCCCTCATTACTCTGCTTAATCCCGATCTCCCATTGCAGATCTTGACTTGTGTACTGACTTCATCCTCTGCCTGTTTTTGTACTTCTGCCAACTGAGATTGACCCAGGTCTGGCTCCTGATCCAGCCTTCCAAATTGGTACCTCTGCTACCTGAATGTTACCAATTCTGGCTCTTGACTATGATCAATTCCTGGATCCAAGTTTCTTTGCTTTATCTGGATGTCAAAATTCTGCACAAGTTCCAGATTAAGCATTCACAGCAATAGTATCCAAACTCATCTGACCGCCCACTATGTCAAGTCCTAATGTAGGCATCTGTCATTACTCATCCAGCTACACCTCATCAACTCCAGGGGAGTAGTGGACAGGTGGTGTAATGGAGGTCCTTGTCAGCTTAGCCTCTACTAGGTATGTGGCACACCCCTTATTGCTCACTTCCACAAAGTACAGTGTAAATAACCACATTAATACCTTAGAAACATCTTACCTACAATACAAAAAAAAAAAGTCAGCTTGATGTCACTGGCAGCTGCCATTGCCGATCCCCATGTGAAAACTACTTGCCTGCCAGCCTCTGGTTTTAAATTTTCTGTTACAGATCCTGGATGTGATGAATGTGCATTCATCAGGGTCAGACAAAATATTGAGTCAGTTGAAAAAGGGCAGCCTGGCACCAAATATGGTGAGATAAGCAGTAGCAGCCTATGTTTCTCTGAGTAGGTTTACCTAAATACATACAAGAGTTGAAGGGCAACAAAACAGTGGTCCAAAATGTAGTTTGCCATTAGTTTCCAACAACCAAGTTTCTCCTATTTATAGCTAAAACCCAAGCAAATAGCTAAATACACAGATAAAAACATGAGTGGTTTTATCTGCCAAAGGATTTGTATTTTTGTCCATCCTTCCATAAGATTTATACAGCCCTACCACAAAGCAATCTGGCGAATGACTGTTCTAGAATGCAGTGGTGTTCTGTCTCCACCTACAGTCTAACTGGACAGTGAAATCAACAAACTGATTAGGTCATCTCTGCTCTATCGGCATATGCGTGGTCAACATGTTTGCTTGTAGCACACCTGAGGTGCTCCCAGTCCTGCCCCCCCCCCCCCAAAGGCTGCTGCATTGGGGTTTACAAGAGGCTGCTACCAAGTCCAAATTTAACACCAATTGCCCTCAATGAATTTGAGTCATAGCCACATTTTGTATCTGCTTTGGAGTTTAGCTTTAACTGATTTCCCTTTTCAAATGTTAAGAACTTGGCCAAATACCTCCCAACAAACCACTGGCAAACACTTTTCAGTGAAATAATAAGCTAGAACTTGCCAAGATACAAGATTAGCCAACATAACATAAGCAGCCTTGATGCCATTGGTAGACACCACACCCAAATTCATTCTCCACACTTAATTGGAAGCACATGTTAGAGTAAAGTTTGGGAGAGGCTAGAAACACGCCTACTCCCACGGGAGGAGAACCAGGAAGTGCAAAGAAGAATGGAAAAATAAAAAGGTAATTACGGCGATTTAATTTTTTTTTAAATGGCATGTCAGCATCTAGGCAAGTAAGAGAATACATACAGATATTGTTCAAAATTTGGGTGGAACCCTGCTTTAATATCTACCTGCAGCTTTGTCTCGTCTTAGACTCACCACTTCCATCACATATTCTCCTTTAGATCTACCAAAAAATAATGTAGTGCAAGGGCAGCCTACCTGACTGGATATAAATGGGATAGTTTAGGAAGGCCCTTATGGTGCATCTAAAGTGGATTGTACAGAGATTGTAACATATGGTGCCCCTTGGAGAACCATACCATTTGCTCTGTAATAGAGAGCTATCTCTCCATCTATCGTACTACAGTAAACAAAGGAAATCTGTGCTGAGCTAACCTAGCCTTCTGAAAAAAGGCATGACTTATGCTGATCCATTTGCTTCAATATGGGGTCAATAACAGATCAGGTATGCCTATCAGGATTCATGATATCACTGGGAGGTATCAGCTCAAGTTAAATCAGGTATAATGCTGGAAGAAAGCACTTTTAAATAGTCATCAATAAATATTGAACTTTAGCTCACCAACAACTGCATTGTTAATGTACTAAACCCACTCACTAAAGGCAAAAACTTTATCGAGTGTGGCAGGAACACCTGTCAGTTTATTTCCGTCTGTGCCCCCAGAAAAGTAATAGAGGTGAAATCTTAAACGGGGCACCAGTTCTGATGATCTGGGGGTCCAAGGAATTCCCCATCACTTCCTGTTTGGCTATGGAACGGGAATGGAAAATGATTCTCTACAAAAGGGGCACAGAACACCACATCCAAAAATTAGGTTTGCCTATAGTTCTACTTAAGGGTTTTTTGGTAGCTTTTATGCACGGATGCATGAAGAATGAAAGGTGTGCAGGATTCCCAATTTGTCTTTTTGCAAGTCTCTTAACTTTCTGGGTCCCCCTCTCAAAAAGCTATACTGACTGGACACTTACATTTAAATTTGACTTCTTGGCAGCTGAGGTTCTACTGGCATCTTAGTCTTGGTATTTAAGGCAGGTAGGTCAGCTTTCATACCATTACTTTCTGTAGCTCCAAGCAGAACTCCATGCCAGTATCTGCAAGAGTTCCTCCAAGGAGGAGAGATCCTTGCAGCACTCCAGTCATAGGCCTAAAGGCCTGGGAACAAGGCAGGTCTTACCCACTCATCCTCACAGGACAAAAGCCCAGACCATGTGTCAGGTGGTGTCTCATATTTAATATTTCTCCCAGCATGCATCAGCAGGCCACCCAAGCATCGATGGGCTAGGACATTAAATCTTATCACAGAATGAGACCTGTAGAACACCCTGCTGGAGCAAGCTCAGCCCAACAAGTGAATGAGATTGTACATTCAGTGCTTATAGAACACTAACAAGCACATACAAGTCAGCTCCCCACTTCCTGTAAAATTAAATACAAAAATAGAAGAGAATACTGCATCCCTGCACCATTGATTGCTTTACATTGTAAGCATTTACCTTTTTACAGATTACATTACACACCTCAGTTCTGTATTGTGGGGTTTCAGCATCTCAAGTATGAGAATTTAGTTCATGAACCCTGCATAAAGGTCAAGGGGCAGCCATTCTATCCTGTGTGTTGACACTATACTAGAATACCTTTAGCTTAAGGTACCAGGTAAAAAGGTCTTAATTGTTAAGACAGTATTCTCTACTAGTCAGCCATCTGCAAAATTTACATTAGGATATTAACAGTGAAGTGCACAGTGACTGTAAAGTGCGGCAAGCTTTAGCAACCTGAATTCACTTCTGTACTCTGCTGATTGCAATGCAAACACCATCACCGCTCTTTGCAATGCTTCACCAACATGTCTGTTTAAAAAAAGTAGGCTTAATTTGTTGATTATGGTTACCAAACACTGTCAGCCACCCTTCTCTGCCAATTCCTCCACTGGCTTCTACTTACTCAGCAAAAGCCAAAATACTATCAGCATACAAAGCCACCCGCAGCTCTGCAATGCATACTGCACTGATGCATTTATCAACAAAAATGGTGTTACAACAGGTGGGGAGGTCACATCACAATCGCCTCCACACCACCTCTGACAAGCAAGCCGAACACAAATAGCTCTTCAGGAGTGTGGAAAGTTTAGATGCACATCTAAATTTTGCAACTTCCCTATGTGGCCTCTACAGGAATCATGCATTGGTAGCCATTGTTTGCCAAACAAGCAAAAAAAAAAAAAAAAAAATTCACGTTCAGATGCCTCTCCTCATCTTGGGGCAATAGCCTACAAGCAAATAGACTAACATGACCAGTTACATGCAACAGTGTTTCTGGGAAGTCTTCCAGGGCAGCACCCTGAGAGATGACTGGTCCCACCTGACAGGAAATACAATTAAAGGTTAAACTCCCGCCTCTCCCTGTGCTCCTCAGTTGTGAAAAAGTATTGACCCACACCAGTGCATGAGAGTGAAAAACCGACTGGAAGATGCTGAGGGGGGAGCTATGGACCAATTTCCCAGGGAAGGGAACAAGGTCCTCTTGGGCCACCATGGGGTGATTAGAATTAGTCTGCCCTCTGGGACTTAGTTCTAATCCTGAGGATACTGCAGAAACTAAGGGAAAAGGCATATGCTAAAGCAGAAGTCCCAAACTTGGGCCATCGTGTCCACCCACTCTGAATCCCTTTGCCAAGAGAAAAGAATCTCTTCTGTTCCTTCTGCGGGCAAAGAGGTCAATCTCTGGGTTGCCAAAGTGCCAGCACACGAGAGAACACTTCGGGATTCAATTCCCACTCCCCCTGGTGAATCAGCTGCCGACTGAGATAGTCCGCTTAGACATTGTATGCCCCCTTTATATGTACAGTTGAAATAGAGGGGATTCATTGCGCAGCCCACCTGAGGATTTCCATAGCCAGGACCAAAAGAGCACGAGACCTGGTACCTCCCTGATTCAGGAATGCTACCACAGTTGCATTGTCGGACGGGATCTGGACCTCTCAGCCCTGATTCTCTCTAAGGCCCTTAAGGCCTCTCTGACCATCAAGAGTTCTCGGAAGTTGGAGGAAGCGTTCCTGGCCCTGGTTCCAGGCACCCTGGGCTCAAAGTTCCTCTAAGTGGGGCCCCCCAACCTCAGGCACTTGCATCCGTTGTTATTCTGAGGGGTTGGAGTTGACCGCAAAGGTGGTCCTTCAGCAGCCTCTGAGGGTAGAGCCACTACTGTAGAGACTCCCTTACCTCTGCTGGAATGGGAACCCTGTCCATCGTTCCTCTCCCCCCGTCCCAGGAGGATAGGAGGAATTGCTGGGGAGTCCTGGAATGGAGCGGAGCCCATGGAACTGCTGGGATACAGGACGTCAGGCCAAGAACTCATGATCCCTCTGTAAGACCTCCTCTAAATCTAGAAGGGATGCTACTGCTGAAATGAGGCCCTCTACCTTGCCCTGGGGTAAAACAAGCTTTTGTGCTGTTGAATCCACCAGGAGTCCTAGATAGAGCTTGATCTGAGCAGGAACCAGTGAGGACTTCTCCTGGCTGATGATCCAACCCAGAGACTCCAGTATACTCACTACCTTGGCCAGGTCGGAGAGAAGGAGGAGATCGATTCTGGTTGTAAACTAGTATGTCGTCGAGATAGGGGGATCAGAGTTACCCCCTGGAGATGAAGGAAAGCAACCACCCCTGCCCGAATCTTTGTAAACACTCTTGGACTGGCAGCCAGGCCGAAGGGTAGGGTAGAGAACTGCCAGTGCTGCACCCCCTGCTCGGAGGGGATTGCAAACCTTAGAAAAGCCTGGTGTTCTGGAAAGATAGGGATATGGAGATAGGCATCCTTCAAGTCGATCATAAATATGTCCTTGAGAAGGTGCTTTGAGTATAAATGCTTTCCATGCGGCACCTCTTGTACCACAGGAACGAATTTAGCCTCTAAATTTATTATAAGACAGTACCTTCCTGAGGGCTTTGGGACTACAAAGATGTGAGAGTAGAATCCCTGCCTGCATTGTCCTGCTGGGACTGGCATGATGACTGCCTGCTCTGCCAGCTCTGACATTGTGCAAGATACCCACTGCCGAGAGGATCCTTGGGCAAGTGGGTTAAAAGGAAACTTGGGGGGGTGGGGGAAGAGAGAAACTCTAGCCGGTACCCCACCCCTTACAATCTGGAGGATGTAGGGACTGAGTAATCCTTTTCTACAGAGAGGAAGTGGGAAAGTCTTCCCCCCACTCTTGCGTCACTTGGTGTCCTTGTCAGACTTCTGGCTGGGGAAGAGGAGACAGTACCCTTTCTATCTCCAAACCGGTTTTTAGCCTGGAGGCCTCAAAAAATTTCCCCTGTCTTTAAGTTTAGTGGGAAATTTCTTGCCCTTATCTGTAGACAGACAGGGCCTGATCCAACCCTGTGCCAAAAAGCAGGGAACCCTCAAATGGAAGGCCACACAGCTGAGTCTTAGAATAGTTGTCCCCATCCCAGGTCTTAACCCACAAGGCTCTCCTTGCGGAGTTTAACAGGGCACCAGTCTTGGCAGTTGTACGCATCGTCTTGACTGCAGCATCTGCCAGGTAGGAGACTGCTCTACCCATCACCTCTAAAGAGTCCAATACCCGTTTGGATTTGGAGGTTCGTGACACATGACCCATTAGTTTGGCGACCCACATGTCTGCATTCCTTGTCACACAAGCCAAAGCCAATGCAGGACTCCTAACCGCTGCATTGGCTTCTCAGGCCCTACGCAAGAGGGGCTCGGTGCGTCAGTCCGTCTGGTCTCTGATGTGGCCTGCATCCTCAAAAGAGGACAGACTGCTTGGACACCTGCACCAGGGAATCATCTAGTCTAGGTGTTTTAAAGAACCTCTCTTCTTCCTCCTTAAAAGGGACACCTACGTTTCCACGTTTTAAACTTCAAACTCTTTCGTTTAGGTTCCTTCCACTCCCTTCAGGATGATATCCTTGAGGGCCTAGTGAACCAGGAAATCTTTGGCCTGGGGCTTAACCAATCCTCTATACCTTCTGTCCTGGGCAGACACCTGGGCTGTGGGTTCCTGTATTTCCTCTGACACATACTGCCCTAAGGAGGCCCTCCATGTTGTCGGTCGAAAATATATGTCTGCCGGGTCTGGAGTTCTTCCTCCTCCTGACTGTCTACTAAGCCCTCATCAGAACAACTGTGGTCAGGAGCCTCAGCCTCATCTTCCTGCTCAGAATCCTGAGACGGAAGAGATCTCAGGGGTTCTGGACGCCTTCTATTGCCCCCTGGCCCGTTAGAGAAGGAGCCCTCCTGGGAGGAAGAACCCTCTCTGCTAGTGTGAGGTTCCGGCTCCCTAGACTTATTGGATGCTTGGAAGGCCTTAAGAGCATCTCCATCGGTATGGAGAGGTTTCTTTCCCTGCTAACTTGTGAATACATTTGTAGCAAAAGGTCTTAGAATGGTCCTGGGGTAACTTGTTACAGTACCCGCATCTTTTAGAGCAGGATGGAGTCTTTATAGGACAGCTGGCAACCCCCTGGGCAGTGACGTCCTCTCCTGAAAAAAAAAAAAAAAAAAAAAAAAACCACACTGACACCCGGTCAGGTAAGGGGGAGGGAGCAGGAAAGTGGTCCCTGAATGTCTGGGTACTCCACTGTGCCCAGGGTCCTTCAGTACTCAGGGGGCTCTTCCAAATCTGATGCCCTCCAATGAGAGAAAGTGAGACCCCCCCCGGAAGGAAAGATATCCTACTGAACCCAAAAAGCTTATCAAGCTTGTGGTCTGGCTCCCAGGGGGAGACCACCAGCCCCAGGTCTCTCGGGGGGGGGGGGGACACATTAAAGACCTGAGGAGCACAGGTTGGGGCGGGGGTTTTAACCTCTTTGTTGATTGTGTTTCCTGTCAGGTGGGACCAGTCATCTCTCAAGGTGCCGTCCTGGAAGACGACTTGAGAAAAATGCATTTGGAAATAAGCCACTTCACACCAGCTACTACAGCTGTATTGTAGTTGGTATCCTTGACAATTTTCTCTTCAGGGGATAGAAGTTAGACAGCTGGAAGAGATGTCCATGGTTTGCATCTCTGCAATACCCATTTTAAAGACCACTAGACAACAGAAATTCATTGGAATTAGCAGTCAACTTACAGCCACTGGTTCAGGTCCGCCTTCTAGAAAATTAGCCTGAGCAAGGAATTGTTGCATGAAAGACATTTTGAATGAAGTGCCTATAAAAGAAAAAAAAAAAAAAAAAAAAAAGTTTAATCCACCAATAAAAATGCCATTTTAAAACTAAGGCTAGACCATTCAAGGTGTCCATACAATAAGTGCGTACTTCTCACTTCAACCTCAGACCATGCATGCCAAAATGATCGGTACATAAAAAAGGTTTCTAGAAAGCACACACTAAAAATTTAGATCGCTAACAAGTCCCAACCTTTTTCGGCTTCTAAGCCACCTTATTGATGTGTAGCCTTATAGCAAGCGGACAGTTTGGAAGGGGTAGTGCCAAGCAGAGCTTTACATGAAAAACAGCCTAGTCTCTGGATCAGCTGATTAGTTAAGCTTGTGTTTCACTGGACAGCAACCATAGCTTATGCAATCATACCATTTTTGTCTGATTCGTTTATGGCTATTGGCCACTTTAACATTGCTTGGGTAACAAAAATTCTGTTGATGAAATGGAGTGGGAACCTCTGTCAGGTGTGTTTAATCTGATCCTGTTTTGGGAGGATTCCCCTTCATTTTTTGATGTGGTAACCACTGTCCTAGTGACAGGGAATAGAGAGCATGTCCCAAACTGGAACAAAGACAGCAAAAGAGCATACAAGTCCAAAGCTACCCCTGGCACTTACATCCTGAAAGCAGTCACCAGGAAATCACAACTTAGGCCCCTTTCACACGAGGCGGACTCAGCTTCCACGGAGTCTGCCAGCTCAGCGGGAGATCAGTTCGTTGATCTCCACTGAGCCGGAGGATGACAGGTCCCTCTCTGCTCACTGAGCGGGGAGGGGCTTGTCAGGCGCCGCTGCCGCCTATGGAGTGATCGGATGAAAACGGACAGCATGTCCGTTTTATCAGATCTCACCCGATCCAATAGCGATGGACCTGGACATAGGGCCATCTGTCTGCTTTTAGCGGTTCGGACCGGGTCGGATGTCAGCGGACATGTCTCCGCTGACATCCGTCGCTCCATAGGCTAACATGGAGCACCCATTCAGGTCCGCCGTCAAAACTGACAGGCGGACCTGAGCTGTCCGACCGTGTGAAAGGGGCCTTACAAGGTCAGTGCACACAAGTCCCCAGGATAGCAGCACACCTTCCAGCTTTCTCCAAACACCAAGGATACCATGTCCCAGAGCCAGCTCCTGAAAGGTGGATTCAGATTCTCATCCTTGCCACTACTAAGAACTCAGAACTGCTATAAAGTCCATAGGTTGCCTCAGGGGGCAGCAGGTCTCCAGACTACTTAGCACATCCCCAGCCACCTCCTGGGCACTCCAAGGATTCGTAAGATAAATATTCAGGCTGGTCATTTGCCTGTCCTAGCCCCATAGTCCAGAAACTTCTTTCAGAAGCAGTCAAACTCTCAGCCTGTGAAGACCTGGACAGATGAGAACAATCACTGTTCCCCTGACTACAAAAGGAGCGAAAAGCAATTTGCCTAGCATTCTACACTAGGAGTGTGTCACAAAGTTCTCTTTAGTGATTGGAATCAGACCATAAACAATTTTAGATTAAATGGATTCAAAAAAAAAAAAAAAAGTGACAAGATTTAAAGGAGCATTCCAAGCATGGGCATCCTCAGCATAGGGCAAGGTGGGGCAATTGCGCCCCCCCCCCCCCCCGGAATCGTAAGAAGGTAGAGGTCGACCGAAATATTGGAGGAGGAACGTGGGGTTCCTCCTTTCTCCACACGCTGTTGTCAGAGCAGCGCCGGGAGAGAGAGACAAAATTGAGGTTGGATGTCGGGGGTGGGCATGACCCAGCTATCCAACACCAGCCAATGGGATGGGATCTGGGCGGGCCGCTATGTGTATGTTGTCCCACCCCTTTCTTAAACAGCCCAATCATTGGCTGAATAGCTGCTGGGTCCCGCCCACCTCACGCTGAATTTGTCAGCTCCCCTCTTTCTATGTCTGCTGGCCTGGGGCTGCTCTCAGTCTGTTCCGACTTATCACAGATTGATACAGACATCCGTCCCTCCCTCACCCCCGGCCCGATCATCAGAACATCATTGGCTCTGACTGCCGCTTGGGCCTCTGCTCAACATCTCGGCTGTTCTGTAACATGATTGGCTGCCTCAGCCTGCCTGTGTAACGTCGCTATGCCGATCCGGCCGGCGCGGCTCCTCCCACAGGTGTGTGCGGTGACCGAGAGAGAATATGCTGCCAGTGCCATCGCATCACTGAAGAACCACAGGTAACAGCACTGCAGTGCCACTTAGGAGAAATATACATACATGGTGGGCAGCTGAGCTATTGCTGGAAAAATATATATTTGTGTTGTGCGTTATAATCTTCTTCACTTTGTATGGAAGTTACTCAGTCTCTCAGGCATACCAGTCCATGATGCCCATATAAATATAGCCTAGGGAATGTACTATTGTAAATTGCCTTAAGCATCGTTAGTTTCTTCTTGCTGGGGGCTGCCAATATGTTAAATGCCAGAGCAGTCACTTCTTGGAAACTCTCCTTGGTTTAAAAAAAACTGTCACTTTAACTAAAACATGTACATTTTCAGCCTTGGTTGTAGCTCTTGGTATAGAGAGGAAGGCTGACAGAAGCTTTACAGTGTTGAAGTTTACAGGCTTCCATTTAGTAAAAGGGAGATAACATACAGTAGATGAGAAGGAACCATCCTTGTGAGCTCTATTCTTGTGTCTCCCTGGCAGCAGAGTTTGCTTTGTCACTTCTCCTGCTTCACAATCAGTTTACTTTGTACAGTCTCAGTCTTCCCCTTTCAGCTACAATAAAATCTTAAAGCTCTCAGCCAAGTGGCCTCTAGTGGCTCTTATTTTAGGTGCTCTAAACTGCCAATACCACCAGTGCTCACACTCCTTACCAGATGATACAACCTCGATCAAATGAGCTCCAGCTGAATTAAAACCATACATCAATAATGGCACCATCTTGGTTTCTGAGATTGTGGTCTCATGCGAGCGCAACAGCTAAATATTTTTTTTTTTAAACTTGCTGCACTACCAGTTTGTCCTCCCTTTTCTTTTCACATCATATGCAGTTAGATGACCTCTTTGTGGAGCCATAGTGAGCGAAGGTGCCATTGTTGATGTATGGCTGTAATTCAGCCAGAGCGCATCTCATTGAGATCGGGTTATCCGGTAGGGAGATGTAAGCAGTGGCGGCATTGGCCCACTCCCCTTAATGCACACAGGAACAGAGCTAAGGCTGTCAACTGGAGGTACCTCCCAGTCAACCTTTTTCTCTTGGTGTCAGGAAAACATGTCAGAAGTGAAGAGACCCACTGCTCTTGTGCACATCACTGGATCCCGATAGGGCTCAGGTAAGTATTAGGGGGGCTGCTGCACACAGGTTAACCTTCATGCATATGCATGAAGGTAAAAAACCATGAGCCTTTACAACCACTTAATACCTGTTTAAGAAACGTAGGGATATGCAAGAGGTTAAAAGGAAGAGGAGAAAGTCCACAGATGAAGTTACTAGTTATTAATCTTTACCGATCAAAGACTTGGCGCATGAGCCAAAATGAGAGTTGCTCCAAATCAGATTCAAAAAACCATTTTCAACTCTGAATTGGGTGTGTCTGGACAGCAAAACAATTTCCAACTCCAGACAAAGCCTAGCCTTGAGAAAAAAAAAAAAGGGGGGGGGGGGCAGTTTTGTCATCAGTGAATCAACTGGGGAGATCTCTGCTCACTTTTCATCCCTGTGACACCAGGACAGAAAATGAGATCAGGAGTCCAAGACAACGCATAGTACAATCCTCTCTTCATTATGAAAAGTGTTGCTATATTGAGGTTTCCTTCAAAGAAATGTTCTATCAATTTCTGTCACTCACATGGCCCGGTCTCATTTCCCATTGATTAGTTTGAAACTTTTAAGTAGAATGCAGAGAATCATTTGAATTTTTAGTTTTGTTACATTTTATTGTGAGAATGCAACAATGGCCTACAAGTTGAATCAAGACAGACAATATACAGTATGTTAGTACAAGTTGAGAGACCTGGCAGTGTTGGGTCCAGTGTTGTACAATAAATATTTGAATGGATGATAGTTGACAAGTAGCAAGGGAAGGGTGAAGTTCTCAATTTTTAGGTTAACATGTGTAATTCAACTGGAGAATAATTGGCTAGAAGTCTGAGTATGCTGGATATAGTATCAATCTCCCCACGTTTTTCACCAGCTGCTGCCAGGAACCAGTGCTGACACAGACTCTCTTAAAGAGACACAGCCCATCAGCTCCTGCGGGGGAATTCTCCCCCTACCTATGTGTGTGCGCGAGCGGTGCTCACAGAAAGACTAGCTGCCCATTCTGTTCCCTCCCCTGCTTTGCTATTGGCAAGGAGAGGGAGCCAATGAACAAGAGCTGCAAAAAGAGCAACGTATTGAGGGACATTTAGTCCTCGAACAGCCCCATGGTTGTCCATGTGGGTAGCACATCCCAGCATGCTCTGGGGGAAAAGAAGACACCCAGAGACTGACTGAGCTGGAGGAGATGCCACGAGGCAAGGTGGAGAAGACCGAACCCAGGGGAGAGGTGTTGCCTCCTGGGTCAGTGTACTGTTCCTAGCATCAACAGCCAGTTGGAGACTGCGAGAGGGGGATCCCAGGTGCATTCTCTTGGCGCACCTGTACAGACAGCCTGAAGTGTTCCAGTTGTGAGATAGCCAGTCGGGCTACCTGAAGAACCTGCCTAATCCAGGACTGTTCTCTGGGGCCTTAATCACAGGATTGGCGAGTGGGCACTTGCCCATTTTTTTACAGAGACACTGCATACGTTCCCTGAGGTTACCTACACAAAAGAACACTGCTATACTCAGCTGCCAAGCAGTAAAAGTGCTTTTTGCTCCAGGAGTTACAGCACACTTTGCATCACTCCTACCAAACACGATTCCCAAGTGCAACAACTAAACTAGCCGAAGTTTCAAGGCCTTCCTACAGTTTCCAAGGGACTGATCTTATTGGTGTCATATGGGCTCCCACACACATACCGAGGGCTCAGTATACGTAGTGCATGAGTGAGGAACGCCATTGACCACAATGCAAGGTTTATGGTTTTGTGGGCCTGTGGTATCAAGAGACAGAAGGGAGAGGTCTGACGAGAGGGTGATTCTTCTGCTCTCCTGCCTGGACTTAGAGCCCAATTTAAGTTGAGTGGTGGTCAATCCACTACAGTGTTATTTTATGATCTGTGGATTGTTAAAGTGTTTACCTCTGCTCAGGGTTATTCTTCTTGAGGAGTACCCTGAGAGCAGCCAGACAGTACCGTTGAGTTCAATTGCTCTTGATCTTCAGTCATTACTGGACAGTTGACCCATTTGAGATATATTTGTCTACTGTTCAACTATATTGCTGCCATTACCCTTTCAAAGAAATGTCACAGTAAAGACCACTTCTGTTTTACTATAAACGTGTGTCTTTCATTGGTGGTGTTTGCACGAACATTATTGCCAGGTGTGTCAGAGGGGCTTTGATTATTCCTGGGGTGGAGAGCAGGGGCAGATCCAGGGGGGGCAACGGGGCAATTGCCGTCACCCCCCCGAGAAATTAGTTGGGGGCAGGTGGCTTGGCGGGTGAAAGTGGACAGCAAGGTGTGTGAGTGGGCTGGCGAGCCGCCGGGTGGCTAGGGCGTGCTCAGCGGCTGAGAGAGCTGGCAGTCAGCAAGTCGGCAGGGGAGCAGAGAGACGACATCTCTCACCACCACACGCATCCCTGCAGTAACTTCCACCCTGGCTGTGCAGGCTGTTGCATCATCTCTCTGCTGCCTGACTCTGGTTGGGACCAAGCAAGAGACAAGCAAAACACCACCTTAGCAGACAAGTGACAATCAGCAACGTGTGGCAGGTGACAGTGGCAAGTTGTAATATGTAATGTAAACAATGCGCTTCAATCATGCCGCCACCATAACCACCATGGTGTCAGGATGATTGAAGCGCTAACACCAGCCATTTCCCAGATAAATTGCAACCCCCCCCCCCCACTTATTTTCTGGCAATGCCCCTCCCGAGACTAGACTCTGGATCCACCCCTGGTTGAGAGGCAGCGTACACAACCAAATATACTTAAGCGACTCCTCCACGGCGTAGCGCTACAATTGCAATAGTTTGTTGAGTTGTCTAATGTAGCACAGCTAATTAAACATAACATTAAGCTACATTTTCATTGAAAACCTAATCTTGGTGTATATGGCAGTTATAAAATGACTTACAGAAACACGTTTTTGGGGCAATATCTGAAGTTAGGCAGTTCAAATAAAACAAGTAGATACATAGAGATAACTACATACATAAAGAGTAATCTGTATGTAGTATGTATGTCATTACTACATACATACTCTCAGATATATAGGCAGCTGAAATGTTATGCAAATCTCAACTCTCTAATCTGATTATTTTCACATGTGGTTTCCTCTGGGAGGTAGCTTTTGAGAATATGGTTATCTTGAATTTACCAAATTTCTGAACTTTGTGTTAGTACCACTCCTTTCAAAAAGAAAAGGATGTACTTTTACACCTGCACTCTAGATACTACCAATTGCATGGCTCTAACTTACTGCTTTGCAAAGTCAGTTAGCCAATCTCCCCTGATTGGCTAACTGACTTTGACCGCAGCGGGAGCCAATGGTGCCGCTGTGTCTCGGCCAATCAGGAAGGAGAATATTGGACGGCTGACATTTGTCGACATCGCTGGACAGAGGAGAGGGATCTCAGGTGTTAGGGGGGACTGCTGCACACAGAAGGCTTTTTATCTTAAAGCGGAGTTCCGACTAAAATTTAAAAAAAAAAAAAAAGTCAGCTACAAATAATGCAACTGCTGACTTAATCGGACACTTACCTGTCCCAGCGATGTGGGTGAACGAAGCCCCACTCATCTCTCCCTCTCTGCGGTTCCGGCATTGTCACTGTGGCTTCACAGCCATGCACGCACTGCGACTGGCCAGGCAATCTGGGACCTGTGACATGTCCCAGATGATTACCAAGAGGGGTGGGGCGGAGAAGAGGTGAACTTACTTCCAACGCCCTGGGAGGAAGTAGGAGCTGGAATGCTAAATAGAGGGTTTCCACTCCACCCACAAAAAAAAAAAAAATTATGACATGTCAGGGGGTCAACTTCCCTTAAAGCGGGTGGAACACCGCTTTAACGTATAGAATGCATTAAAATAAAAAGAACCTTCTGCCTTTACAACCACTTTAATGTGGCTAAACATGCATTAACGCTAATGCAAAATGCTTTTTACAGCCACTGACATTGGTACGGGCTTTCCAGTTTTTTTTTTTTTTTTTTTTTTTTTTAAAACACCCTGTGTGCATGAGGCCTAAAATGTAACGGGTTGTTTTACAAAAGGCGATCGTTTACAAAACTGAATAGGAAATGTATGCTCACACCATATACATGAGGACGTTCATTAACTACAGATAGGAGCAAAGCCTTCATATTAGACAGTTTTACAGGGAAGTAAAAGATCAGCTTTCATCCTCCTAGAAAGTGCAGGTGTAAAAAGTGGTTAGTGTTTCTGGAGGACTAATGAACATGAAAAGGAATCAATTTGAATAATGAGAAGGCATATGTCATCTGCCGCCTTAGGCAGTAGTTGCCACGACACACCCAGCGCCACCGCCCACAGATCCTGTAAGAACAATAAAAAAAAAAAAAAAAAAAAAGGGGTGGGGGGGTGAAGAAGAGAGAAAGGACGAGTGTTGTACTAAACTTAGCAGACATAAAATCCATATGGTTTAAGACAATCCTTGACTTCATAGTCTCAAAATGACAAACCCACAATATGTAATGTGAAAGTACAGGGTTAACAGAAACTTGGCAGAAAATCTCAGTCTGTTTAAGGTTTCCTCATCGGGAAAAAAAAAAAAAAAAGTTACAGTACTTTAAATGTTAAAACTGAGACACTAACACCACCACAGCTTGTTACTTGTCTGTTATACAGAAACGGATATGTTGAGAAGACAGCTACATGCTGCTACAACAAAAATACAAGCGCATACCTTATAACTAGACATTGGACAGAAAATATTATTTCCTTGCACCAAGGAACAATGCAATGTACAAAAAAGTACAACAAGGTCATAGAGCAATCAATCAGAATCTAGTTAATATAAATCCAATCTGATTTGTTATTAGAAGTAACTGCACTTTGTTCCTTGCTCTGTTACATTGAGTAAGCCCAAGTGTCTCTGCAGGTTTTTTGTTTATGCAGCTTTCTTTTCCACAAAGCATGAGTTAATAGATAGTATTAAAACTAGCACCCACCTTGTGATCTCTTCTGAGACTGATGGATTACAAACTGGGAAGTAATAGACTGCAGCCTTGAGCTCTTGGCTTTTATAAAGAAGTTGAACAAACCACACCTAGCAACAGCACATACCTCTGAAATTGCTGGGATTGGTTGGCAGGCTAAGAGCTGTTTCAAGCAATAATGCAAAAACTAACAGCAGATTATTTCCATCACAGAAACTTTCTGGCATTTTCGTATGGAAGGTTGTTTAGTACAATACAAACATCAGCAGCCTAAGAAATTGACAGAATGAAGTCGCGGATTTATAGTAATTTTACAGAGCTATAGTTATAGGCATACTAAATGGCTGAAAGCAAAACATTTATATAAACATAAAAAGTATGAGTGATATAAATGAACCAAGATAATGGTCAGTGTTATATGAGCCAATGGGCTTTTAACCAGTTTTAGGGCTCATTCACACTAATATTTTTTACAGATACTCAGTGCCATCAATTTTATGCAGTGCTTTATATATATACATATAGATATATATCTACAGTATATGTATATATACAGTGGAGACAGAAAGTATTCAGACCTCCTTAAATTTTTATTAATTAATAATGTAAAAAAATTAATTTATTAATGTACACACAGCACCCCATCTTCCATTGGGGTGAAGTTTTGCTTTAAGAAGGAGAAACCATAAATGTCAGACTTTATGTTTCTTTCAGTACAGGATTGCTTTATTTATCATACCGGGATATTCCTAGATGCATGCATGGGTAAAGGCATCCTTCTTTGTACACTTCTTTGCAAGGACAATCCAGCCATAACCATATCCATTCCCGTCCATAAACGTTTACAACTGACACTTGAAACCTTTATTACATGATGATGAAAACATAAGACATCAGTTACCTTTCATCAGTAGTCATGTTCAGCTGAAGGTAATGAAAGTGCAATATATACTTGCTCTATAAGAATAAAGTGTATGTAAAATCAATTTTTGTTTTTGTTTTAGATAGAGTAAGGAAGAGTTAAAACCCCTGTCAAGTTATTTGTTTGCTGTCATTGTCCCAATAGGGAGATTTCCCTTAATTTCCTGTTCTGAAAACTCAAGAGAAAAAGGAGAAAATCTCTCCAAAGTTAGTAGAACTCGCATGTTTGAGAGGTGTAATAGTAACATTTATCCCCATTGGATAATTTCTCTTAACCTCTTGCTCTGATGACAACACATTTTGGGTTTTTCCATGCTTTCTGAAAAAGGGTCACCGGGCAATTAGAGGAGTCTATCTCCCACATGGAAACACAGCAATAAAAACTTGACAAAAAAAAATATCAATAGCTTATTTGCATACTACAAGAACTGAGGGAAAATAGCTCCAAGGAGGTGACCAACAGCACTGAAACCCCTATTTCTGACCTCCATATTGTATCCAAAACCCAAACATAAAAATGGCTGGAGTTCTTAGAGGTTTTGCAGGAGCAGAATTGGCAAAGGCGGCAGGAGTTACCGGCACAGTCAGGTGGTCTGGGTCAATAACAAGCAAGGCAGGAATTAGCAGGCTCAGGAACAAGGTAGCTGGTGAGAAGTCAAAGCATTGGCCACTATAAAGGAAACAGTTTAAATACCCTCCTTGGCCTGTGTGCACTCTCAGCATCAACGATGAACATCTGTGCACATTAATGCATGTGCACCAACATGGGCTAGCACACATGTGAAAACACAGACAGAATGGATCAGGCCCCTGGATGTACAAATGCGGATTCCAGTGGTATCTTAACAGCATCTAGGTTAGGAAGGATGACCTGGGAAGTGCTGAAGGAACGCTCCAAAGTTTGTGACAGTGGGAGGAAAAATGTCCCATTGTTGAGGGATCATTGGATTCAGATATGCCCCAATGTTCATGTCTATGGGAGAAAGAATGCCTAAACATTTGTTTCTGAGGAAGGGAGATTGTACTGGCATCGGAATACGTGGGAGGAAGAATTTCCCAACAATAGTGTCTATGGAATTCAAAAAGCCTTGGCAATGTTTATTGGCTGAATTATACCCTACTGTCTGTGTTTAATGGAGGACAAATCCCCTGGCACCATTGTCCGTGGGAGAAAGAATGCCCTGTAGGAACTCCCCAGGATTGGTTTCATTTGGCAAAACCCCCCTAATCTGTGTGTTGGGTTTCAGTAGGGACACTAAAAATCCTGTCCAACAACATTTGCGTCAGTGCAGAAATCCCCGATAACATTGCTGTCAGTGGGGAAATACCTCCGCCATGCATTGGGGTCCATGGAGAACCCCAATAAGAAACTGGCCTGTCAGTGGGGGAAGATTTCAATGTTGCTGTGAATCCCCCCCCCCCCCCCAGCATTGGTGTCAGTGGTGTGAAACTCGCACTAGCCTTGATATTGAAATCAGTATAGGGAACACAGAAACCCTCTTCCTTAGCATTGGTATCCATGGGGACGCAGCACTGGTGTGATTGGGGATCCACTAGCATTGTGTCAGTGGGAGAAACAATCCTCCCTAGCATTGATATCAGTAGGGAAAACCCCTACTGTAGCATTGATGTTATATGGCAAAGCCTCCACCAAACAGTGTCAGTGGGGAAAACAGTAAACAGCAATTTTATCCAACATGGCATCAGTGGCAACGTACACAAGTTATCTAAGATGTGGATGCTCCTATCTTGTACTTTTGCAGCTCTCACTAATGATGTAGATAGTAGAACTATATAGACACTGACAGGCAGGAGATGACTTCACTTAAAAATTACTAGGCAGATCTTATACAGGGTGCCGTAAACCTGGGATTTTAATCAAATTCTGGGACAGACCAGTGTGATCCAGGGCAGCTGGCGGGTATGCACCAACCTAAAGTCATTTACTAGAGGAATCCACTGTGGAATATAGCATACCTCCCAATTTTCTGAGATGGGAATGAGGGACACCTATTAGCAAAAGTATGCAGGCATAGGACACACCCCCTGCCACGCCTCCCTAACCACTTCAATACAGGGCACTTTCACCCCCTTCCTGCCCAGGCTAATTTTCAGCTTTCAGCGCTGTCGCACTTTGAATGACAATTGCGTGGTTGTGCAACACTACCCAAACAAAATTTTTATCATTTTTTTTGAGACAGAGGTTTTTTTTTTGTTTTTTTATTTTTTGACAGACAAATGAAAAAACACCGAAAATTTTGATTTTTTTTTCTTAGTTTCTATTATAAAAGTTTTGAAATAAGTAATTTATCTTTCTCACTGATGTGTGCTGATGAGGCAGCACTGAAGGGCACTGATAGGCGGCAGTTATGAGGCGGCACTAACGAGCACTGAAGAGGAGGCATTAATATGCAGCACTGATAGGCGGCACTGATACGCAGCACTGATGGGCACTGATAGACAGCAATGATAGGCATGATAGGTGGCACTGATGGGTGGCACTGGTGGGCACTGATAGATGGCACTGATAGGCGACACTGATGAGGAGGCAATGATGGACACTGGCAGGCATCCCTGATGGGCGCTGATGGGCAGCACCGATGGGCACTGATGGGTAGCACTGGTGGGCACTGACAGGCATCCCTGATAGGCAGCACTGACGAGCACTGAAGGGCATTACTGGTGTGCACTGACATGCATCACTGATGGGCACTGAAGGGCAGCACTGATAATCAGAGCACTAATTAACTGATAACCAACATTTCCTATTTAGGCCTCTTTCACACGGACTGTCTGTTCAGGTCCACCTGTCAGTTTTTTAGGCGGACCTGAATGGACACTCCATGGAGGTCTATGGAGCATCGGATGTCAGCGGTGACATGTCTGCTGACATCCGACCCGCTCCGATCCGAAAAAGTGTAACGGAGGAAAAACCTACTTTTCCATCCATTTTCGGATCGGATCGGGTGACGACGGACTCTACGGTCCGTCATCACCCGATCCCCCATAGGGCAGAGCGGCGCTCTGACAGGTCCGTCGCTCCACAGTGTACAGAGACGGACCTGTCATTTTCCTGCTCAGCGGAGATCGGCGGAGTGATCCCCGCTGAGCAAGCGGATGTTCACGGGGCGGATCATCACTGAACCGCCCCATGTGAAAGAGCCCTTACACTGTGATCAGCTGTGACTGGACACAGCTGATCACATGGTAAAGAGCCTACGTCATTTTTACCACTACTATTCCTTTATATTGGCTTTTAAAATTTGCAAATGCAGCAATTTAGAAATTGGATGAAAGGTTTCGCACTGTAAAACACTTTTTGATAGATAAATAGTTTTATATACAACTATATAGATCCGATCAAAATGAGGGACAAATGAGGGGGGAGGAGGGACAGAGGGACTTTATCCCAAATCAGGGACAATCCCTCGAAATCAGAGACAGTTGGGAGATATGATATAGGGTGGGTTCAAACTCACAAACAAGAACAATTTTAGGAGCATTGTAGGCATAAGTATTTATTTTTCATATACAACTAAATGGTATATGGTAAAGGTATACAGCTTTATCAGTGTGTATAAATGCTTAAAGTAGGTGTATACTTTAACCAGTGGAAACTATGGTTGCTAAGGCACTGTTTTTTTATAAGCAATTTTTTTTTTGCTTATTTTTTTTTGTGTGTTTGTTTTGTTTTTGTTTTGTTTGTTTTTTTTAGGAAGAACTGTTTTAAACTTTGTTGCATCCCAGTGCTGCTGATCTCCTACAGCCACTTTGCAGCCACTTCATGTCTATATTCACTTGATTTAGTGGAGATGCAACTCTTTGCTTCCTGATGGTAATGTAAAAGGATGCTAGCTTTTTTCATTAGTCTCCCACCAAGTTGTTGCTTTGACATCTCCTCTCTTTACTCTTTCTGTATGACATTATGGCCAGATTAGGTGGGGTGAACTCAGTCTGCTCAGAAGGTTTTAACCTCATGAGTATGAGTCTTCTGTTGTTCTTTTACAAGGCTGAACCAGGAAAGACTATGTAGGCGAACGTTGCCTTGCATGTGTGTTCCCCTTCAGCAAAGCATAGGAACTAGGGTTGCCACCTTTTCTTCGAGTCAAACCCGAACACTTTAGCGGCAGACAGCATTTTTTTTTTTTTTTATGGAGTAACACTGTGGACTGTGGTATAAAATGGAACTCTGATGTGAGGGGGTTTCTGCTTACCAAAGCCCCCACTTACATCAGAATTCCCAGCATTCCCCATTAAATCAGGGTTCCTAAAGCTCCCCCTTACATCAGAGTTCACAGAGTACCCCTTACATCTGAGTCCCCCTTACCTTAATGTACTCATTTGCTCAGGCGCAGGACAGAGAAGGGAGGGAGGGGGCCTATGCACTGGGTGGTTGTGGTACTTGGTTAATGGAGAGCATAGGTGGGTGCAACCCGGGCAACAGGGGGAATCTGCATGAATAGGGTGTGCCCTGGCTCGCCTAAGTTGGAGGGGGAGGGGTTTGTAGTCCTGTCTGAATAATATGTCCGGGTTTCAGACAGTCTGAAACCTGGACACAGGATTCAAAACCAGGACTGTCCGGGTGAATCCTGGACAGGTGGCAACCCTAGTAGGAACTCTCCTACTTATGCAGGAGGTAACACTGTCAATATCCCCCTACACTTCCCAGCTAGGGTTGCCATCTGTCCAGGATTCACCCAGACAGTTCGGGTTTGGAATCATGTGTCTGGGTTTCAGTCTGCCTGAAACCCGGACACATTATTCAGACTAGACTATGGCTTCCCAGCAGGGTTGCTGGCTGCAGTTGTCTAAGCTGAGGGTGTCTGTTACACTCTCTTTCATGCTGCCCAAAGCCAGCACTAACAACCCCCCCCCCCCCACACACACACACACACACAGATGAGAGAGGAGAGAGGGCTCGATCAGCACCTCTTCCTCCCACCCCTACCCCTCTGTGTCTGCCCACACTCCAATCCCCGGGGCTGTGCGTCAGAAAAGAAAAGTGGGGGGCTGGAAATTTGAAGTCCAGCAGTCTCAGATACATCTGGATGAGAGATGCTGACTGCCAAGGGGTGAGTGAGCTCACCATCCATCCTGTCTGTGACTGAAGTCTCCCCCCTTCTCTCTCCTGCCTCTGAGTGAGTACACTAAGGTAAATCAGGGTTCTCAGAGCACCCCTTACATCAGAGTTCCCCTTTACACCAGAGTTCTCAGAGCATCCCTTATGTTGGGGCCCCCAGAGTTCTCCCTTACATCAGAGTCTGCAGAGTCCCCCCCTTACAGTGAAAGGGAAGTCTACGAGTTCAGATGTAAAAGGGGAACTCTGTGGACTCTAATGTAAAGGGGGAGTCTTGTTATTAACTTCATATGATTACAAATGTTATTTATTAGCAAAATATTTGTATAGTTTATACAAAAAAATAAAATTCTTGCTGTGTGCCGCTAAAATGTTCGGGTTTGACTTGAAGAAAAGGTGGCAACCCTATTCCCAGCCCAGATAGCAAGCAATTGTGCTGCAAGTTTGAAAATGACTTGCTAAGCTATTGCGAGACTTGCCAGGCTTCGCAAGTTTGTTGCACAATTGCAGAAAGTTTGCGTTGCATGGCTCCAGATCAACTTTCTTTGCAAACATTCTGCAAATCTGCTGCAAGTTCTGGTTCAGTTATGTTGTGCAATAGTCCTCCCACCATAGGGGTCACTGTGACTTGCAGAGCTCTTGCTGTAGACTCACCACTGCAACTTTGCTCTTGCTACAAATTGGAAAAGCGTCAACTAGAACTTGTGCTTCAAGTGCTCTGCAAGTGTACAACTTGCCAATGAAAATTTGCAGCAAGTTAACAAGACTTACTGCCACAAATTTGTGGCAAGTTATCCTTGCCGTCTGGGAAAATGTCTAGAGCTGAGAGAAAGGAACTGGGAACCTGTCCCTTTTGGAGAGAGGCCACGAGGCTGCAAGGGAGGATTTAGGGTGTGCTGCTGAGGGGACACAGGCTGCTGCTGTGGTAAGTAGACATGGCCTATAGCGCTGCTCACAAGCTGCTGCTGAGAGAGAGGAACTCATGCTGCAGGAGGACACTGAATGCTGAGATCTGTGGTGCACCAGCCTGCTGCTGCTGTGTTGAGAAGCTGTGTGCCAGGGCTCCGGTGCTGACATGCAAGGCTTTAAAATTCTGCTTTTATAGGTTATCAAACACTTTCAGAGTTGAAAACACTGCGTGACGAAAAGTGAAATCTCAAGCGCTACGCAAAACAAGACTAACAAGTCTTTCAGGACAAGCTGCAGAGCAAACTGTATTCTGTAGGATCTACTCTACGGGGCACAGATCAGAAGAGGTTACAGTGTGTAACGTGCATAGCAAAAACAAGAGCAAAAGAAATATTTATGCAAAAATGTAGGTGTTCTTGTCCGCATTGTCCAAATATTTAACCTGGGCTGGGTCAAGCATGTGGATAACTATGATGGATACTGTCGTCTTGGGACCTAAAAGAAATAGTTTTATACATACAAAATAAAATATTGTTGAAAGCTAACATCTATATGAATGCAGACTACTTGAAGCTTGAATACACCTTTTGCCTAAAAAGAAACATTTTAAGTGAATGTTACCTCAATATTTCATACTCCTGATGTGTGTCTGCTGCGCTATGTACTTAAAGCGGGCAAAAAACAACCGTACACTGACATAGCTCCCAACTGTCCCTGATTTCGAGGGACTGTCCCTGATTTGGAACAATGTCCCTCTGTCCCTCATTCCACCTCATTTGTCCCTCATTTTGGTCTGATCTATATAGTTGTATATAAAATGCACTTTTTATCTTTCAGAAAGTGTTTCCCAGTACTAAACCTTTCATCCAATTTCTAAATTGCTCCATTTATACATTTTAAAAGCCAATATAAAGGAATAGTAGTGGTAAAAAAAGCACTTGTGGATTTAATTATCCTTTTTCGGGAGGTTAATTCTCCTTTAAGGGGGTGTGGCAGGGGGCGTGTCCTATGCCTTCATACATTTGCTAGTAGGTGTCCCTCATTCCCATCTCAGAATGTTGGGAGGTATGCACTGATACACTGATCTGCCCAGTGAAGAGCCAGGGGGGTATGGGGGCGGGCATGTCAGCACAATTCTAGCCACTGTGTGCAGGCAAGCTGTGCTCCCAAGTAGAATACAAAGAAGACTGGCTACACTGGGATGGATGTGATTCCATGCCCTGAGCAGTTTGAAATAGGAAAGCAGGGGGACTGGCAGGAACACCAGGTAAGTGATCACATAAAACTGCATAAGGCTTAGAGAGACAGGGGTGCAGAACAGTAAGCTGATCTTCACAATGAATGGCTGTGTGGGGAAAGACAATGTCAGCAAAAGTCTGATCATTGGAGGACAGGCAAACTGTGCTCCCAGCACAGCCAGAAAAATGATCTGCTCTCATGCCTAGCATGGTCAGTTTGAAATAGGAAAGCAGGGGGACTGGCAGGATCACCAAGGATTTCATGCAAAGGAAGAACTACAAAGAGAACAGGATGCTTTTTAAAGAGGAACTGCAGTCTGCTCACATAATTTGTAATAAAAAACATCTTTGCCATTCTGAAGCTTCCCTCCAACCACTTTGCATATTATTTTATATATACTGTGATTCTGTACTTGCCAAATATGTTGCAGAAATCTCCCTCCACTGAGTCTGGCTGCATCCATTTTAACTGTGGGCAGCTGAAGCTGCTGCCTATTCACTTCCTGGATTTACACAGACACACACACAGAGGCACACCTCCAGCTCTCCAGCTCACATTGGCCCTCTTATGACTCATCCGCTCTCCCTTCCAGGCAAACTCTCACAAGAGTGAGAGAGAGAGAGCTGTGCATGATGTCATAAGCCTAGGTTTTTTATCAGACAAGAAACAGGAAGTGGGATGTAAAAGGTATTTACTGGCAGAAAAAAAAATGTTTTACTATCCAAAGTTAAAACAAGGGCAGAAGATTTAATAGATGGAAAGATGAAAAAATGACTGACGTCCGCTTTAATGCTCAGTCAAGAGGTGTTGGACAGAGCATAGTTAAATAGTGGGCTTGATTGGCAGGCTGGGAGGAGATTCACCATGTAGGTGCTATATCAACCAACAGATATGATGCCTATACCTCACAGTTCTAAAATTCTCACAGTTCTGTGTCTGCAAAGGAGGCACACATGGGGCACCCACTGCTCACTGTTCTGTGGGTGACTTGGGATACAGAGAACAACAGGAAACAGAGACTTGAGAAGGAGGGGCTAATAGACCAGAAAATATGCTGCTTGTTCCCTGTATCCCAGGTCACTGACAGAACAGTAAGCACTAGGTGCCTTGTGTGTATCTCCTCTGCAGCCCCAGAACTCTGGTCCGAAGTATCCTTCTCTTTGCATTGTTGGCTGCTTATAAGTACTGGCTTTTTGCTGAGGCTGCACTCCTGCTCCTGATTCTCTCCTATTCACATCTCTTTTGCTGTGGCACTCTGTAAGCTTGCCCTTCCAATAGAATGTATGAATTTGTCTTTACAGTACATGTAAGCGGATGCTTTCTTTGTTTTCAATAAAGTTCACCAATTTGCTGATATCACTCAGCTGCGCTCTGCATTTCTGCTTTTTTCAAACTGTCAGCAAATGACCGATATGGCTACTTTACTGCTGTTTGTAAACAAAGCAGTTGATTCACTCTATCTATACCAGACCCTTATCCTAGCTAAATATCCGATATAGATGTTAACGTGAGACCCACAGAAGAAAAAAAAAAAAAACAGTGTTTAGTTACAGACACATACAGACCCATATGTGAACATGTAGCCTGGCAAACCAGGAAAGAGGGGGGACAAGTGTGCACCCCTTCCTGAAACACATCAGGCCACATGCCTTCAACATAGGGGAGTACCTTGCCAAGGGGGAAACCCTCTAGCAAAGAACCTTGTCCCCATGTTGATGAGGGCAAGAGTCGCTTCCCACAACCCTGGCCCAGGTGAATGAGCAAAGGGTATATAATACCCCTACTCATTCACACAATTTGTGAAAAGTGGACAAACACACTTTTTACAAGTCCTTAATAATAAAAAAGAAAAAAATGCTAACCCCACCTCTTTGTTTACATGGCTGTGAATTCCTAGCTACTAAATGAATGAGGCTGGGTGGTAGAAGTGTACCTGCTACTTTTGTAGGCCGGACATTAGAAGTGCGCATCTTCACTGGTCTCACGAATCGATTAGATTCCGATTATCTGGTCAACGATTCAATTCGATTCCGTGATGCATCACGATTACTGACAATGGTTTCCATCCAAAAAATCCAAACATTTAGAACTCAATTTTTAAAATTTTATCTGCTTTAAAAAAAAAGGACACTCCCTGCATATAGCGGGACAGGGACATGGAAGAGTCCAGGAATGAGGGAGGGGTAGGAACTGAAGGATGGAAGAATCCATGAATAAGAAAGGAAGGATGGATGTCTGGGGATGGAGGAATCAATGGATAGAGAATGGAAGGCCAGAGGAGTCTGGAGATAGGAACTGAAGGATGGAAGAGTCTGGGGATGGAGATGGAGGAATCCATGGATAGGAACAGAAGGATGGAAGAGGCTGGGAATGGAGATGGTGGAATCCATGGATAGGAACAGAAGTATGGAAGAGTACAAAGATAAAAATGGTGGTGGTGAGGGGGGGACTGAAGGATGGAAGAATCAAAGGGAGGATGTTAAGATGGTCATCATGGAGTCCTGCAGGTGAGGAACAGCAGAGGTAGAGGATCCCCTGTGCTGCGTACACGGCAAGGTTGGGGGGGGGGGGGGGTGATGGTCTCCTCCTGGAGTACAGGGTTGGGGATGTCATTGTGCTTCCTGTATAAACATATTTTATTAAAGTGGAATTCCACCCAAATGTGAAACTTCCGCTTTAAGGAGTCCTAACCCCCTTATATGCCACAACTGGAATGTAATTTTTTTTTTGGGGGGAGGGGGGTGGGTACCTAGTCTTGACAGGTACCCAGCTCCCACTTCTGCTTGGGCCGCCTAGGCGGCCCCACCCTCCCTGCAATCTTCTGGGTCCCAGAAGATTGCCCGGCTATGCAGGACAGCGCAGTGAGACATGAGCACCCGGCTGTGAAGCTGCAAGCTGTCACAGCCGGATGCCCACAGTAGTATTGCCAGCTCAGTGGACAGGTGGGGGAGAGAAGGGAGGGTTTCTGTCTTTTTATTAAAAGTCAGAAGATACACTTTTTGTAGCAGTTGACTTTTAATAAACAAAAAATTGACTGGAACTCTGCTTTGAATTAAAAATAATCTCACTCCCTTAAAAAGTGCACTAATCCGGTGCACTACAGGGTACAGGCATTCACACACACTGCTGTTGGGAGGTCAGGAGTGATTACAATCCACTGCTGACAAACAGCCCTGTGACGTTCCCTGTACTGTCTCTGTGCTGACAGTTCCCTGGCTTCCCTGTTTGCACCTTCCAGCACACTAGGAGTTAACACAGTGGAATGTGCAAACGGGAAAGCAGGGGAACTGTCAGCATGGAGCGTGTACGAGGTGTAAGTAGAGTACAAACACATTTATACTTTACTTACTGCTGTTAAAATACCCTTGTCTTAATAAATCCCGAGTTACAATCCATTAAGAGCCCCGCTGTATGTGCTTTTTAAAAAAAATATGGAGCTTCATATCACATATCTCAGTGTGTGTACACGCCACTCATGTGACAGCCCAGCCCGCCTCTCTCCTCTCTCCTCTCATGTCTCTCCTGATGTCAGTGGGGAGTGTCACCCGCTGACTGTAGCTATCAGATCAGAAGAGAGGCGGGCAGGGCTGAGAATTCCCCGCTGACGTCAGGAGAGACGTGAGAGGAGAGAGCAGAAAGGCGAGCCAGGCAGTCACATGAGCGGCATGTGCTCACACTGAGAAATGAGGTATGAAGCTCCATATTTTTAAGAAAAGCACATACAGTGGGGCACGGGATTTATTAAAGCACTTACTTTTACAACTATACACTCGGAGCACTCTTCTGGGAGGGGCGGGGCAAGTCGGGATGGCGTCACCCAACAATCGATTTCCTATAATAAGGCTTACCTGTAGCTTACCTGTAGCTACCCAGGATATCTCCTAAACTTGCACGGTTTAGGAGATATCCCCTGTATTTGCATGTGCCGACGTCATCGGCACATGCGCACTGAAGCAAACTGAAGCAATGGCACATATGTGCTGCTTCAGTGATTGTGCCGTTACTGGCGTGGGAATGACGTCATCACGGCTCCGGCCAATCACAGCACTGGAGCCACGATACCCGGAAGTAACCCCCGGGAGTGAAGTCGCTGGCCGGTGCTGTGGCACTGCAGCGAAGGCTTTGATCCCAGGTGAGTATTACATAATGAGCTAGTATCCTATGCATACTAGCTCATTATGCCTTTGTCTTGCAGGTGTTAGTTTTTTTTTTTTTTTTTCAAAGTGGGTTTACAACCACTTTAAGGCTCCATCAAAATCTTGCCTTCTCCATACTAATATTGGAGCCAGTGTGATATGGTTTCTATTGGGGCATCAAATAGGCTCTCTGTCAGAATTCCAATAAGCTGCTAGTTGTGAGTACTTTTTATGAATCATACATCAGAAGCTTTAGAGTAGCAGGCAAGTACAGTACCTCTTTGCAGTGACTGGTTAAGTGGGAAGAAAGAAGGGTCTTATGACAAGCTTGTCACCTAACACTCAAAAATCAAATGAAAAACGTGCTCTTGGGTCAGACAATGGCCAGAAATCAAAACAAAATAAACATTATTAGTGCATTACTACTTTAAACCATGCTTAAACCTAATCAAATATTTGAAAAATTAAACAAAAGCCCTGAGCCAGACTAGCACTGTTAGTGCCAAGAACACAGCCACATAGAGACTCATCGATGTAGTGTGAGTCTAACAAACTATACATTTAAAGCGGACCGTCAGTCATTTTTTCATCTTTCCATCTATTAAATCTTCTGTCCTTGTTGTTTTAACTTTGGATAGTAAAACATTTTTTTCCTGCAACTAAATACCTTATACAGCCCACTTTCTGTTTCTTGTCTGGTAAAAAGCCTAGGCTGATGACATCATGCACAACTCTCTCTCGCTATTGTGAGAGTTTGCCAGGAAGGGAGGGCGGATGAGTCATAAGAGGGCCAATGAGAGTTGCAGGGCTGGAGGTGTGCCTCTGTCATAGTTGCCAACATTGAAAAAAAAATATGTGGGACACTTTTTTTTGCTGTAGGCGGAGCCAATCAATAATTAGGAGGCGGGGCATTCGTTTGTAGGCGTGACCTAGTAAAAAATAATAGTTGCGGCGCGCGAAGCGCGCCGCGGCGAAAAATGGGCGTGGCTTACGCGGAAAGTGGGCGTGGCTTACGCGGAAAGTGGGCGTGGCTCAAGAGGGTATGGTTAGAGTCTGAGATGAATGGGGGAGGGAAAGGGGGAGAGGGGAATGACGGGACAGCAGCCCCAGGTCCTACACAACAATAGAAATATGTGTATTCTAGAAAGTTTAACAATCAGCAGATAAAGATACTCCAAACACCTGGTGTTAACGCTTCAATCATCCCGGCACCATGGTTGTTATGGTGTCAGGATGATTGAAGCGCATTATTTCTATTATTACATTGTAATATAAAATTAAATCATTCAACTCACCATAATGCAGAATCAGTGGGATCCCTGAGCGTGTCACTAGCCACGTCGCCTGCCACCAGCAGAGTCTGTCCTTGCATCAGGTGCCCCCGCCAGAGTCTGTCCTTGCATCAGGTGCCCCCGCCAGAGTCTGTCCTTGCATCAGGTGCCCCCGCCAGTGCAGCCCCCCCTCAGTTAGTGCAGCCCCCCCTCAGTGCAGCCCCCCCTCAGTGAAGCCCCCCTCAGTTAATGCAGCCCCCCCCTCAGTTAATGCAGCCCCCCCCTCAGTGCAGCCCCCCTTCAGTTAGTGCAGCCCACCCTCAGTGCAGCCCCACTCAGTTAGTGCAGCCTCCCCCCCTCAGTGCAGCCCCCCAGTTAGTGCAGCCTCCCCTCAGTGCAGCCCCCCCCCAGTTAGTACAGCCTCCCCCCTCAGTGCAGCCCCCCCCCCCCTCAGTTAGTGCAGCCCCCCTCAGTGCAGCCTCCCCTCAGTGCAGCCCCCCCCTCAGTTAGTGCAGCCCCCCCTCAGTTATTGCAGCCCCCCCTCAGTTATTGCAGCCCCCCTCACTGCAGCCCTCCCTCAGTTAGTGCAGCCCCCCTCACTGCAGCCCCCCCCCTCAGTTAGTGCAGCCCCCCCTCAGTTATTGCAGCCCCCCCTCAGTTAGTGCAGCCTCCCCCCCTCAATGCAGCCCGGCCCCCGCTCAGTGGAGGAGCGGCCGGTGTTCTGCCGAGAAAGTTCCCCTCGGCAATGGCGGACCCCCTGTACTGCGCAGGCGCAGCGCTTGCGCAGTACGGGGCTGGGGAACTTTCAGGAAGACACGGCGCCGGCGCCGTGTCTTCTGCTCGCTTCAGTGGAGAGGGGAGGGGCCGTGCAGCCAAAGAAGCCGCTTCATTGGCTGCACGGATCGAGCCCCCTTCCCCTCTCCACTAGAGGCAGCTAGAGCGGCAGCGCCGGCCGCCATTTTGCTGGAGCCCGCTGCTCCAAAAAAAAAAAAAAAAAAAAAAAAAAAAAAAAAAAAAACAACATTCCCGATTTTCCTTATGGAAAATCCCGATTCGGGACACTCTCCAATCGGGACGAGGGTCCCAAAATCGGGATTGTCCCGGGAAAATCGGGACTGTTGGCAACTATGCTCTGTGTGTGTGTCTGTGTAAATCCAGGAAGTGAACAGGCAGCAGCTTCAGCTGACCACAGTTAAAATGGTTGCAGCCATACTTAGTGGAGGGAGATTTCTGCAGCATATTTGACAAGTACAGAATCACATTATGTATGAAATAATATGCAAAGTGGTTGGAGGGAAGCTTCAGAATGGCAAAGATATTTTTATTACAAATTATGTGAGCAGACTGCAGGTCCTCTTTAAGGAGTAATGCTCAGATCTCTTACTGACATTGAGCAGCCTGATTTATCAAACAGTAAGGAATTTTATAATTTTATTTGCACTTGTTGCTTCTCATGCTGTGGCAGTAATGCTCTACCCGGATTGCAAGCAATTGTGCTGCAAGTTTGAAAATGACTTGCTAAGCTATTGCTAGACTTGCCAGGCTTCACAAGTTTGTTGCACAATTGCAGTAAGTCTGCATTGCATGACTCCAGAGCAACTTTCTTAGCAAACATTCTGCAAGTCTGCTGCAAGTTCTGGTTCAGTTATGTTGTGCAATAGTCCTCCCACCACAGAGGTCACTGTGACTTGCAGAGCTCTTGCTGTAGACTCAGCACTGCAACTTTGTTCTTGCTACAAATTGGAAAAGTATCAACTAGAACTTGTGCTTCAAGTGCTCTGCAAGTGTACAACTTGCCAGTGAAAATGTGCAGCAAGTTAACAAGTCTTGCAATTCAGCACTGCTGCAAATTTGTGGCAAGCTATCCTTGCTATCTGGGTGTGTAACAAGTTATTGGCAAGTTATTACAATAATAGAAAGAAAATACAGCGCTGACATCCTAAAATAAAATACAGCAGCCAGCACAGCAAAGGACAAATTTGAATAAAAATTGATAAAAATATGTGCAGCGCTAATGTTAAGAAGGTCACTGTATAGTGACAGGACAATATAAGTGACAATGAAAACAATGTACCAAAATAACTCTTATTGGTATGCTAGGCAGAACTATGTAATTAAACTTTAAATAAAATTATAACACTGGATTCATAAATGTGTGGATTTAAATGGCCGCTGCCTTTTATTATAGGTATATATACATACTGTTTATTATCAAATACTGATATTAACATACCAACAACAACAACACATTTTGTAGCTTAGCTATTAAAGCTCAAGCTAACTAAACCATAACACAAAGTCCCACACGCCGAGCTTATGTACAATAAGCACGAAACCCCAACCGGCCCACGGCCAATTCCACACAAGATTGTAGATCCATATTTAGGATGTCCAGTGCAATATCAGACAAGTGGATTCCGTCAGGACGATAAAAACCAAGTATACCATCCTCCAAATCCACATGTCTGTAAGACACTCCATTCAACACAGGCATAAACTTAGCAACAGCACTATTAACATTCTTACGTATTTTATCAAAATGCTTCCATTCGGGTGAAAGAGAACTCAAACGAGGAATAATAACATCCGAAAAGACCAAGAAACAGTTAGGAAGTACATTATGAATGCACAACAAATCAGACTTTATACAAGAGATAATGTCTAAAGTCTTGTAGAGACCAAGGTGGTTTCCAGCCAAATGGAAGATAATAATATCAGGAACAGGCCATTTTAAATACAATAAAGATAACACTTTACGCAAATTTGTCCATTTCAATCTGCGATGCCCATACCAATGTAAGGCAAAGCGAGAAGTAGGTAGATCTAAATTACTGCCATAACAGCGGAATTCAGCCCTTCTTTGAGCCCAGTACACGTAAGACTGTCCGATGATCCAATTGATGAACGTAGAATCTGAAAATTAAATAAAAGCGTTAGGATGAACATAAGAACTGTAGCACTGGCATCTCCATCTACCAATATTTTTAATAATAGATTCAGAAAAACCTAAACTCGCAGCAGTAATAGCAGCGCCAATACGAAAAGAGTGTGATGAAATTGCAAGATGATCCAGCTGCAAATTATGCAGACATTTTTTTTCAAAACAGCATTAAATTGATATAAGATATAAGATATACTTTATTGTCATTGTATACATACATATTGATAAATTGTCAATGGGTCACCGTTCGCATGAATAAGGAATTGGTTATCAAGAGGTGGTCGTAAGTAATTTCGAGTCAGGGACAATGCACATATGGACACATCTATATGCTTGTGGACAGTAATCCAACGACCATGACCAAATTGATCATTTTTACTCTTGCATAACAACATACGAAGCACCCCGGAATGGAAACTCGCAGAAGACATCAGAAGACCCAAACTAGTTGATCGATTAGGAGGAAGCAGTTCAGAGATTCTGAAAGCTCCATAGAAACACAAACAAAAAGAAAGTTTAAACAATAACGCTTCAAAAATTGAAAAACACACTATATCAGTAGTTGTGCATATTTTACACAATAGATCACTTGTGATAGGTAATCTCTGAAAAAAAAAAAATTAGAGCATGAAGTATCACCATGTAAATTTCTAAAAAAGGACACTCCTGATAATGTCTTCACAATATAAGAATAAGAGTATTGTCTTGCCATCAAAAAAATCAAAAAAGACAAAACTAAATCTTCAGTAATGTAGTCTTTAGACATATTGTAACGTTGCAGAAAAGAACACCACATTTTTCACGCCGCTTCATAACATGCCCAAGTGGAGCCAAAGAATTTTGGATAGCATTTTGCACCGAATTCAGATCAGCGTCCATAAATGAGGAGGACATGACTCTCCGATCATGTCTGCATCCGAAACCAATTCCCGAAACCTGCCTATCTGTTGGCGAGACAATGAGTCAGCAATGACATTATGAACTCCTGGAACATATTTTGCTTTCAACCATATATTCAATTCTAAAAACGGAAACACTAAATAACGAAGAATAGAGATAACTGGTGATTTAGAAACCAAACAATTAATTGCAAAAACAACCCCTTTATTATCCGAATGCAAAAGTATCCTCTTATTCCTAAACTGTACACCCCATAATTCAAGAGTTACGATAACAGGAAATAATTCAGGAAGAACAATATTATTAACAAAGCCTTTATCAATCCAAGAAGAATACCATCTATCAGCCGACCATCTACCCTGCCAAAGGGCCCCATATCCGCAAGCCCCAGAAGCATCCGTATAAAGATGAAGAGCAGAGGCGATACAAAAAGGGGTTTGCTACAAAGAGCTTCCATTAAAACAAAACAAAAATTTGTGCCAAACCAACAAATCGACACGAATGTCGGATGTGATTCTAATAATAATAATGTCTAGGAGATTTAACACCCGAACGATAACAAACTACCCATTCTAGAAAAGTAGAAAAAAGTTCAAAATAATAACAGGAGATAGAACAACCCTTGGGCAAACACTTATCAAAGAAATATTTATTGTCAAAAACAAAACCTAAAGAATTGATCGCAGACGGACGTATAGGCAAAAGACAGAAAGCCGATTTTATGTCAGCTTTCGCCAATAATGCAGAATTACCAACAGCTCTGATTTTAATCAAAGCATCCTCAAATGAAGAATAAGACACAGAACACAAATTGGAATCAATTTCATCATTCAAAGAAAAACCATCAGGGAAAGATAAATGATGTATAATCCTGAAAGAACCATGTTCTTTTTTTTTGGAATAACCCCTAAAGGAGAGACCCTAAAATTAGAAAATGGTGGACGATCGAAGGAGTCGGCAATTCTCCCTTCTTCAAGTTCCTTATAAAGTTTAACCTGAACAACATCTTCATGTAAAGCAACTGAAGTCAAATTCTGAAAAACAACGCAACCACTACCCGAAAAAGAAGGTAAAATAAAACCAAAATGGAAACCATCAACATGTCCGCTGTCTTGTGATCTGGGTATAGCAGAAGCCATTGTAACATGTTTACCAATATCACTGGAGTTACCGCTTTTAATAAAGGTATCCCTTAAAGCAGAAGGAGTATGCTGATTCTGCTTTTTAAATCAACGAACAGCTGGGTGCGGCCCTGTACAATGAGCACATTCGTGCTTGTATCTACAATTATTAAGCCATTTACAATGACCTTCATTAAAATTGAAACACAATCCTTTACGAAAAGGTCCAACAATAGGCGTAAGTGGCTTAACAGCTTGTTTCTGTGGCAACAATATATTTAGCAAAAGGCCAAAATTCTCCATACCCCATTTTAGCGACTTATGTACAGAAAGCTTTTGCCGGAAAGACTCAGGAACCAGGACAAACCTTGAAAATTCTTATATGCCTCTAACATGTTGGAACATACCACTGCACAATTCTGGGTGTTTTTCACCCATAATACTTGTATATATGCAAAATGCTTGCAACCAATTGTTGAAATTACGAGGACTAGACCTTCGCCGTTCATCCTCAAATTTTTCACCATCTCTTTTTTCAAGACTATTGTCTTTCAAAGAAGGTAATAATGAAAGCAAATCAAAATAGTCTCCTTTCCATATCTTTTATGGCAATATTCAAATGAAAACCTATCAGTGACAATTCACAAGAAAGAACTTCTTTCATACACGATTCAGTTGTAGTAGTTACAGCCGTAGAAGAAGGATCTGGAGACATAGTAGGGGCAGACAAAGCAATGTTTTGTAATACAGGAGAATCCACAGCATTATGCATATTATCTCTCCATACAGAGGCTAACCCAGTTTGGGCAGTAAAATGAGGTAACACAGAAGTAGGTAACAATTTAGACAATAATTTAGACATATTCAAAGCAGTCTTCTAAAAGCGAGGCACCTAAAGACTCACCTCTGGACATTTGCAAATTAGACTGTGCAGCCTGAACTAGGCCTTGCGGAACCCCATCAGCAGCCATGGAATTAGCAGCTACAGTATCTTGTGTATTGCTAGTTGTCATAGCGACAGCATCAACAGCAGACACATCAACACATAATGCTCCAGAAACTGAAGGGTTAATTTCCAATGTATTAACATCTGAGTAGTGAGCAATGTTATCATGCATTTTGTCATTTAAATGATGTTTCTTACTGCTTTTCTTGAGACTTGTCTTTTTAATTTCTCTTCCAGAATCTTGTGGCATGGAAGGGGATTTGAATCTTCACGGCCTCTTACAGATCCTTTCTTCACAGCCGCCGGTCGTATTGCGCATGCGCCATCTTCTGAGACCGAGATTATCTCAAACAGCCCCGAAACGAGGGATCCTGCGTCGCTGGGTCAATAGGCGGTCCCCAACGGGAGATAGAGACAGTCGCAACATGAGGAAGATCCAGAAGAACAGGCGATGTGACATCCACAAGAGGGTCTTGGTAGTAAGGAGGACGTGGAGAAGCCGAAGGAGCCGGATGGGGAACACTGTAAGCCGAGGATGAAGGGGGAGGCATAGATAAACAGGACCGAAGCCACCGTTCACCGACATCGGATTCGGCCCCCTTCATCATCTGGCGCAGCAATGAATCCATGGTACAGCCGCAGATGATGTGCTTTTTTCTCTTGATCCCACTGACTGCGCTGTTATGACGCATTTTTCTTTCTTTTATAGGTCTTTACTCGTGCCAGGACCGTTACAGACATCTTAAGCCAATCAAAGGTAAGTACAAATAACTGACGCAAACTGGTTTAAACAGCAATATTTTACTGTCTACCAGCATCCCATATGTGCTGGGTGGGGACATTTCTTGCTCCTCCCACCACTTTTATTCTAAAAAGTGACATGAATGGCCATTTCACACTGATAATGAATGAACATTGACCATATAAATGTGACAAAAAAAAATGTGTCCTTATAAGAATGATGATAATTAGTGGTGACAACTAAACAGTCCACAGAGTGAAAAGATATGTATTGAAGTTGATCTTTTTTGGTACATTGCTTTCATTGTCACTTATATTGTCCTGTAGCTATACAGTGACCTTCTTCACATTAGCGCTGCACATATTTTTATTTTTATAATTGGCAAGTTATTGGCATGAGGCACTATTGAGGCTGAGATAACTCAGGTCCTCTGTTTAGTTTGAATATATTTGATTAACTACTTCAGCACCGGGCCATAGACATATGACGTCCACAGATGGGATCTCCCATCCTGGGTGGACGTCATATGACGGCCTGGGATTCCCGGCCGTCTAGGGGGCACGCGCGTGCACCCGTCGCGTTGCTCGTGACCCGGTGCGTGTGCCCGGCGGCCGTTAACCGGGCCGAACCGTGGATCTGTGTGTGTAAACACACAGATCCACGTCCTGTCAGTTGTGAGGAGAGCGATCTGTGTTCCCAGTACAGCGGAACACTGATCGGTCTCCTCCCCTTGTACGTCCCCGCCCCCTACAGTTAGAATCATTCCCTAGGAAACATACTTAACCCGTTGTGTCCCCCTAGTGGTTAACCCCTTCACTGCCTGTCACATTTACACAGTAATCAATGCAATTTTATAGCATTGATCGCTGTATAAATGTGAATGGTCGCAAAAATGTGTCAAAAGTGTCCGATGTGTCCGCCATAATGTCGCAGTCACGAAAAAAAATCGCGATCGCCGCTATTACTAGTAAAAAAAATAAATAAATAATTTTTTTTTTAAAATGCCATAAATCTATCCCGTATTTTGTAGATGCTATAACTTTTGCGCAAACCAATCAATATACGCTTATTGCAATTTTTTTTACCAAAAATATGTAGAAGAATACGTATCGGCCAAAACTGAGGAAAACATTTTTTTTTTTTTTTTAAATTGGGATATTTATTATAGCAAAAAGTAAAAAATATTGTGTTTTTTTCAAAATTGTCGCTCTTCTTTTGTTTATAGCGCAAAAAATAAAAACCGCAGAGGTGATCAAATACCACCAAAAGAAAGCTCTATTTGTGGGGAAAAAGGACTTCAATTTTTTTTGGGTACAACGTCGCACGACCACGCAATTGTCGCTTAAAATGCGACAGCGCTGAAAACAAAAATTGGCCTGGGAAGGAAGGGGGAGAAAATGCCCTGTATTGAACTGGTTAAAATTTGCATGGCTTTAAAATATAGCAGTAATAAAATAAAAAAAGAAATCAAATATAAAAATATAAATTACAAATGTAAATAAAATACAATATAGTTAACTGTTGACTAGCTCAAGTTTTACTTTTTGGGTGTGTATTTAGTCTGGCAGTATTCCAGCATTAGACATAACTGCTAAGTGCTGGTTTTGGCTACATGATTGTGTTGTGTTCTGGTTGTGGTGCATGTGGAGGTTGTAAAAGCACTGCTATTTGTTTAGCTTTGTTGCTATTTATTTAATGAGAGGATATGCTAAGAGGTCACAGAAGTCAAAGATATATAACAATTAAATCAAATTTGCTATATAAATACATTAAATAACACATTATGAGACACATTAAAGTGATACAGTAAGGCAACCAATAAATGTTTAACGCACCTGAACTTTTTTTCCTGGCACCACCATGGCAGCATACTAGTGATAGAGCTCCACCTCTTGACCACTTCCTCAGGACCAGTGAATAGCATAAATTAAAGGCCTAGTTAGGCCCCACCCCATTCTTCTTTTTTTCCCCTTACCTCCACGCACTAGTGTAGAGTAAGCAGTACTACTATGTCCCCACCTCTGCCTCAGAGCAGTATCCATCTGGATACAAAGCCCAGTGCGAAGTCCCTGTGCTTGGGCTGCTAAATGCGCTGAGGAGCCTGGGAACCCTTTCTGTGGGTCTTGATGGGGCCCTGCAGTGTTTCCTCTTTAGGAACAAAATCTGCTATCATATGTCATCATATTGTCATCAAGTGTCTGCGGGCTGAGGCTTAGGGGTGCCAGCTAGTTCTTTCCTTCTCTCTTACAGGGCTGCCTTTCCCTTTTTCTCTTGTCTGTCTCCCCGTATCCTGTCAGGTGTTCTCTCTTACCTTGGTATATCTCTCAGGTGTGTGCTTCCCATGTCTCAGTTTTTTAGTGATATTTGATTTTCCCTCTTGCTTGCTTGTGGGGGTCTAGGTCACGCTGCCTGTGGCGCCCCTGGCCTCACTATAGGCTGAGAGCGGCCGCCAGGTGCACTTTTTCTTGGCTGGGGCCTCTCTGGATGACGTCAGCGGGCCATGCCGGTTGGCAAATGCACGCTGGCCGGTGGGGTTGCCGATCGCCATCATGTCATGTCAAATTCCTGCTCTCAATAGTACTATTTTCCTTTCCGGCTATCCTCATATCAGCTGGCGGTCCTATTTGTCCTCAAGCCATGAGTCAGTCACCACTTATGCAAAAAAAGACCCTCAAACTCAAAGGTTGGGACCAACGTATTGGTATGTTTTCAGGAAAAGAGTGCCTCCGGATTGCTTTGATGCTTGTCAGCCCCGCATGCTCAAGCTCTCAAAGGAGAGCCAGGGAAGGTGGAGGAGCGCAACCCGAGATGCCACTCCCACTCAAGGGAAAAAGTTCCAAGGAAGAAATCTTATCCCTTCTTCCCCAGAGCAACACCAGCGCCCCACCCTTTGACGCAGTGCCATATATCATTTTTGTTTTAAATGAGGGTGGCGAGAGATTCTATTTTGAATTTATTTCAAATATCCCAGCCAGGTAGCCGAGTTGCCAGTACTAGAAGAGCAACCTGGCACCTTGGCAGATGGTGCTCAATTTATCAGTTCTGTTACCCTGCCAAGTGGGCAGCCTGCACACAATAGTGGTTCCTCTTCCTGAGAGGAAGACCCAGAGCTGCTTGGTTTCAGGTTTTTCTTCGGGGAGTCATGTATCCAAGTAATCAACAGGCCATTACATTATTATGTGTAAAAGTCAAAGCGTCAGTGGTCTCATTCAGGTGTCCGACCAGAGCAACGATATACTCGGTCATGGCTAAGGGGGCCCTATGGTTGACTCAACAGGCTGTGTTTGCTGTTTTGTGTTTTGCTGCAGAAAAAAAAAATGGTGTAGGTTACCTTATAACAGAAAAACTTTGGTAAGAAATCAGAGACAGCCACATCAGGCAACCTTTGCCACGACCCCTAAGTAAAAAACATTGGATACACCGCGGGTACCCATTAAGCCCTTTGAACGAGTGCATGCTCAGGCTATTGATGTAAAAGCAAGAGTTGACGCGCTCTGCAGGTACATGTTGTGCAGATTCTTGGGTGAAACTATCACGCACTCATGGACCTTTTTGGGAGAGTCCTTATTGCTCCTCTTCCAGAACATTTCTCTCCCACTAGGCTGCCAGATTCACCACAAAAGCAGGTGGGCTGCTACAATACATACAGACACTGCTGATCCAGGCAGTCATCGTACCGGTTCCATTCACAAAAAGGGGATCTTCAGATGGAGTCCATTCAAGCAGTGCAGACAGACGGCTAGATGCGATTACTGGATCTTCAGGATGCCTACCCTCACATCCTAAATTTTTGTCTTCCTAGCCAGAGTTCTGGAACAATTGCTGGCACACCAGAAGATCTTCATGTACACCCTGCAGAGATATGGCTGAGTTATCAACGTAAAAAAAAAAAAAAAAAGAGAAAGCCAGCTCTCTTCAACCCAACAGTTAGGGTGCCTGGGGGTGCTCTACCAATTCCTCTGTTTTGCTTCCATTGGGGAAAGAGGTGACAGTCAGGAGGATAATTCTGAGGACAGAAACCTGCGCTTGTTTGGCACTTCTTAGTGCCTCAATCTTTTGGACACAATATCATCATGCATACCGATGGTCCCTTGGGCACCTGCATCAGTTTCCAGTTAAGATTCTTAACTCGATGGAGGAAACAGAATCTAGCACAGTTAATAGTGTTACTCAGTTTGAGTAAGAGTCTGCAGCTGGGGCCAAACAGAGAGACCTTGAACAAGTCACGTTCCGTTAGACTGGGTTGCTGTTACGAATCATGTCGGCAAGACAGTCGGGAGGGCGCACTGCGAGTGTCTGTTGGTTCAAGGCAAGTAGAGATTCCCAACCAAAGGGGATGGTCTCAAATGCGCTGGAAGTTCAAGCAGCCTTTTTTATTTTTATTTTTTGGCACTTTCTGCCTTGCTACACAGAATCTAGAGAAGACCAGGCTCTCTGCATTTGGACAACAGGGCAGCGGTTGCCTATATTCAGCAGGGAGGTACTCGCAGCAATATGCTATTGAGAGAGGTGAGAGGTGTCTGGAGCAGAAAATCACCTACAAATTCCGAAAGCAGTTTACCTTCCAGGGAATTTAAATGCAGGCAAACCGACTATGATGCAAGCTTCCCCAAGGCATCTTCAAAACAGAGTTGCTGCAAAATATCTTCCAATGGCAATTTCGTCTTTGGTAGTAAGATGGAGACGGCTTTATCAAGAGTAATCTCTACTTTGTTGAATGCTAGAGGACACTATGCCAACAGCACCTGGGCCGCAGTCTGAAACCATTCACTGTTTTTTTTCTTGGCTTTGATCCTGCTGTGCCTCCAGTGGCGACTGCGCTAGGCTTCCTCTAGGCTGGATTGGACATGGGCTTTAACCTATGCTCACTGAGGTTGCAAGGGATGGCAGTCATAAGGATTCATCCACCAAGAGGGGAGTCTTGCCAAGTAAGATCGGTCGTTGTAAGAGGATTTACTTTCCGTTCAAACGGTTGCTTCAACAAGGCAGCATTTGGCTAGGGACATTACTTACAGAGCAGTATCTATCACAATATCTTAATCAGAGGGATGTCCAAGATTCTGACTCTTGGACCTTCAGAAAAACATAGTACTTTCTTCCCAGAAAAAGTAGAGTTGTGTCCTGTAGGTCACTTCGTACCAAGGGGAGCGACGGCCCTACATTTAACAGATGTCTGAGCATTACCTAACTTTCCAGAAGTTCACACAGGAAAGTCACGCGAACGTGTTTGGAACCTTGAGGAAGTAACTGTCCACAGTTGTTCCTTTTAGATCATCTATTCAGCCTTTCATCATTCCAGCTGGGAATCACCAGGGAAAAGAAGCTTCTGCCTTGATTCTGGCAGGTTGGGTTGTGTATGACGTGCAAGCGGCTGTGAGCTTCCGTCAACGGTGACTGCGCACTGTATCAGAGTGGTTGCAGCCTCATGGGCAGCCCGTTCGAGAGCATCTGTGGAATCCCTCTGTGCAGAGGTATCCTGATTGTCACAAAATACCTGTTTAAGCGTTACAGGGTAGACACGGGTGCCTTGTCAACAGTGGACTTTGGAGGAAGGACTATTCAGTCTTCTATCCTATCCTAATTTAATCTTCCACAGAGCTCATATTTTTAATGATGGTTATGTCGATGTAACGTCATTAAGTGTTGTAATAACATTTTTTTTTCTAATAATTGACTCCATTGCTGCAATTCAAAACCCCACGGGGAAATCTCCTCCATTTTTTCTATCCTGATTCAAGATTGATTTGGCAAGTAGAACCCGCCCTGTCAGCTAGTTATTTATCACTAGTATGCTGCCATGGTGGCGTTAGGAAAATGGAAAATTGTATCAAATACTTACCGTAAGGCCCCTAGGAGCAGCTGTAAAAAACGCCCAGTATGCATGAAGCCAGGGGATACCTTAGCTCACTATGATTTCAGATTACTGAAAGGAAAATCAGGATGGCTGCACACCAAACTGAAATCCAAATGCCTTTATTCACGTAAAACCATGAAGAACATGAGGAGCACTACATGTACAAGCAAGGGAGGAATGGCTTACATGTTTCGCACATGAATTGTGCTTTATCAAAGCCCCATGATTTCAGATTACATTGCTCCCTCAGTGGCCTTCAATCCCTCCCCTAGTACTTTTTTTTCCTTATCTCTTTTTCTCTTTTCCTTTCCTTTTTAATCCTAACAAGTTACTTCCACCTCAATTTCTATTGTCCCTACTCTGCTATTTTTTTCTGCTTCTCCTTTCTCCATTCACCCTCTTCTTTTCCTAATGTGGAAAACACCAGATTTAAGTTCCTGCCCAGATGCCATGTGATTGACTGATTAGCAGTTTGTGTTACCAAGCAATTGAAACAAGTGTACCTAATAAAGTGGCAGGTGAGTGTATATACTGTACATATAATGAGTAAATATGAAAAGGAAGTTGGGACTTTGTGTGAGGCAAACGGCAAATTGGACAAAGTAATGCATAAATGGTGACTTAATGAGTTTTATTCAGCATAAAAAGGCTATAAAATCGCATTCAATATGGAATACATTAAAAGCCAATGCATATATGTACATGTAGGATGAAGTACAGTTCATGAATAAAATAAGAATACAGATACATAATCCAAGTAGTTCATATGTGTACAACCTTGAAAACGAAATAGCAGAACATTCCAGTTGCCAATGTATGGAGTGATAACTCCATATTAGGAAGCAAGTAATTAAAAGTATAGTAAAAAGATGCAATGATGATTGACTATAGCAAGGTGCATCCTATCAGAGCTCAACGCATTTCATGTGAAAACACTTCATCAGGAGCAGATGCATCCATTGGTCTGTAAAATATATATATATGTATTGGTACCGATCAGTTCGGGTAAGAACACGAGCATCAAAAAAAGGGGGTAGAAAATATTGCAGTGTAATTACTTACAGAGGACTGGAGAACAGGGGTGCATGATGTTGTACTCATGAGGAGCCGCTGGGATAGGTCATCCGACACGGGAGCTGAGGAAGCTATACCATGCAGGGAGCAAACGCCCTGACATAAGATCCCCAAGCAGATAGATTCTCCATATTGTGTATGTGATAGCACAAAGTGGGGCTCCAGAGGAGTCTGTAAGAAAGGGGGATATACTATGAAGAACTCTCAGGGGATAAAGATGGTGTAAGGCCAGTAGGAGCCAAATAGCAGTAAGGGAAGCATTTTGTGAAGGTGTTTAAAGAAAACAAAACTATGCCATTTACAAGCCATGAGACCAGGCCCGGACTGGCCATAGGGCAGACCGGGCATTTGCCCTGTGGGCCGGGGCCGCCCATTCCGTGGCCTGTTAATGATCAGGCTGCACAGTGGGAGGTAAGCGTTGACCGCGGCCTAGACAGGGTTAACGCAGGCCACAGCCGCCGCTCGCTTACCGCTATGGGGCCGTGCCTATGTTTTCGGCGGAACTAGCGGATGCATGGGCTGAGCTGTGTGTCTCTCACACACAGCTCAGCCTCAGAACCGTGCTGACCGTTCCGCTCTAGGCTCCTACGGACTGCTCCTCCTCCTCCAGCCATAGGTGTCTGCACAGTGGGGTAAGGGGGGAGCTGCGGGCTGCTGTCAGGATGACCCCCCTCTCATGTCCCTCCCAATTGGCCACAGCGGAGGGCCAATCAGAAAAAAACTAGTGAGGCATCATGGGAAATGTAGTCCTAGAGATAGGAGGCCCAATTGATCTCAGCAGGGAGACGGCTACAGCACCAGCAGAGAGCCATGAGAGCCACGGTGTACCCGCACCACCAGAGCGCCACGCTGTACCCACACCACCAGAGAGCCATGAGAGCCATGCTGTACCTGCACCACCAGAGAGCCACGCTGTACCAGCACCACCAGAGCGCCACGCTGTACCCGCACCACCAGGGAGAGTCATGAGAGCCACGCTGTATCCACACCACCAGAGCGCCACGCTGTACCCGCACCACCAGAGAGAGCCACGCTGTACCGCACCACCAGAGAGAGAGAGACACGCTGTGCCCGCATCACCAGAGAGAGCCATGCTGTACCACACCACCAGAGAGAGAGATCCACGCTGGGCCCGCACCACCAGAGAGAGAGCCATGCTGTACCACACCACCAGAGAGAGAGAGCCACACTGTACCCGCAATACCAGAGGGAGAGAGAGCCACGCTGTACCTGCACCACCAGAGAGCCACGCTGTACCCACACCACCAGGGAGCCACAAGTGCCATCCTGTACCATACCACGAGAGAGAGCCTCACTGTACCGCACCACCAAAGAGAGCCACGCTGTACCGCACCACCAGAAGGAGGGCACCATGCTGTCCAGGACCACCAGAGAGAGATTTTTTGTCCCAGTCCGGGCCTGCATGAGACCGTATCCAGATAGATGAAACAGGGAGTGAAAAGTGTGTGAGGCAGTCATATGTGACGGCCAGAGTGAAGTGAAAAAGACAGCAGAAAATTGCGCACAGCAAGAAAAGTGCCAAATATACCAAGATATTTAGTTTTTCTGCTGTCTTTTTCACTTCACTCCGGCCTTCACATATGACTGCCTATCATATGTACACCTCATTTAAAGTCCCATCCTTCCCCCTTTCCCACTTTCTTGTACATCTAATGTGATTTGACATGTTAAAGCTCTGGATGATCATGTTTTTATGCAAATGTATGTAATATTTAATTCCAATCCCAACTGCTGTATCTGTATCCTTGTTTCTTATAAATAAAGACATAAATAAAGAATGTGAAGAAAAAAAAAAAAAAAAAAAACGTAGCTCACCATGCTTCACCTAAAGCAAAGTATCATTTTTGGTAGAACTGGCCCTTTATATGGTCAAGTAGAAACATATTTATTGTTACCTAATTAATAGAATTTTTTTTTTAATTTTCCTCATGTCAAATTTAGCCAAGAAGAAAGGAATATTTAAAGGGAACATTCTGGGTAGATATAAATAAATAAACATGAAAGGTAACCCAAGTCTGTCATCCCATTCAGAGTGAAAGAATATCTCCTTTGCCTTACAGGTGTATACATTTTTAAACACTTTCCTAGATCAAGCCATTGTATTTTTATCAAGCCCTTCACTTTGAATTAACAGCCATTTTTTTTTATGTGAACGCTGTCTTCATGGAATCAGGTAAACATTTAATAGCAAGTAAAACAATGCTTCTTTGGTTTGTAAAATAATGCTAAATTTTAAGTTTACATTTTGCTGATAAAATGTTATTCTTGTTCATGAAAAATGTGCTGTTATGGATAATTGGTAAATGACTCTGTACATGTTAATGTGCTATGGGATATTGTTTGTTGTGACGTGAAATGCTACAATATTACATAACTGGGATGTAATATTTGAGGTTAGAATTTTTTTTTAAGAGAAATTTGCATGACATAAATACTCAAATGCATATTTAAAACATCCGTCAGGTGGTAAGCCGTCCTCCATATGTACATATGATCATTTCATAGACAGTTATATCCTGTTTTATCCTGGTAAACTGATAATTTATAGGACATTTCCTTTTTTCGTATGGCTACCAAAGCAACTCTTTATTTGTCAATCCATATATATTTTGTTTGCAAGTTTTACTAAATTGTGTGTCATAATATATTTGTGGTAGTTGTCATCTATAAAATGTATTCCTACTAATTAAAGTGTTACCACAGTCAAAACTTAACCTTAGCAATTTGCATGGCATCCCCTGTGTGACATCACTGCCTTATAAAAGAAAGTACTATATTTCCTTGTAGTTAAAAAAAAAAAAAAAAGCCTGCCAAGCTGCAATGACATCACCTTAATGATCAATACTCTATTGTTCCAGGCAAGACCACAAGAAGTCCAACCAGTCCTTATTTACACTGACAAGCTTTAGCCAGGAAGGACTTAAAAGGAATGAGAAGAAGCAGAGCGAAAACCTAGAAAACGAGAAAAAGTAAAACTAAAAACTGAAAAATAAATGAAAAAAAAAACCCCAAATCTATTATTATTATTATTATTATTATATTTTTATAGCGCCAACAGTTTATGCAGTGCTTTACAATATAAAAGGTAGACAATACAGTTATAATACAATAAAATACAAGAGGATTAAGAGGACCCTGCTCGGAAGAGCTTGCAATCTAGTAGGGTGGGGCAGGAGGTACAAAAGGTTGTAAATGTGGTGAATGAGCTGATGGAATTGGTAAAAGATTAGTTGGCGCGGGATTTCTATGATTAAGCCCTTTTCAGGGGAAACATATCAAGGTAGGATTGGACTGAGAAAGCTTCTTGATCTTGCCTTATCAATGCTTCTTTGCTTACTACACATGGGAAGTGCTGATGAGCGCTATTCCGCTGGCACCTATAGCCTTATGGGATTATGAGTGGCAGCTTTCTTGGGTATTTGTTACTACATTTCATTATAACTGTTGTAACTGAAATGACACTACATGTTTAGTGTGCCAATGATGTAATCGGTGCAGACACTCATACCCCGTTTGACTTTGCATTGCTAAAAGCGGGTCTTCTTTGTGGACAGACTTCCTCTGTTCGAGGACCCTGCTGAATAATCTTATAACCTCTGTAAGGTTTATTTTTGTCCTCTTTGTCCCAATAGAGAGATTTACATTAATGTCTTGCCCCATAGCCAAAACACTAAATTAGAGGAAATCCCTGCAAAGTGTTCCTTTTACCAGTTTACTAGCCTGCTGGGCAAGCCAAATGTTTGCCCAAAGCAGTGAATATTGGACGCCACTACAGCAAATCAATTGTGGAGAGGATTTTCTATTTCTTATTTACATCCACTGATGACTTATCACTACTGATACTGTGGTGCAATATCTCTTCATTATGTAGACACATTTATTTGAATGTTACCAAAGAAGGGTACCTACATGATGATGATGATGTGAGTGTACATCAATATAGTATGCAGTCTCCTACTGAGCTACAGTGTCTTGAAAAAGTATTCATACCCCTAAAAACGTAAATGTAATTTATTGGGATTTTATGTGATAGACCAACACAAAGTGCACATAATTAGAAGTGGAAAGAAAATGATAAATGGTTTTCAAATTTTTTTACAAATAAATATATGGAAAATTGCAAGGGGTATGAATACATCTGCAAGGCACTGTATTGTCCCCAAGGGCGGGTAGAAGACCCCTTTATCAGTATAAATGATTTCTGTGATCTGCTACACAAATCCAACTTGCAAAGCCGTTCATAGCTTTAGATTTCCTGGCTTCCCAGCTCAGTAAATCATTTACCAAGTTTACACCTGTATTTAGGGTCCTTGTGGTTAGAATCTTAATGTATAGCACGCTTTACTGGTACCTAGACATGACTGTTTATTCTTGCAAGCTCTATGTGTACACCAGTGGCGGCCCGTCCATAGGGGGCGCGCAGGCACCCCCCCCCCCTCCCAAACCAAGCAGTCGCAAAAAAAAAGAAAAATTTTTTTTTTAAAAAGGTCCCTTTAAAAAAAATAAATAAATAAAAATAAATGTCCTTTAAGTGCACTGTGTTCGGGCGCCGGACACAGTGCACTATGGAAAGCGCCACATTCATGCAATCACTTGATGCAGACGAGGCGCTTCATTTGCAGGGTTTTGAATTGTCGTGTGGCGCAATCTATTGCGCCGGACAATTTCCGCTTGGCCGAGTGCTTTGTTCTACAAGTTAAGATGTCACTTCCGGTTTCCCTGTGCAGAGATAAACCGGAAGTGACGTCAGCCACTCAGTGGAAGGCACGGCCCAAGCAGAGAGACACAGAGCAGAGGAAGCATGAGGAGCGGACTCCTCCACCGCCGCTGCTGTCCACTGAAGGAGACACAGCAGGTGGAGAGAATACCACAGCCCGGTAAGTGCACTGCCTTCTGACACTTGTGGATCTCCTTGCAGCGCTGTCAGCTTTCTCCCTCCAGCAGCTCTGCAGGGGGATCAGTTCTACATACTGGCAATTGGCAAAGTGTCTCCATCTGGAGCAGAAGACAGCTGCAGTCTCAGTCTGCCTGTGTATCTGCCGGGTCCTGAAACTCCCCCTCGTCAGTGTTATCTCTGGTCAACATGAGCAGGAAGCTTGCTTCACCTCCTCCCTGAGTCCTGACCTCGGATCCTCCTCCCTCCAGATCGTGCTCTCACTGCTCTGTGTTCACTGAACTTCAGGGTTTGGATGGAGCAGTGCTTCTGCTGGAGGGGGTGAGTGGGGGTGAGGGGGGGGGGGGTTGCTGCTGGAATGAAGTTACAAAACTTTAAGATTTTGGAGAGAGGGTGAATATGAAGCCACCCTAGAACTGCAGATTGCTGTCACTGCAGTGCTGAGCAAGAAGCCAGTGGACACATCTCTCTCTCTCCAGCTGCCAGGCATCTCTGCCCAGCCATTTCTATATACCATCCCTAAGGTCCCTTTATACTTCACATAGCAGGAACAAACATTCCTTCTCACATTTTCTTTTTTTTTCGCACATAGGGTAACCCATTCACTTGGATGGGCTGCCATATGTGTGACAAACACATAGAGGGTTTAGTAACTTTTAAGGCATGCAGCTTTTGCCTCATGACAAAACGCATGTCTGCTCATTGCATTTGGGGTGCCATTAACAATTAATGGAACCACAAGTTCTATGTGCATGTGCAGTGCATTTCCAAAAGGCACTGCAAATTGCCTATTACCTGTGCACTTTGTCACACATTCAGGAAACCTCAAATGTGGCCTAATGCAGTGGCGGTGCGTCCATAAGGGGGCACGGACACCGCCCCCTCTCCCCAGCCAACCCTCTAGCCCCAATAGATAGATTCATGCATTGCGACACAGCGGCAGGGTTATTGTTGAAGCACTTGATTAGAGCCATAGGCTCTAATAGGCGTCAAAAAAGGTGACCTGCGAGCGCCATGCTGGGCGCTCGCAGTTCACTCAGCTGTGTTAGAAAAGCGAATGAATATTCGCTTTCCTAACGCTAAACCGCCTCTCCGCCAATCAGGTGCTCGGATCTGTTACCCGTCACTTGATTGGCTGAAACAACAGGCGCTGTGATTGGACGCCTATCGGAGGACGGGAGAAGACATCGAGGAGCTGTCCCAGCGGGCAGGGGGGGAGGGGGCACACTGGCAGCATTTGATATGACACAGTGGCTGCGTTTAATGGGGCACAGTGGGAGCATCCGATGGGGCACAGTGAGGCTGCATTTTATGAACACAGTGAGGCTGCATTTGATGGACACAGTGAGGCTGCATTTGATTGGCACAGTGGCTGCATTTGATGGGCACAGTGAGGCTGCATTTGATGGGCACAGTGAGGCTGCATTTGATGAGCACAGTGGCTGCATTTGATGGGCACAGTGAGGCTGCATTTGATGGGCACAGTGTGGCTTCATTTGATGGGCACAGCGAAGCTGCATTGGATGGGCACAGCGAGGCTGCATTTGATGGGCACAGCGGGGCTGCATTTGATGGGCTCAGTGGCTGCATAAGATGGGCACAGTGGCTGCATAAGATGGGCACTGTAGCTGTATTTGATAGCACAGTGGCAGTGGTAGCATTTGATGGCACAGTGGCAGCGTTTGATTAGCACAGTGGCTGCGTTTGATGGGCACAGTGGCTGCGTTTGATGGGCACAGTGAGGCTGCAAATGATGGGTTTTTTTTTCAGAACTTTTCAGTTTGTTTGCGCCCCCCCAAAAAATTTGGAGCACCAGCCGTCACTGGTGTGCACAAAGGTCATATCAGTCTATAGAAGGCAGACAAACGAAACAGACCATTGGATAGTGTGGTTAAATCACCCTTTAAGGCATAAAATTATGCATTTACAAACAAATGTTTGATTAGGACTTAACACTAGGAAAATACTCTCATTTTGGGATATCAGGTCACATCTACAATTACTGAACTCAAACATGTGCAGCGGTACCCCCGTAGGAGCTGCTGAGCATTGTGGTCTGTCTGTCACCCTGCCCCAGCCAGGCACACACTTGTCATTCCTTCAGAGACATGAAGCAGTCCTTGTGCTTTGTTTTTATGTTTTTTTGAGGGAGATTGAACTTGGATAGGGACTTATGAGATACCCATGAAATCAATCATCAACAATTGGAACTTTTTATACATCCTGTATTAACATCATTCCATTTCTCCTACACATCGCTTCCTCTCTTCTGAGTATCACTCCTTTCTGCTCCTGCACATCGCTTCCTCTCTTTTCTTCTCCAGACTAGCTTGCGCTGATTTGGTAGGTCTGACACTGGCTCAGCCAGGCCTAAAGCAAGTGCCCTTTACAGGCAGGGACCGCTGGCCCATATTGTGTAGCAAATAGAAAAGTCCCAGTGCTAGCTGTCCCTGTGGCTACTGCTCCCAGCACCACCTCCTCAGGCACTGCCAACCCTCCTAGCTGCAGCTGCCTTGCTCCACTGCCCATAACACCACCATCCTCTAGACCAGTGATGGCAAACCTTGGCACCCCAGTTGTTTTGGAACTACATTTCCCATATTGCTCATGCACTCCGCAATGTAGTTGAGCATCATGGGAAATGTAGTTCTAAAATATTTGGGGTGCCATGGTTCACCATCACTGCTCTAGACTGTCTCTGCACCCATCCCAGACTGCTCCTCAGTCCTCTCAGGCTTGCCTCCCCAGTCCTCCCGACGATGTGCTCACTCACCAGCCCTCCTGGCTGCCTCTGTGGAACTCCTGGAGACTTGCCTGGAAGTATTCTCCTGCTGTCCTCTCCTGCTCCTCCTGTGCCTCCTGTCCAGGACACCTCTGTTGGTTGGAAGAGGGTCCCTTCCACACACGAGCCCAGGCACAAGGTCATCCCCCCAGACTGGAGAGCTCCCTCAAAGGCCCCAACAGATCAGTACACCCAGGCTTGGCTGTCAGCCAAGCTTTAAAATGTACCTACTCCAGGGAAAAGAACCTGTACTAATTCCGTAGAACACTAGAGGGTACTACACATGAATGGAAACTCTGGAGAACTTTGGAAAGAGACATTACAACTCATCCAGAGTACTTTGCTTGTGGAAGCATGCAGGGGTGTAAGCTACAGTATTACTTTAAACCTGAAGGTAGCATTGTGACACATCTTCAGCCTGGCAGGAGCATATTGAAGAATAATTGTCCCCTGCTTTGGGCTCCAAGCAGCCATCTTGGAGAGGATAGGAATCCTATTGGATACCAAAATCCCAAGAGATTTAGGCAGCCATAATGACATAAAAAAGAAGATTCTGCAACATATGGAGTGCCTACAGTGTGGAACAAAGCCCCCATTGGACAGGGAGAGAGTAGAAGCAGCATTAAAGAGAGTGTCAGGGCTGGGCTCAGCCCTTCCTTCTCAAAGCTGTCAGCTAATTGCCAGCTCCTATCTCTCCACAGTGACTCACCTGTTGATATCCTGCATGTCAGTCCTGCCTACTTAAACCATCCAGTCCAGATGATCTCTGCCTTCGCCTTGGTCACATCTCTAGAGACGCTCTCCTGTGTTCCTGTTAAAGACTTGCTTGGCTGACATTCCTTCTGGCTCCAGATCCTGCTTGCTGTTCTTGAATTCTGGCTATGTTTTGACTAGGTTTACTCTGTTTACCTTTTTTTATTATTATTATTAAACAAGTGTGATTTAACTGTACTGTCTCAGTCTGATTCATGGTTTCTGACAGAGAGTTACCTGTCATGGAGGGAAAGAACAGGCTTCTCTTTACAGGTTGTCTCTTCTGCCAGTTTCCTGGAACACTCTCCCACTGTCAGCCAGATATCTACTGAGACTTTTGGGAGATTGCAGTCTAAGTAATAATACCACCTCTCCACTGGCATCCTGTAATCTGTGTTTATCATAACTGCTGGAAAACTACCCTACTTTTAAAATGACTTTTTCTGCCTGAAGAAAGTCTATAACATATAGTACGTAGCACCTGCCATGTTTGTGTCTATGCAATTTCTACAATAAATAATCAGTGTTCAAAGAACTCCTTGTGTTGATTCCTCTCAGTCTTCGGATACACTGAGTAGGCCCAGCCTACAAGTGCAGCTATTAGCTAGTCCAAATCACCAATACACCTTTTTATCTATACTCTAAATCAGGGATGGGCAACCTTAAAGAGGTAGCGATCTACCTGAACACCATGGGAGAAGTCAGAGATCACCGGGCACAGTGTTGCCTCCTCACACTTGATTTAAACCTCTAATTGCCGTACTACCGTGTTGCAATCATGTGCATTGCACAGCAATCATGTTTAAATCAGGTGGTGAGAAGGCAACATATCGCCTCCTCACCACCTGTCAAACACTTGGATCGCTTTTCAGAGCAGCAGCATTGCCTGCTGCACTTGTGAATAAGCCCTTAGTTGCATTTGGCAGCAGCACTCTTAGGGCTCGTTCACACTTAAGATTGGGCGGGCGGGCGGGTGAGTCACGGTTTTACTGCCCCCAATCCCTACTCCCTTTAAATGCTGAGGCAGCAGCCAAAGGTGTACACATTCTGAAACAGGCATTAAGCCCCCTGTTGTTTTGGTAGGGTCTACCACCTGCCAATTGTGACCCATTCAAGTAAATGGAGCCACGCTGCAAGCACCCAGCAACTGCGGTTAAAGGGATTGTAAAGTCTCGTTTTTTTTTTCTATTAAAATAAAATACATGGTATACTTACCTGCTCTGTGCAGTTGGTTATGCACAGAGCACCCCAGGTCCTCTTCTTCTCAGGTCCCTGGCTGGAGCTCCTGGTCCCTCCCTCCTGTTGAGTGCACCCACAGCAAGCATCTTGCTATGGGGGCACCCGAGCTGAGCTGCAGCTCTGTGTGTCCATTCAGACATGGAGCTGTGGCTTAGCCCCGTCCCCTCTGAGTTTGATTGACAGCAGTGGGAGCCAATGGTGTCACTGCTGTGTCTCAGCCAATCTGGAGGGAGAGTCCTGAACGGCCGGACATCGCTGGATAGAGATGGGGCTCAGGTAAGTATTAGGGGGGCCTGCTGCACACAGAAGGCTTTTTATCTTAATGCACACAACCACCCCCCAGTCAGTCGGTGGCACCCCCCCCCTCTATGTAGGTCGGTCGACGGTCGGGTCACCCGCCCCCCCTGTCGGTCGGTCATCAAGTCCGGCACTTACCCCATCTAGGTTGTGGGTGGGCAGCGGACAGGTTGTGGGTTCCTACGGACGGCGGATAGCGGCTCTCCTCCTCTTCTGCAACACGGTGGCTTCCGCTGTGCATCTCCTCCCTCCTTCTACTAGGTGTCCAATAGGATTGCCTGTCCTTTCAGCCAACTGGGTGATGGGTCCCAAGACCCTCTTCCTGATTGGCTGGGAGGAGGATCAGTGTGGCGATAGCGAATATTCATTCGCTATTGTCACACAACTGGGTGGGCTTGAAATGCAGTGCTCTGCGCCCGGAGCCCACCCTTTTTTGAAGCCTATTAGATGCTCTGGCTCTAATCTTGTGCTTAAAAAAATCACCCCCTCCATTGGAATCCGTGGTCTGGCGCCCTGCATGTAGATCAAGGGGCCGGATGCATGGATCGGGGGGGCGGCGCCCGTGCGCCCCTAATGTACAGGCCGCTGCTGCTTACTGTACTGCACAAGGTTGCAGGGAACTTTGAGAGCAGCCTCATTCACTTAAATGGGTCATGCTTGGCAGGTGCTATATCCACTAACCATTACAGGGCGTATAACTGCTGCTGTGGCTGCGACATGTGTACACCCCTGGATTAAAATAAGTATGGTGTTCTACGCTAAGGTGATGTAATAGCTGCTGCCCACCCCAGCTAAACCCATAGAAGTGGGATCAGTGGAGAGTAATGAGAAAATAAGGGGGTGATTTTCATACTGGCAGCTCAATTGAATGCTATCTGGGCTACTTGCAGCTTGCTGCGTCCATGATTATTCCAAAGACTGGATTAATCTGCTACAGACCTTCTGATCCTGCTATAGATCACTCTCTAGGAGTTTTTTAGAACTTTGTAACAACTTGGGAAAATCCTGAAGCCATCCTATCGACAATGTTGTTTAACCACTTGCCATATTGCAATATGAGGCTGCAAAGTGGTTGCAATATCCTGACTGGACGTCATATGACGTCGCCAGAATATCGAGCCTCTGCGCGCCCCCGGGGGGTGCGCATTGCGACGATCCTTGTTGTGGTGTGTCAGTCTGACACAACGCAACTCCGATCTAGGTAAAGAGTCTCAGACAGAGACTCTTTACCACGTGATCAGCTGTGTCCAATCACGGCTGATCACGATGTAAACAGGAAGAGCCGTTGATCGGCTTTTCCACACTCGCTTCTGTCAGACGCGAGTAGAGGAGAGCCAATCGGCTGCTCTTCTGACAGGGGGGTCTGTGCTGATTGATTATCAGCACAGCCCCCCCGAGGATGCCCACACTGGACCACCAGGGACACCACCAGGACCACCAGGGATGCCCACCACTAGTTACCACCAGGGATGCCACCCTAGACCACAATGGATGCCAATCAGTGCCCACAATGGGCATCACTGATTGGCAGGCATTATTGTTTGGCACTGATTGGCATCCATCAGTACCATCCATTAGTGTACATCAGTGTGAACTATCAGTGCCCATCCGTGGCACCTATCAGTGTCCATCCATGCCGCCCATCAGTGCTGCCTTTCAGCGTCTATCGGTGCCCATCAGTGCCACCTATGTGTACCCATCAGTGCTGCATATCAGTGCCACCTATCAGTGCCGCCTATCAGTGCCTCATTAGTGCCGCATATCAGTGCCCATCATCAGGGCCCATCAGTGCCACCTCATCAGTGCCACCTCATTGGTGCCCATCAATGCTGCCTTATCAGTGCCCGTCAGTGCAGCCCCATCAGTGCCCATCAGTGAAGGAGAAAACGTATTTATTTACATTTATTTATTAAGTTTTGTAACAGAAACAAAAAAAAAACATTTTTTTTTCAAAATTTTCGGTCTTTTTTTTATTTGTTTAGCAGAAAATAAAAATCCCAGAGGTGATCAAATACCACCAAAACAAAGCTCTATTTGTGGGAACAAAATGATAAAAATTTAGTTTGGGTACAGTGTAGCATGACCGCGCAATTGTCATTCAAAATGTGACAGCGCTGAAAGCTGAAAATTGGTCTGGGCAGGAAGGTGTATATGTGCCCTGTATTGAAGTGGTTAATTGTTTTCTGCGCTATAGAGCAATATTATGTGAAAAACATATGTGGTTAAAAATGTAAATAAAATAAGAGATAATACACATTCAAAATAAAAATGCTCCCTCATCAACCAACAAAGAGACTGAAGTATGCATTTTATGAGCATTTTAAGGAGAGGTTCTCGATGGATCTTTTCTTTTTTGTTCAGTATCCTACTTTACAAGTTCAAACAGCACTCAGAACCTTCCCTAGAAGTCGATTTAATATGTGAAATGAACTGATTTACTGATCACATTTCTCCTTTAAGACATCGCTCAGTTTCTGAGTAATCCCTCAAATTCCCCCTCCTCTACAGACCAGTTGGACAGCAGCCACATCCTGCCTCCTCACCCTTTGCACTAGAGCCCTCTGGAAAATAGTTGCTCATATGTGTAACTTCAGTGTGACTCACTGGATGGGAGTTATTCACATCCTGATGTTGCAACCATAACGTTTTCAACCAACCACACTTTTGTTAGCTGATATTTACTTTACAAAGACAAGCATCTTCGGCGTTTGACTGCCTTGAAAAAATAAAGACGAATAGTTTTCATTGTGACAGTTTAAACAGGTTTTTCTATCCAGAAAAACAACCAAGGCCTGTCTAAACAACATTCTTGGACACACCCAAAACACGTATAAAGGACTCATAACAACCTAACTGCTTCCATCCAGTGGTAGAAAATGACACATGCAGGCAGACTTCTGTTCTTAGCAGAGTACAAGTTTCAGGAGGCTAGATAGAAAATATTATCGGCTAAACACACAATTTAGTATTTAACCACTTGCCGACCACGCTATAGCCGAATGACGGCTACAGCACGGTTGTCAAGTTCTGCTGCACGCCCGCTGCGGGGAGCAGACGACGTGCTCTGTGGTGGCAGTGCCTGGCGGACACAGCTAATCACATATTGAGGTAAAGAGCCAGTCAGCGGCGCTTCACCACGTGATCAGCTGCATCCAATCACAGCTGATCATGGATGTTAACAGAAGCCAGTTTTCGGCACTCTTTTCTTCATGCTGACAGCATGAGGAGAGGAGAGACAATAACCAGCGTCTCTAAAAGGGACATCTACACTGATAATCAGGGCACTGATTATCAGTGTCCCGATTATCAATGCAGTCCCAACAATGCCCACCTGTGCTGACAATCTGTGCCCACCAGTGCTGCCAATCAGTGCCCATTAGTGCCTCATCACCAGTGTCACCTATCAGTGCCGCATACCAGTCCCCAGCAGTGCTGCCTACCAGTGCCCATCAGTGCCACCTATCAGTGCCCATCAGTGACACCTACCAGTGCCCATCAGTGCTGCCTATCAGTGCCGACTATCAATGCAGCCTCATCAGTGCCCACCAGTACCACCTCATCAGTGCCCATCAGTGCAAGCCTATCAGTGCCCATTAATGCCCATCATTGCTACCTCATCAGCGAACATCACATCTTTATTTGTTTATTTAGCAAAAAATAAAAAACCCAGAGGTGATTAAAAACCACCCAAAGAAAGCTCTATTTGTGTGGAAAAAATGATAAAAATTTAGTTTCGGTACAGTGTTGCATGACTGCGCAGTTGTCATTCAAAGTGTGACAGCGCTGAAAGCTGAACATTGGCCTGGGCAGGAAGGGGGTGAAAGTGCCCAGTAGGCAAGTGGTTAAAACTTCCAAAAAAGATAACATGGACTTTAACCGGTTCCTGACTGGCTCACGTCTTTTTACGGGGGCAGAATGGCACCCCTGCGCTAAACTCTTCCGGGGCTGAAGTGGTTAAGGTGCCCCAAAGAGTAACACACACAAAAATGCATTGTTTAAAATTGAACATGGAGAATGACTCCTCAATTTAAAACTAGACAGACAGTCCAACTAAAACACATCAAACAAACTTTGTAATGTGGCAAAGTCCACTATGTGGCACGTTACTTATGATCAAGCCTTGCATCATTATAGAGTATATAGGAGCAATAACGCATAATGAAATATGATGTCCATTGATGGCTTGTTATTCCTCAACATGTTTAACAGGAATCTAAGCCTGCTTCTTCAGGATCATGATAGTCTACTACTAAAGAAAAAACCTAAGTACGGTACATACAGCTGTATGCAGAAGTACACCACTATACCTGTATCTGTGGTCCACCAGTCCCCTTTTGCTTGAACTGATCTCTACCACATAGGAGTATTTTGGAGTGTTGTACTTCTGCATACGGCTGTATGTATTTCGGTTCTATCACAGCGTATAGTATATTGTTATATTTATGCATATCACATTGTCTTACGTATGTGTGTATGTGTATATATAAGAAGGCCAGTATGGTGGCCTGAATTTATGGGAGGAGCGCGGAGGATATTTAAGCAGCCCACTCGCCCATACTCCTTGTCGGTTCCAGTGTGCGATTCGTTACGTCACCAGGCCGATTCTTTAGCTCACTTCATGTTTGTGAGTCTGTTGTTCCCGAATAGTGTGTTGCGGTTCCTTATTCGTGGTTTGTCGATCAAGTCTTGTTCGCTGTCGCAGGTAGGAGTCGTTACTTTGCATTCGTATCTTGTCCTAATCGTTGCCATTTGTTGTATCCCCCATATCGTGTGTTCAGTTCCCACCGCGGAACGAATCGTCATCTTGCCAAATCAAGTAATTTTGTGTGCCTCATGCACGGCGCCACACCACACTCGTCGGATACATTGCATACCCGCTACAGACCGATGCGGACCCAGTTTCACGGCCGCTGTCGCAGGTAGGACTCGTTACCATGTTTTGTCATGTCAATTCGGATGCCGCAGTGGAACTTACAAATCATTCGTATGCACTTCTCTCATTCTATTTTACTACACCAAACATTGTTATTTTGCCTCGTTCATGGCATCACGCCACACCTTCCTGATATGTTGCACTCCCGCCACAGTCCGCCGCAAACTCACTCGCATGGCTCACTGTCACAGGAAAGATTCGTTACCACATTCTTTATGTCATATTAATTACCATTTGTTGTCTCCACGTCGTTCATTAGTTCCCCCTACGGAACCTACGGATCGAACAGACATTGTCCTTATTGCTTATACTGCTCGCTTAGAGGTACGGTAAGCCGCCAAACAAGCCAGGTGTTTCTATTCCTTTTCTCAGTAACCCAACTCTCATTCGTTGATGCCCTTGCAGCCATGCAAAACTGTCTAAGCAGCCTGTCACCTTGTTGAGACCATTGTAAAACGCAATATTGTCTCAGCAACCTCTCACTCCTCAAAAATAAATAAATAAAATAATAAAAAACCCTTTTCACCACGCAATCTCGGCCCAGCAACCTGACACCTGTTGAGACCCGTGCAACCATGCAAAATTGTCTCAGCAGCCTGACACTCTTGTTGAGACCCTTGCATAACGCAATATTGTCTCTGCAACCTCTCACTCGTCAAAAAACCTTTGCCACCACGAATCTCGGCCCAGCAACCTGACACCTGTTGAGACCCTTGCAGCCATGCAAAATTGTCTCAGCAACCTGACACTCATTTGAGACCCTTGCGGCCTGCAATATCGTCTCAGCAGTCTGACACTCATAGAGACCCTTGCAACCACGCAATATCATCTCAGCAAACCAGTCTGAGACACTTGCAACCACAAAATACCGTCTCGGCAATTTCTCACTCATCAAGACCTTTGTGACCACGCAGTCTCGCCCCAGCAACCTGACATTCGTTGAGACCCTTGCAGCCAGACAAATCACCTTAGCAGCCTGACACTGTTGTTGAGACCCTTGCAAACGCAATATCGTCTCAGCAGCCTCACACTCATCGAGACCCTTGCAACCACGCAATATCGCCTCAAGACAAACCTCATACTCATCGAGACACTTGCGACCACACAATATCATCTTAGCAGCCCGCCATTCATAGAGATAAAATGTGTATATAGGGCACTCTGAGTTGCAGACTGAGCAAATGATTCTCTTAACTGGAGATTCAGATGAGATGCATTCAATTGGAGATAAAATTCAGTGGCATGGTATCTTCATATACTTTAAGGCAGCACTCAGAAGAGCAAAGCACTGTTTTCCTTTTTATTTTTATTACTATTAAATATTTTTTTATATTTTAATTTTTATTTTATTTTTATTATTTTCATTTTTAATTTTATCTATATATATTTTTTCACATACCATCTTTCATGTTCATCATCTGTATCCTTACATCTGTATATTTACAGTTGCAACCACGTGTGTTTGATTATGGAATATACGTAGATCTTACACCCACATGCCCACTGCCATAGACCAATTGGTGTATATGTTTTTGTATGTATGGTATGTATGTCTCTGTCCTGTCTCACTTGCTTAATGTGCGTCCTTGTACAATTATGCCTCCTTGGGATTCACACTGCTACTGGATATTCCTGGGAACTCCAGAGATACACACTGGCACAAAACCTGATGCCGGATCACCTCCTTACCACACACATGATGAGCCCGTTTTAACATTGATCTTGTAAGTGTTTTTAATCCCTTTGGGATATTTAAAGGTTTTAAACATATTGCACTTAGAGGTGCCTCTCTTTTGTTTTATCCTGACACTCATAGAGACCCTTGCAACTATGCAATATCGTCCCAGCAGCCGGACACTCATCAAGACCATTGCGACCATGCAATATCGTCTCAGCAACCCAACTGAGGCCCTTGCAAACATGCAATATCGTCTCAGCAGCCTAACACTCATAGAGACCTACGCGACCACACAATATCATCTCAAAAAATCTCATACTCGTCGAGACCCTTGCAGACACATAATATCATCTCCAGTAGCATTAAACATTCGGGGCACAAAACAACTTGCAAACACACCTCAGGGGCACTCAATCAGCCTCGCATACACATAGCGACATCCAGCTGAAAATTTATCTACAGTGGCATACCGGCTACTCATCATCTTCTCTGTCTTTTCCTCAGGTCAGTCGAGTTCAGCTTTTCATCCTACACCAGGTCGGTCGTTTCTCCCCAGGTAAAATATATATATATATGCATCTCACCAGGGCCAGTCGCATGGCAAGGGTAGGTCACTTTATCTCAGGTAAAGGAACATACATGTTACACTTATGTTACACTTATGTCACCTTCATCACAGGTCGACTCAGTCTCGATCCATGCCAGGACCTCGCTGCTAGGGCGCCACTCAGGTGTGTAGTTCACGGATCTTTCTCTTAATACCGAGTTTCTGTGCCCCACTTTGCTTTCTATCCTTATTGTCTTATAGTCGGAGTCATGTCGCAGACCGGCAGTGACAACCTCACACCCGTCCCTCTGTCACCCTCCAGGGGCTCAGAGAGTGGCAACATGCAGTCCCTCCGCACATAGACCATTCCCAAGCTCATAGCTGAGCTTAGATGCAAGGGCATCCTCTACCCTGCTACGGCCAGGAAGGCAGAGCTCTTCAGGTTACTCTTCCCGCCGACAGTCACTGCAGGACCCAGCGCTCATCAGGTGTCCCTGCAGTCCATTTTTGGGGCCATCTCCCAGCTGCACTCCATGATCTCCTCCATGTCCGCAACAGTTACTGACGTGCAGATCAGAGTGGCAGCACTGGAGGTTCGCCCTCCTACCACCCTCCCTGACCCAGTCATGGTCACGATGCTGGCATCCCCTTCTGCAGGTACACCAGAGTCCACTTCTACCATCCTCCCTGCTCACCTTGTCCCTGCCAGCCTCAGGAAGGACATCTTGGAGGGAAAGGATGTAAATCTAGCATCTCTGCTGATTTTTGTGCAGGATTTGGCCAACAACAGAGCATACGCCTGGGGGGACGTCTCGGTGGTCATCAAGTCGAAAGACCCCAGGCTCAGCCGCAAACTGTCAGTCACCGAATTTGTTTTGGCATTCGGGATGTCCAGAGATGTTGCCTGCTCAGCTGCCCCCCAGCAGGAGGGAAGAGCTGGACCTATATCTCCATTCAGTCACAGACTTAGGGTACAAGTATGGAGCTCACGCCTTTAACGACTACCACCGCTCATATAGGGCCAAGGCAGCTGCCAAGCTCAGCCAGTTCCAGGTCTAGACGAACTGGAGGGTTTTTGACATGGAGCTGTTCTGCCGCCACTTCGCAGGCCTCTGCTCCCCGCTCTGCACCATTTGCCAGTCCACTAACCACATGGTGAATTGGTGCTCTGAAGCAACCACAAGGTGCCCCTTCTACCCTCCTTCCTCCTCCAGCACCAGTTAGGGCTTCCCAGCCCCCAGTCAGCCATGGTCAGTGGACAGATTAGGACAGCCTATCCTTTCTCTAGGAGGAGCCCCCATTTGTAACTATTTTAATCACAGCGGATGCTTCCATGGCCAGTGCAGGCTACTCCATATTTGCACAGCATGCCATAAAGCTCACCTGAGGACCACCTGTCAACTCAAACAGGAGGGGAAATCCTGACTAGGTGGGATAGATGTCAGTTGGTTGGGGTTCTACCTCTCTACACACCCCAACCCCCTCACTGGCTATATTCCTGGTGCACGGCTTCACAGCAGGGTTCCACACCAGCCTCATCACTTTACCCCTCACTACCCACGAATGTAGGAACCTCCAGTCGGTGGCCATCAGCGTACAAGCAATTGACTCCTTACTACAGTCAGAAGTGGATATAGGCTTTATTATCAGCCCCTTCCCACAGTCACTTTCCCAGTCTGGAGAGTCAGCCCTATTGGGCCTGTCAAGGACAAGTTCACTAATAAACTCAGCTTAGTGTACGACTTGTCTGCGCCTCATTATTCTCACATCCCCAACCTGAACTCGCTGATTCCCTCTGAGGAATTCTCCCTCAAGTACGCCTCAGTTGACCTAGTCATCCAAGCCATCATTGGGAAAGGTCCCAGCGCCTGGCTATCCAAAGCAGACATCTGATGCATTCAAACTCCTCCCTATCGAACCATCCCTCTGGCAGTGGTACCGTATTAAGTGGAGGGAGTCCTACTACTTCACCACCAAGTTGACCTTCGGGTCCAAGAGCAGCCCGTGGCTGTTCAACATCTTCGCTCAGGTCCTCACATGGATTCTGTCTCACCAGACCCGCTGTCACACAGTCATCCACTACCTCGATGACTTCCTGCTTATCGAGCAACCAGGCACACCCCCGGCAGATCTAGACAAGTTGAGAGTAGTTTTCAACAAACTCAACGTGCCCATAGCTGAGCACAAAGTGGAAGGCCTGGCACATTCCAACACCTTTCTAGGTGTCACTCTGGACACGCGTGTCATGCAAGCTAGCCTGCCTCCTGACAAACAAGCTCATATCAGGACAGTTATCCACGACTACACCGGTTCACAAGGGTGCATCAGGAGGCAGTTGCAAGCCTTACTAGGGATGCTGAACTTTACGAAGAGGATTATTCCTCAAGGACAAGGACTTTATGTCATGGCTTTTAGTCTTTCTCACACCAGTGCAAGATCCAGACCAAATTCTCAAACTAGACCAAGCAACAGTAGCAAACCTAGCTATGTGGGACAATTTCCCCACCAGCAGGAGTGGCATTTCAATGTTCATCCCGGCAGTGTCAGCCGAGTCATTACGGGATGCCGCAGCCTCCACGGGCTTCGCGGTCATTTTCAGCCGCGACTGGTTCGCCGAACCCCCCGAAATTCTCTTAATCTCTGGTTTCACCCAGTCTTCATTATTCTTTAAGCTGTATCCCATCGTGGCAGCTGCCCAGGTCTGGGGCCACACTTGGACAGGACAGATGGTGCCCTTCACCACGGACAATCAGACATCATCAATAAAGGTAGATCCAAGTCACTCCCTATCATGTCCTCCCTGCGCAGGCTCGTGCACCTGTCACTCCGTCACCAGTTTAATATTTTCTGTAGACATATTCCAGGCAAATACAATATCGCAGCTGATGCGCTCTCCCGTTTCAACCTTACCTTGTTTTTTCAGCAGGAGCCTGGAGCCGACCCAATTGCTGACGATGGACTAAAATCACACCTCGCCAATGCAACCCAGCTCATCAACAAATCCTTGGCACGCAACACACTGAAGGCCTATCGCACAGCTTGGAACTTTTACTGCAAGTTTTTGGCCTCTTGCCCCGGGGCAGCGATAGGTGACGTTAGACACATCCTAGCCTTCATATCATATTGCCATACGCAGTTAGCCCTTTCTCACAATACCATCAGGCTATACCTAGCCGGTGTCCAGCATTTTGTGTCTTTACAGGACCCCAGTAAACCATCAGTATTCTCGGCCCACGCAGTGAGGTCCCTCCTACAGGGCATACAGAAGCACCAACCCATAGCTTAGGACAGCCTATCCTTTCTCTAGGAGGAGCCCCCATTTGTAACTATTTTAATCACAGCGGATGCTTCCATGGCCAGTGCAGGCTACTCCATATTTGCACAGCATGCCATAAAGCTCACCTGAGGACCACCTGTCAACTCAAACAGGAGGGGAAATCCTGACTAGGCGGGATAGATGTCAGTTGGTTGGGGTTCTACCTCTCTACACACCCCAACCCCCTCACTGGCTATATTCCTGGTGCACGGCTTCACAGCAGGGTTCCACACCAGCCTCATCACTTTACCCCTCACTACCCACGAATGTAGGAACCTCCAGTCGGTGGCCAGCAGCGTACAAGCAATTGACTCCTTACTACAGTCAGAAGTGGATATAGGCTTTATTATCAGCCCCTTCCCACAGTCACTTTCCCAGTCTGGAGAGTCAGCCCTATTGGGCCTGTCAAGGACAAGTTCACTAATAAACTCAGCTTAGTGTACGACTTGTCTGCGCCTCATTATTCTCACATCCCCAACCTGAACTCGCTGATTCCCTCTGAGGAATTCTCCCTCAAGTACGCCTCAGTTGACCTAGTCATCCAAGCCATCATTGGGAAAGGTCCCAGCGCCTGGCTATCCAAAGCAGACATCTGATGCATTCAAACTCCTCCCTATCGAACCATCCCTCTGGCAGTGGTACCGTATTAAGTGGAGGGAGTCCTACTACTTCACCACCAAGTTGACCTTCGGGTCCAAGAGCAGCCCGTGGCTGTTCAACATCTTCGCTCAGGCCCTCACATGGATTCTGTCTCACCAGACCCGCTGTCACACAGTCATCCACTACCTCGATGACTTCCTGCTTATCGAGCAACCAGGCACACCCCCGGCAGATCTAGACAAGTTGAGAGTAGTTTTCAACAAACTCAACGTGCCCATAGCTGAGCACAAAGTGGAAGGCCTGGCACATTCCAACACCTTTCTAGGTGTCACTCTGGACACGCGTGTCATGCAAGCTAGCCTGCCTCCTGACAAACAAGCTCATATCAGGACAGTTATCCACGACTACACCGGTTCACAAGGGTGCATCAGGAGGCAGTTGCAAGCCTTACTAGGGATGCTGAACTTTACGAAGAGGATTATTCCTCAAGGACAAGGACTTTATGTCATGGCTTTTAGTCTTTCTCACACCAGTGCAAGATCCAGACCAAATTCTCAAACTAGACCAAGCAACAGTAGCAAACCTAGCTATGTGGGACAATTTCCCCACCAGCAGGAGTGGCATTTCAATGTTCATCCCGGCAGTGTCAGCCGAGTCATTACGGGATGCCGCAGCCTCCACGGGCTTCGCGGTCATTTTCAGCCGCGACTGGTTCGCCGAACCCCCCGAAATTCTCTTAATCTCTGGTTTCACCCAGTCTTCATTATTCTTTAAGCTGTATCCCATCGTGGCAGCTGCCCAGGTCTGGGGCCACACTTGGACAGGACAGATGGTGCCCTTCACCACGGACAATCAGACATCATCAATAAAGGTAGATCCAAGTCACTCCCTATCATGTCCTCCCTGCGCAGGCTCGTGCACCTGTCACTCCGTCACCAGTTTAATATTTTCTGTAGACATATTCCAGGCAAATACAATATCGCAGCTGATGCGCTCTCCCGTTTCAACCTTACCTTGTTTTTTCAGCAGGAGCCTGGAGCCGACCCAATTGCTGACGATGGACTAAAATCACACCTCGCCAATGCAACCCAGCTCATCAACAAATCCTTGGCACGCAACACACTGAAGGCCTATCGCACAGCTTGGAACTTTTACTGCAAGTTTTTGGCCTCTTGCCCCGGGGCAGCGATAGGTGACGTTAGACACATCCTAGCCTTCATATCATATTGCCATACGCAGTTAGCCCTTTCTCACAATACCATCAGGCTATACCTAGCCGGTGTCCAGCATTTTGTGTCTTTACAGGACCCCAGTAAACCATCAGTATTCTCGGCCCACGCAGTGAGGTCCCTCCTACAGGGCATACAGAAGCACCAACCCATAGCCAGTGGCAAACGCCTACCTATCACGAGTGCCATCTTCAGGGACATGTCTGAAATTCTTATTCGTTCTCCGTTTGGGGCTTTGCCCAGCCTAGGCATCCAAGCGACCATCTACTTCTACCTTCTACGGTTTCCTACAACCTAGTGAATTTACCATCAACGGCTTCGGCAGTCAGACACTGCTCCGACGCCACCTGACTTGCTTTCCAAACCATTACACCCTTCATCTTACAGTCTGCAAAACACAACAAACCGGCCCCGGGGTTGACATAAACCTGTTTCAGACTAACAACGCCTGGTGCCCAGTGAGGGTGCTCAACCGGCTACTGTCCCATCTACCCAGCCAATCTGATGTTAGCCCATTGCTACCCTTTCTGACCAGCCCCCTGAGTGGCAGCCAGTTTATCAGGCATGTCAGGATCCTCCTAAGTAACCTGGGCTTCAACCCCAGTCAGTTCACTGGACATTCCTTCCGGATTGGAGCAGCTTCAGCTGCATCCCAGCATGGAGTACCAGACCACGTAATCTAGAAACTAGGCCGATGGAAGTCTGCTTGCTTTGCCATATACATCCCAAATCCTCAGGCGGAAATGACATAAACCTTCACCAAGCTGGCTCAATAACCACAAGAATCAATAAAGAGTTATTCCCCTGTCTGAGTCTTTTGCCCCCTTTTGTTGGCATACCGACCAGACCACAAAGGCACGCTTCAGGTCTATTTATGTTTTAAGTCTTGTCATGTGTTTATGTGATCCATATCTGTCTCGGTCATAGGGCAACGGCTATAAACATATATATTCTTTTTATATATATACACATATATATATATATATATATATATATATATATATATATATATATATATATATATATATATATATATATATATATATACACACACATACACATATACATATACACACACATATTGTAAGACAATGTGATACGCATAAATATAACAATATACTATACGCTGTGATAGAACCGAAATACATACAGCCGTATGCAGAAGTACAACACTCCAAAATACTCCTATGTGGTAGAGTTCAAGCAAAAGGGGACTGGTGGACCACAGATACAGGTATAGTGGTGTTCTTCTGCATACAGCTCAGGGGCGTAACTACCACCATAGCGACCCATGCAGGCGCTATGGGGCCCGCAGCCGAATGGGGCCCAGTGAGGATAAGAGCACTGCCGGCACAGTCTCCCAGCCAGGGGAAGAGAGAGGAAAGGAAGAGGCGAGCTGTCCGCATCAGCAGAGAGCTGAATTGCCCGATGTAAGAGCTTTCATTAGTAACTTCCAGTGTTCCCGGGGCTCACGTCACATAGCTCCACCTTTTGGCCCGGTGCCTTTGATAGACAGAACGCCGATCCAATGCGGGACATGTGACGTCATCAAAAGTGTTGGGCCATGATGTGGGGCTATGTGACGATGAGCCCCGGGAAGGCAGGAAATTCAAATGAAAGCTATTACAGCGGGCAATCCCGCTCTCTGCTGATCCGGGTGGCTTGCCTCTTCCTCTGCATAGGTGGGGCTGTATGGGGCACAGGCAGACCAGGCTGTATTGGGCACTAGGGGAACTCCTGATCCGATCCCTGATTCCAGGGGGGGGCACTTGCCCCCCCTTGCCCCTACCTGCGGACACCCATGATGTGATCTTTTATGTAATCTTTGACTATAGTCGGATGTGGTGCCTACGTTTTTCATGGTCAAATCCGCCCAGTAATTGTATATAGATGCATTAGTATTTAAAGCTCCAAGAAAAGCAAATGTCATCTAAATACATGAGTTTTCCTAGTAGAATCTTGGTGTGTCTTGTGTATTTCTTCCAGATCTGTGCAACAATCCAGTGTTGGTTCACTTATGAGCTGCATGCGGCTCACAGCAGGGGTCCAGTGCATGCTGGTTCACAGTTTCAGGTTCGATTTCAGCCCGAATTTTGGGCTGAATTCGCACCTGAAACGGACCAAAAGACGCACAGCGTTTTTCTGCGGAGATATGAGAACCGGTCAAAAGCTTTTGCTATTGCGAACTGAATGGTGTGAACCAGTGGCAGTGCGTCCATAGGGGAGCACAGTGCCGTCCCCTCTCTCCAGCCACCCCTCTATGACCAATGGATAGATTTCTGCATAGCATGAATCTATCCATGGCCGCCGCTGCCACCCTCTATTTAGGCGCCAGTCCCTTTTCGGGCGCCGGGTGCCTGAATTACAGCGGCGGGGGGTGTTTTTGAAGCACCTGATTAGAGCCATAGGCTCTAATAGGCATAAAAAAATGTGACCTAGGTGTGTTAGAACAGCGAATTAATATTCTGATATACCTGATTAGCTGAAACAACAGCTGCTGTGATTGGGCGTCTATCAGGAGGAGAGGACGGGAGGAGAGGACGGGAGGGGACACATGGAGGACACCGCTCGCTGCCGTCACCCGCTGCCCCACCGAGACAGGGTAAGTGCTGGGCAGAAGGTGAGCGAGCGGGGGGGGGGGGTCACAGTGATGGCATTCGATGGCACAGTGGCAGCATTTGATAGCACAGTGGCTGCATTTGATGGGCACATTGGCAGCATTTAAAGGCACAGTGGCAGCATTTGATGGGCACAGTGGCAGCGTTTGATGGCACAGTGGCAGCGTTTGATGGGCACAGTGGCAGCGTTTGATGGGCACAGTGGCAGCGTTTGATGGGCACAGTGGCAGCGTTTGATGGACACAGTGGCTGCATTTGATGGACACAGTGGCTGCATTTGATGGCACAGTGGCTGCGTTTGATGGCACAGTGGCTGCAATTGATGTGCACAGTGGCTGCGTTTGATGGCCGCAGTAAAGCTGCAATTGATATTTTTTTTTCATAATTTTTTAGTTTGTTTGTGCCCCAAAAATTTTGAGCACCAGCTGCCACTGGTGTAAACACAGCCTAAATCTTTGCCTCTTTGCAGGAGCTTTCTGTAATAAAGACCAGTCACTGTTGCTACTACTGCTGCTGTATTTGTCTAAAAAGCAATGCTTTTCTTGGATGAAACTGTTCATTTTTTTGTTTTAGACTGGGGAATGGTTAGAGCGTATCTCATATGTTTTATTGTTGTCTCCTTTGCGTGGATCTTTCTAATTTCAGGTTTAGTGATGGTGGTCACTGAGACTGAAAGTGAAGGGAAATATTTTTTAACATAGTCCGCAAAAAAAAACTCTGGGGGGATTTACTAAAACTGGTGCACACAGAATCTAGTGCAACTGTGCATAGTAACCAATCAGCTTCCAGGTTTTATTGTCAAAGCTTCTTGAACAAGCTGAAGTTAGAAGATGATGTACAGCTACACCAGATTCTGTGTGGACTAGTTTTAGTAAATCCCTTGCATTATGTTTGGTAAAGTGGGCAGGTTTAGACGCTGTGTCAGGGTTTTTTTCTGCTTTGTCCTAATTTGAATAGAGTTTCCTCACTTCTTGCCCAGTGACATAAGGTTGCTTTATTATTCACCTTAGCAATAATCTAGGGCCCTTTCACATGGCAGTTCCAATAGGATCCACCTGTCCGTTTTTCTGGAGGGCCTGATTGGAAGGTCCATGCGGCCCTACAGTAAAGCCTACCTCCAAGGCCTACCTGTATCGGTCTGGAAAAAAAACGGAAGAGGACTGTGTCCTTTTCCATTGTTGCAGAGCAGATTGAATGTAACCTGAGGTAAATGGACAACATAGGGCTCAGCGGGGTCTGCTTGTGTCTGCTCTGCATAAACTGAGCATGCACAGATGTGACATCTGCTCACAGATCCCCTGCTGAGCGGAGTGGAGTCTGCTCCATGTGAAAGGGCCCTAACTGCTACACTTTTTAGATTAGCTATCTAAACTATGGTGGTAAAGGGACAGAAAGTGATAGGAAAGAGACCAAGACAACAGATGAAAAACTTGACAGAGATCCCAGCCTTTTCCCCAAGCTGTAGAAAACATTAAAGGTATTGTACTCTTTTAAATTATTTTGCTGTTTTACCTAGGTATTGGCGCAGTTATATTCCTTGTGTCGTTTGCCTTACCTTGTAAGGATGGGCTCGCACGTTATGGCTGCAGTTTATAGTGTCATGGATAGTCGATTCCCCTCTTTCCATGTATTCATTCATCTAGCCTGTCCATTTGGTAAAGGAACAGGCAACTTCTTGTTCTGGGTCAAACAGCGTCCAATACATTCCTCACCAATCCTTCTGTGTTGCATCACAAATGAGATATTGCTAGTGTGATGCAAAACTGCATGGTGATCTCTCGGTTAATCTGTCTGTGGCAGTGTTAGACCTAATTGCTATTTAGCGCTCACCTGCACCAGCACTAGACCGAAAGACCCAGGGTTTGTGGGATATGTATGCAGCAATTACCCCCGAAGGAGCCACTGTTTCTTGGGTCCCCTGTTCCTGTGCCCACGACTCTGCAAGTAGCACCACACACTCTGACAAACCTGGCTGGGTGGGGAATTTTTTTTGTAGATACATATGCAGCACCCAGATGGCAAAAGAGATAAGAAACAACAGCAATGATATAGCAGTGATAATATCCCTTTAAACAATGATAAAGGCCTGACTCTGTCATTTCTGCTGGCAACACTGCCCCTTGTTTGCCAAAGTGTAATCAGGTTGTGGCCAGTGACCTCTCACTGACTGTGTTAGCAGATGATCTCCCTCTGTTACTGTGGGAAGCACAACTGGTCAGTGTCCTCCGTGTTCTTCCCCTGGATCAGGCAGCAGGCTTCACCAGCATCTGAGGCACTATCAAATGTGCCAGAGCCTTTTTCCCTCTTAGGTGCAGTGTTGAGTGGTTGGCTAGCAGTGGGATGTGCATTCAGTCCCACTGAACAACCTCCGCACTTCTTCTCCCAGAAAGGAAACAAGAAATCACCTCCCCTTCGAGCCCCAGTGCCTCATGGGATATGCAATTTTCTCCTTTCAGCTCACTAAGCTAGCTCTGTGAAGAACTACACCTCCCACAATCCCCTTCCCCTTCACAATCCTAAGGGCAGAGGTTGGGCGTAACATCGGCTGCTTCATTTGTCACAATAACAGTCAGAGGGATCACCGCACCAGGACCGGACAGACGGGAGGTCAAGTGCTCACTCTACATGGACGACGTGACGGTGTTCTGTGCTGATCGGCGCTCCATCGACACACTCGCCCAGACCTGTGAGGACTTCAGCCAAGCTTCAGGGGCAAAGGTCAACTGGGGAAGGGGAAGGGGATTGTGGGAGGTGAAGTCAGAAGTCATGCTCTTCGGAAAGTGGTTCCTGCCTTCTTCTGCACCCATTCCTTTCAGCATCAAGACGGACTTCATCAAAATCCTTGGGATCTGGTTTGGAGCTGAGGGCGCAGCCCTGAAGTCCTGGGAGGAAAGACTGTCAAAGATGCGACAGAAGTTTGGACTTTGGAGCCTCAGAGAACTCACCATCGAAGGCAAAACACTGGTACTCCGCAGCGAGATCCTCCCTGTGTTGCAGTACCTCGCCCAGACCTGGCCCCCCCGGGTTAACACCTGCAAGGCCATCACCAGGGCGGTGTTTCACTTCATCTGGAGCTCCAAAATGGACAGAGTGAAGTGGGCGGTTATGTTCAAGGAACCCCTCAAAGGCGGTAAGGGCGTGCCCGACATCGCTACTCTGCTGAGGGTGTGCTTTGCTTGTAACTGCATCCGCAGGACATTGGTTGACAGAACTGTGGACTCTGGTGGTAACTCCATGTCCCGTTTTTTCCTCCTGCCCCTTTGGAGGACCCTTGGATGGGACAAATGGGACAGTTCCATACCCTACAACTGGGACACCCCTTGGTACTACTTGGACACCTTCAAGTTTATTAAGGAGCTGGGGCTACATGGAGTGAAGCCCGACTTGTGGAAACCAAAAACTATCCACAAGTTGATTAGAGCATTGGACATTGTTGAGACTGTTCCAGGCCTCCCTTCAGCCACTTGTAAAGTGGTCTGGAGGAATGTTTCTTCAAAGAGACTCACCAACAGGCACAAAGATCTGGCATGGATGGCAATCCAAGGGGGGTTGCCACTCAGGACATTCATGCATGCCAGAAACCTGTGCAGATACAGGTACTGCCCCTTTTGCATCATCCAGGAGGAAACTGCTCTGCATGTTTTCTGGGAGTGCCCCTTTGCACAGGACCTGTTGAGGGCCTTGGAACCTGAACTCAAAGACTTTGTGCCACAGACTGCTATCACACACTTTGGTGTGTTGAACTGACTCTTCTGTGGAACTCATTCACAGGAGGACATTGACGGTGCCTGGCGGGTGCTGTGTTGCTTTAAGGACGCTTTGTGGTGCGCCAGAAAGCGCCTCATCCAACAGCGGGAGAGGATGTCCATCGAGGACTGTCGCAGACTGGTTCACAGTCTGCTCAGAGACTATCACTTGATGGACTTCAAGGAGGAAGAGGAGGTCTGAAGATTCCCCCTCTCCCCCGTGTATCCTTTGGCAGTTCAAATAAAGCTTCGGGCCTGTGAACTCTTTTCTCCCTCCCCTACCCCACCTTCTCCACCCCCCCCCCCCCTAACACACCCGTTGCACATTTGAATGTTATTAGACTGTATGACCGACTTTTATGACATGTGTTTGAAGTAATGCTTTCAGGGTAATGCGGCGTCATGCATGATGTGATGTTTCGGGGTATTATTACTCTGCACAACACATTAGGCATCATACCGCAGGATGAATGTAATTTATTTGTATGCTTGGCGATGTATACAGATTGGAATGTACCCTGTTTAAGTATTTGTTTTTTGTATATTTTATTTTATATTTTTGTATATTTTCTTGCAAAATAAAGTATACATTTTCAATCAAAAATTTGTCACAATAACAATCTCCTCCCGCAGCTGTGAAAAAGTCTCCTCTGCTGCTCAGACACAATCTGTTTCCTGCCAGTGCTGCAGACTGGGCTACATGTAGTTTTGGCACAGGAAGTGTCAGTTCTTAAAGTGGAACTTCAGTAATTTTTTCGTCTTTCCATTTATTAAATCTTCTGCCCTTGTTTTACTTTGGATAGTAAAATATTTTTTTCTGCCAGTAAATACCTTATACAGCCAACTTCCTGTTTCGTGTTTGGCCATTAGCCTAGGCTTATGAGACATCATGCACAGCTCACTCTCTCACTCTCCTGAGAGTTTGCCATGAAGGGAGGGGGGATGAGTCATAAGAGGGCAAATGAGAGCTGCAGAGCTGGAGGTGTGCCTTTGTGTGTCTGTGTAAATCCAGGAAGTAAACAGGCAGCAGCTTCAGCTGCCCACAGTTAAAATGGATGCAGCCAGACTCAGTGGAGGGAGATTTCTGCAGCATATTTGGCAAGTACAGAATGACAGTATATATGAAATAATATGCAAATTGGTTTGAAGGAAGCTTCAGAATGGCAAAGATTTTTTTTTACAAATTATGTGAGCGGACTGCAGTTCCTCTAACAATCAATAACATTTGCTCTCGTCATTTATATTGCTTTATAGGTATACTTACTATTATTAAATTCCATTCTTTCCTAATACAGAACCCTGGGGAAAGGCTGCAATACCCTCCACTTCACAAACATGCAGGGACTTGTTCCGGAGTGTTATTGAACCCAATGAGCCACCAGTGTTGTTCCAGTCTGACTTACCTGGAAGTGTGACTGACTTGTTTGATGAAGCTCATCCATCCTGCATAGTTAAAAGCATTGCCATAGACAATGATTCAATACAAAGTAAGTGGCCTTTATTGTTCATTTAGAAGGTGCTATCAGAAAAGCTTAATACAAATGTTCCATGTAACATTTTACAATTTATTTCTACAGGTCAATATTTGTGGTAAAGCGCATATGCCAGATCCTAGTATTGTGGAAAGTTTTTAGCCAGGCACATATATGACAATACCGTTTAGGAGGTTAATTTAGTGTAGCAAAGTCTCTGGCCTTGTCCAGTCTAATGAGAACTTTCCAGGCCAAAGATAGCTGACATCCTTCTGTATGTGGTGGGTTGTGTGGCATAGTGGGTGTAAGGTGTAAGACAGGTCTTGGATGTAAAAGAGGTTTTATTGCTCTTAAAAGTCCTTTTTATATTTTTTGGGGAAAGAGGGTTAGGGCCGGACACCCTTAAGTAGTTAAGTAGTAGATTTAATTAGCAGACTCCAAGACTTCAATAAGAGGACAGCCGTGCAGGGAAAGGCCCCAGCAAGGCGCCATATCTGCACATTCAGGAATGCTGTCTTATATGGCAACAGTCTTAACAATTTCTAACTCAATGTAACAGTTCCTTCAGCTTCACTGCCTCTTGTAGTTCTTCAACACTGAGCTCCCACTGATTAACTGACTCTGAATCCCTTGAGCTCCTTCAATCTTTGCAATGGTATCTCCCTCAAGCATCACCCATGCTTTCCTCCTGGGTCACTAGCTTGGCACTCCAGATACTTCTCAAGCTTCACCCCTGCTGACTGGCTCGGTCCCTGGCTTGACACACAAGGCTGCTCTGCAAGGGTCACTTCTGCTGGTTGGGTCCCTGATTTGAACACCACCTGAAGTTTCCCGGTTCTCCACCGTGCCCGTTCGGTAAGAATGCCGCTCCGGTACTTGCTTCCGTTACTCACTGTGGTACCTGGTAATAAGGTGATTGGTCCCTTTGTGGTGACAGCTTCTCTTTTACCTCTGACCACTGACAGGTTCTCCGGCCGGTAGAACCGTCACTTCTGGTTGGACTGCAAGCCGCAATCCCAACCCTGCACTGCTCTCTTACTTCTGGATAGGCCCTCACACAGCCTAGCACCCAGATGCCTCCAGGATAGGCCCAATCTCCGGCCTAGCAGCCCGGGGCACACAACAAATGTCCACTGAGACAGCCGTCCGGGTGGTACAGAACATAGATCACCTGACTCCACCCAAATATATAGGCTCTCCCAGCAGGCCAAGGGATTCATGAAAACCCCTGTCCATTGGCTGAAATACCCCATATACCCATAACCTGACCTTAAGTTGTCCCTTTCATATCTAGTACCACCAAGTGCCCGGCTACCTAGTGGTAAAAGAGAAAAGCACAACCAGGCCAAGCTTAGGGAGAAATCATTGGATCTCTAACAATTGACCAGGGTGACTACTCCTGGCAAGTAAATTTGTGAGGAGCATCCCTGACTAAACCCCAGGGTGCTACATTAGCATTTTCCTTTGGTTCATTCTATAAAGAACCACCTAAGCTGTTAATTTGCTTTTAGTGAACATGCCTGCTCACAGGAAGCATACTAGCTAACTAAACTTGGGACTGAGTCCTCCAATATGGATTTGCAAAATTTTACTGAAAACTGGTGTTTTTCACCTTGAGTAAACTCCCTTGGTTGATTTTTACCTATAGGTAAGCCTATAATAAGGCTTACCTATAGGTAGAGTAGATATCTCCTAAACATGCATAGTTTAGGAGATATTTACTTGTGAAGCAGCCAGTGATGTCACCAACGCATGCGCTCTGGAAGAACAGCATACTCGTGCTGTTTATTCAGAGACCAGTACCGTGAACAGCGGCATCATCGCGGCTCATCCAATCAAAGGACCAGAGCTTGCCAACCCGGAAGGAAGACCTGGTGAAGATTCAAGCCCTGTCAAGTTTCACATAATGTGCTAGTATAACTTTGCCTTGCATGTTTTTTTTTTTTAAAACCATTGGTTTACTATCGCAACCCCCCCCCCCCCCAAAAAAAGCATGTTTTACCTACATTCCTCAAGTTTAACATTATGCACATTATGCACCAGCTAAAGCCCTGGCAGGGATCTGAGGGGGTGGGGAGATCTCAGGGGACCTCATAGTAATAGGTGAGAAATTAAAACAGAAAAGAAAGTAGGGTACACATTTTCAAGGGGGCCTTTCAGTCATTTGGACCTTTCATAGAGAAAAAAAGTGGCACTGGCTAGCAGGACTGCAGACATTGGGTTAATGAGATTCCAGAATTTATGACTGATATGGAGAAAACAAATTTGTTATCTCCGAAAGTAAATAAATAATTCTATTTTGGATGTTGGAGCCTGGAGGCTTCCCGAAGCTTTGTGTGGCAATAAGTCTGCATTCTTAGGTCTACGTTTTACCTGGTCTCCAGCAGTGCCGTATTCATAAGGGGGCAAAAGGGACAATTGCCCTGAGCCAATCTGCCAGAGAGGGCCTCAGATTCCCTGTATAAAAAAAATCAACGTATTTTCCCTCGAGACTTCAAAAGCGTGTCCATTGAAGAAATTGGCCACTTTGCAGCCTTTGTCAAGCACCATCTCAACAGGCAGTTTTTTTACATGATGAAGGGCTTGCTAATACCTTTTCAGGTGTTAATGTAGCTCTTAGCATATATTTGAGCATGATGTTACTAGTTATTTGGGAGAAAGGTCTTTCAGCAAATTACCACTGATAAAGTATTATCAGAGGACCACGATGACCCAGGAAAGAGCAATGTCCGCAAGATGATACAGTTTGATGAGTTAGTTAAAGATTTTGCAGATGCTAAGTGCAGGAAGAAAGACAAATGTCTTCTTCGGAGCCTAGCATATTTTTTTTTTTAGAACAAAGGCAGTTTATCATTCATTTCAGTTCACTTTTTTTCTATCATATAATTTAATTTCTATGCCCGGACCCCATGGGGTCTAAATCCAGCACTGGTCACCAGACCTCGTTATTAGTCTCGGCCATACGCTGATTCATGTGCAATGGCTTTCTCTCTTGCTCTTTCTGCCTGCAGAATGGTAAGAAGGTTGAGTACTAACAAAACACTAACAATTTACATGTGCCTCTTTTTTTTTTTTTTTTTTGGCGCACCCATTAGGGAAGCTCCATATTAGTTCAGGAACATTTAAGGCACATTTTTTGGACATTGTGGGCACCCCCTGGCAAAGCACCCTCCCCATGTTGAGAGCATGTGGCCTGGTATTGTTGGGAGGGGGGTGCACTGCCCCCTCTCTTCTGGCCAGCCAGGCTGCATGCTTGGATCAGGATCTGGTATGGGTTTTTGAGGGAGCCCCATGCTGCTTTCTTTTTTTTTAGCATGGGGTATCTCTTTAAAATGTATATCAGATCACATTTTTGAAGGAGACCACATGTCTTTTTTTCTATAAGGGGTCCCCCTAAAAATCCATACTACACTTTTATTTTGACACAAAAAAGTTACTTGTTATACATAGGGGGGATTTACTAAAAACTGGAGCACTCGAAATCTGGTGCAGCTGTACCAATCAGCTTCTAACTTCAGCTTGTTCAATTGAGCTTTGACAATAAAACCTGGAAGCTGATTGGTTTCTGTGCACAACTAAATGTGAAAGAAGGGGGGGTGTGAGTGTGGCGCCGTCCTAAGTCCTATTATTAGAACCAAACTTCTCCAGTAAATTATAAATACAAAAAATATATTATAAAGTGACTTATGCTATAATCCATTAAGAAAAAATTAATAATATATATAAATAAGTAAACAAGATAAAATATATCACACGTGACATGCAGTTTGTGAAAATATCATAAACCTTAAAAATGATAGAAATAATAGAAATATTATGTGATCACACTAAGATATTATATAGTTAATAATTAAACAGTCCATATGAATGGTGTCACTTCTTGATAAATTTGCTGTTTGAACCAGCCGTGATACGTGATCACATTGTGGTAGATTCAAATAAGCAGTAAGCAGTAAGTTATCCAAAAGCGTCAGGCGTGGCCTATTTTGACGCCTTGCAGACATCTCCTCGTATCTGACGCTTTTGGATAACTTACTGCTTACTGCTTACTGCTTATTTGAATCTACCACAATGTGAGTACCACCTGTAATCTGACCTAATTAAAGTGTTAAATGGTTTTACACTATGGAACTCTTCTTTCTCCTTCATGTCCTAATGACTTCATCTTGATCCTGATCCTGCCAAGTACTGCCGCACAGTGGCAAATACTGTGACTACACGTTACCCCTGAAGGGGATAAAAAGCTGGTGAGTCTCTGCACGATCACAGCGCGAGACACCAGCACTTGGAACACACCTGTTTTATCTAAAGGGATACACCAGGAAATTTCACAGTGATTGTTGTATTTCACTTTATGGTGCACTGGGCACGTATCACGGCTGGTTCAAACAGCAAATTTATCACGAAGTGACACCATTCATATGGACTGTTTAATTATTAACTATATAATATCTTAGTGTGATCACATAATATTTCTATTATTTCTATCATTTTTAAGGTTTATGATATTTTCACAAACTGCATGTCACGTGTGATATATTTTATCTTGTTTACTTATTTATATATATTATTAATTTTTTCTTAACGGATTATAGCACAAGTCACTTTATAATATATTTTTTGTTTTTATAATTTACTGGAGAAGTTTGGTTCTAATAATAGGACTTAGGACGGCGCCACACTCACACCCCCCTTCTTTCACATTTAATTTTTCGCTCACTTCACTTCGGTGGAGATAGCGTACGTGAGGGCAGCAGTCCATCATTTAGTTTCCCACCCAATTCCGTTGCGCGGATTCCCCATTTCTTTTGTCATTTTCTGTGCACAACTGCACCAGATTTTGCACTCTCCAGTTTTAGTAAATCTCCCCCATAAGGTCATAGCAGGGTGATATCAGATGATAGAACTACATTCTTGCAAAACAATATTATTTAGACGAGTTAACATGTTAAGATCCATTGGATAGTCCCTCAGGATTCAGGTATGAACAAAAGACAATACCCCCGATTAGGGGTCAGCAAAGATGTTCCTTTACCTTCTTACTTCATATAAGTACAGTATATAATTGATTTTACTACCATTTACAGTTTTTCTCCATTGTTTTGGCTCATTTCTTGAAGCAGAAATTACATTCTCAAAACAACATGGACAAATCTCCAAACCACTTGGCAATTGTTCACAACTGAATTGAATTTCTCATTCATTTCATCAAATTGCAAATGTCTCAGTGCATGTCTCAATGTCTCAGTACATCTTTCAAATGATTAAGTACAAGTAGCCTACATTTAGCACAATTTCCAAGTGAATATATCTTGTTAATCTAAACTGATTGTCAATTCTCAGTCTAATGGTTGTTCTCTCCAAAACGTGTCAGCGTCATTTCATTGTTTAAGTCATCACATGCACAATAGTCTGTTCAATTGTCAAAATTATTCAGGAACTGTCAGGTCTCCCACTTACCAGACCGGTGAGTCCACTTGGGCAGAGGGTAGGCTCCCTTACGTATCCGACTCGAGGCCCCTGATAGAGCAGACAGGAAGCCCACGAGTGCGGAGTGGTATAAGGGCCTGGTGTAAGGATCCGGAAGAGAGGTGGTCTTCCAAGAAGCAGGTAGTACTCAGGAACACTGGGAACTGACGCTGAGCAGGAGCTGTTAGGCTGGTCACACACAGGCAGAGGTCGGCAACGGGCTGGCAGCAGAGGTACAAGAGGAGCAGGCAAGAACGGGGTCAAACAAGCCGGGGTCAGGTTCAGGCAGCAGTCAAGGAGGTCCAATAGGCAAGCCGGGTCGTAACAGATCAGAACTTCGGGAACACAGGAACACAGAGAGGATCACGGAACTTAGCACAAGAGCTGTTGATCAGGCAGCACTGATCAGAGATTGCAGCAAACCTAAATAGGCTGATTGGCGCCAAACACCGCGCTCTTGCGCGCGCCGATACGCACATACGCCCGTGCACCCGCACGCACCCGAGCGTGCCCCCGGACACCGGCGCGCACACCAGCACCACCAGGCACACGTATAGCAATGCCCGCAGGCGGACGCGCGCTAACGCGTACGCGCGCCCGGGCACCACCACGCACACCATGGCCAGCCGGATCAGAAACGCCAGTGCCCCCAGAAGCACGCGCACCAGCACGCACTGACGCCCAACCAGGTAACCTCTCTGACAGTGCCCCCTCCTCAAGGGCAGACTCCGGATGCCCAATTGGGCCAACTTTGAGGCATGAGAAACTTTGAATGACTGCAAGAGCTCTCTGGCGTGCAAGTTGCTTTCTGGCTCCCATGAGTTGTCTTCAGGCCCATAGCCCTTCCACTTTACGAGGTATTGGGTTTGGTTGCGTCTTCTTCTGCAATCTAAAATTGCCTCCACTTCAAACTCCTCTTCGCCATTAACTAGGATAGGCTTGGGTGGACCGATACTACAGCCAACAAAGGAATTGGGAGTAACCGTTTCAAAAGAGATACGTGGAAGACTGGATGTATCTTCAGGGAGTTAGGCAGTTCATAGGCCACGTTGTTAATCTTCCTCTTTACCAAGAAAGGACCCAAGTACTTAGGGCCTAGTTTTCTGGACGGACAGGCCAACTTCAGGTAAGCGGTGGATAACCATACTGGGTTGCCAGGTTCCAAGACAAGCTCTCCACGCCTCTTCCTGTCGAACATCCTCTTGTAGTATTCCTGAGCTTTGGCCATGGTATCCTGTAGTAGTTTATTGTTTGTTGAAAAGAAATCCAAAGTTTCGGATACTGCAGGAAAGGAGCACTCGGGTATTGACCCAGGCAAAAAGGACGGATGGAAGCCGTAATTGGCATAGAATGGTATTTGATTAGTAGCTGAGTGCAATGAGTTGTTGTAAGAGAACTCTGCAATAGGGAGCAGGGAGGCCCAATCGTCCTGGGAAAATGCAGAAAAACAGCGAAGATATTGCTCCAAAGTCTGATTCGTCCTTTCATTTTGCCCATTTGACTGGGGATGATAGGCCGAGGAGAATGCTAATTCAATTTCCAAGGAGCCTCAGAGGGCTTTCCTGAATCTGGAGGTGAACTGGACACCTCGGTCAGAAACTATGTTCGTTGGCACTCCGTGTAATCTAATAATTTCTCTGATAAAGATAGTAGCTGTTTCCATAGCCAAGGGGGTACCCTTCATGGGAAGGAAATGGGCCATCTTAGACAGCCTATCTACCACAACAATGATGGAAGAAAAACCTTCTGATGGGGGAGTTCAACGATGAAGTCCATTGAAATCATGGTCCACGGCCTCTCTGGGACCATTAAAGGTTTTAATAGACCCCACGCCCTCGCCCGGCTATTCTTGCTTCTAGCACAGGTATTACAAGAATCAACATACTCCTTGCAATCTTTAACAAGATGAGGCCACCAGAAGGTACGTTGTATTAGGTTTGTTTTTCGTGAGCCAAAGTGTCCGGCCAACTTATGGTCATGGCAGAGTTCTAACACCTGTACTTTTAGCTCCTCAGGGACCACAATTTTGTTTTCATACCAAAACAGCCCTTCTTTGGCACAAGCTTCAGCAGATGGTGTCATTCCCATAGAGGCCCGTCTAATTCGAGAGACAAGATCTTCTTGAAGCAGCAGGAAATTCCCAGAAGGGAAGATGGTGTCTGGAGGTAGGGCTTTTTCTGAGTCGTGGAACATGCTAGAGAGTGCGTCAGACTTGACATTCTTGGATCCGGGTATGTAGGTAATGTGGAATTGGAATCGGGAAAAAAAAAGTGCCCATCTGGCCTGCCGAGGTTTTAGTCTCTTAGCCGTTCTCAGGTATTCTAAATTTTTATGGTCTGTGTAGACCAAAATGGGGTGAGCAGCCCCCTCCAGAAGATAACGCCACTCTTCTAAAGCTGCTTTAATGGCTAGAAGTTCCCGATCCCCCATGTCATAATTCCTTTCTGAAGATGAAAGTTTACGTGAGAAAAACCCCACAGGGTACAGGAGGGCTTTGGCACCTTGTCTTTGCGAGAGCACAGCTCCTACCGCAATTTCGGATGCGTCAACTTCCAATACGAAAGGTAGGGCTGGATTGGGATGTTTAAGAATGGTGGCTGAGGTAAACAAAGCCTTGAGTTCTTCAAAGGCCAGCTGCGCCTTAGGAGTCCAGCAAAACCGGGTCCCTTGTCTGATGAGTTCAGTGATGGGGGTTATTATCGAAGAAAATCCTTTGATGAACTTCCTATAGAAATTGGCGAAGCCAATAAAGCGCTGTACTCCTTTCTTATCTACGGGTGCAGGCCAATCCAGGATAGCGGATACTTTTTGAGGGTCCATCTTGATACCCTCGGGAGAGATGACCAGACCCAGAAACTGAATAGATTGGAGCTCAAACTCACATTTTTCGAGTTTGGCATAGAGCCCATGTTGCCTGAGTCGGGTTAGTACGTTTCGTACATGTCTGCGGTGGTCCATCAGGGAAGCGGAAAAAAACAGAATATCGTCCAGATAGACTATGACGTACAGGTCTAGAAAGTCACGGAAGACATCATTAACGAAATGTTGGAAGGTGGCTGGCGCGTTACACAGGCCAAAGGGTATGACGAGGTACTGGAAGTGCCCGAATCGAGTACGAAAAGCCGTCTTCCACTCGTCCCCCTCTCTTATGCGGATCAAATTGTAAGCTCCGCGGAGATCCAACTTGGTAAAAACTGTAGCGGTCCCCAATCTTTGAAACAGTTCAGGTACTAAGGGTAGCGGATATCTGTTTTTTATTCACTCCCTACGTCCATGCAGGGACGTAGGGAGTGATCCTTCTTCTCAACGAAGAAGATGCCCGCACCTGCTGGAGATGTGGAGGGATGAATGAATCCCTTCTTTAGGTTTTCATCAATATAGGTCTTCAGGGTGCCCAGCTCCTGCTGTTAGCGAAATTTGGCTGCACACAGAGCACAAAGCCAAATCTCCTGTTTCTAATCATAATAACAATTTCGCCTAATGATATAATACCAATGCATCTCACCTTTTGATCGTATCCATCCTCTGGTGTGTGTGCTCACAAATAATCACATCCTCCTGCTTCAGGTTCCAAAAACACACTGCCAGCCAGCCCCCCTCAGCTGTCTGCCTGAGCCACTTTATTAGCATATCAATAGGAGGTCCCAAAAGCTCGAGGGTTCCGCCTCCAACAGCCAAACACCTCTTACAAAGCTTGTGACCTCACAGGATATGACCTCACAGGATGTAAGTGACCATATAAGGATTTAACAACAGAACACAAAACAACCAATGAACAATGACTACAGGACATGATACAATATACTAAATGACGATGACTAAAGTTCCTTGTGCATGGGAGATTATCTGCAGGTTTACGTCAGGGCACCCCAAACATGTTGATCAGGCATACCAGGGGTGACAAGAGCAAAACACCTCTAAACCGATAATGTCTTTGCAGAGTGAACGCATCCCCACCAGACGATCGTTCTGTGCATTGCACAGAGGCCCTTTTGCTGGCGGACATGTCCTCTCTCCGCAAACACCTCTCTCCAAACACCAGGAAGTTTTCCACTACCTAACAGGTCTCAGCCAGCGTCGATCTGCTGCAGTCAGCTCTTTAGAGCGGGCTGTGGTTGATCAGACACTGGGAGACTTATGACAACACATTAATATAAAATTTCCACAACAGTCCCTCCTCTTGTCATATGATCCCATGTGTCCCTCGATGAATCCTGATCTTCTTCTTAGTCCATAAAAAGTAAAACACGGCTTGTAGACTCTGTTGGAGATGACGTGGTGAGCTGTACTAGTCGCCGGTTGGTCTGGGGTCCTCTGTGTTTTGTACGTGGGTTGGGCTTCGGGGCATCTCATCAGGGAAGATGTGGTCATCTGCTCAGGCTCTGGTCACGTGTCCAATCAGGCAACAGGAGCACCTCATCATGGCATATAGAAGGAATAGAGACAAAAACAACATGAGTATATATACCCCTACTTCCTTCACTATGATCCGCTGCAAGATAAAAATTAAATCCCCAACGATTCCCAAACCCTTAAAAAGGATTCCAACCTTCACTATCTATAGCTCTGGCTTTGCCTTGCAGGGATCTAAACCTTATCCATATGGGCCTGAACTTTGTCACTACTATCCCCGATCCAGATTTAACAATCTTTAGTTATGAATTCCCAGAAACCCCCTTGGACTGTGGGAACTTCCTTGTAGCTTCAACAGTTACATGAAAACATCTCATCCTCAATGGATGAGAAATTGTTCAAGTGTTTCATAAGCTCAAGCCCCCACCGTGTATAAGCAATTCCCTTCCAGCTGTCCCTGTCATTCTTACCTTCTCTCGCGCCATCAGATCCTCATGATTGGCCGCGACATAAGATGCTGGGACAAGTTTCACCAGCACACATGAACCTCTTGCCTTACGGGAAATTACCTTATAAAGCTGTAGATCCGCATTAATACCAAACTACAGTTGTAGCACATTTGTGGGCTACCTAGTTATCCCGATACCAAAGCTGGCAAGAACCCGAGCTATTGTTAAAATTATAATTAATTTTACCCTCTAGAAATGTTTTGTTAAGTTCTTTTGACAGGTGTCTGTTTGGATTTTACTAGTCTGTCAAAACTCCTCACACCAATATGAATGTCACATATAGCATGTACCGCCGTCATCGCTGGGGCACTAGTAGACCCGACCACGTGTCCTGTTCTCTTTCTTAGCTAGTTGGGATGCTTTTCATCATTACCCTTGCCAAAATGTATTAAACAAAAAAATATAAATGAACAAAGATACTTCTCTACTCTTTGTAGTTGATCAGCTTCTGGCAGTGGCTGGCATGGTCTCATCCCTCAAGCTTCTTTACAATGACCCAGTCACCTGGTTGGAAAGAATGTAAACTGGTTATTGTGTCAGGGTCCAGGATGGACTCGTGAACCCTGTGATGGACCTTTTGAAGTTCATGTTACAGTGATTGCACCCACCCCATCAGCTGAGAATGTAGGTGACAGCTAATGAGGAAAGTACAACTCTGGTTTTGGTTAATCTTCAAACAAACCTCATATGACAATAACCCAGACATCGGGACTGTGGTCACTGCATAATCTGTGCGTGGCTTACCATCCGGTGTGTAATACCTGGAACCAGTGACAAAAAGGTTCTTAGCATCTGGGATGGGAGCCTACTTCACCAGACTGCTGCTTGCTGATTCAAATTCCATCAAAAAAAGACAGTCTTGGCACAAACTTGGTTAGAATTAGAGCGGTTAGTATTGTTGGTTTGAAAATGTGTTATTCTCACCACTCTCATCCCCCCTTTTCTTCCCTCCTCATTACAAACTGGAGGAAGACATGCAGGGTTTAGAATGGTGCAGAATAAAACAGTGAAATAGCCTATGATACTTTTACCTTCTTATACACCTGTACACACACTTCCAGAAACTCCTTGGACCTGAAAAGATACTTATAAACAAAAGCTATTACTCTATCCTTGAAAGAATGGTAAACAATACAACATTCATGTACATTGGTAAATTGTCACTGACATTCCACAAAACCGACAATAACTAAACCCTCTGTAAATCTTACTTTCACATTTTTTTTTTTCCCTAAAATACAACAGCCGCGACACGCAAGAGGGCTATCACAGGAGGTTCAAACATCTTGTTACCACATACAAACAATTAAACAAAGAAACATTTAGATACAAATGTGGGGGAGATATTTCATAGTTCCCAAAAATGAAAATGAAAAAATAAAAACAACCAGATGGAATGCTGCCTTCACTCTTTTAGCGATAGAAAAGAATACAATTTGAAAGGCAAGAGAGCATTTCAAAATCTTTGCATGGACCAGCCACACAAAGTTCAAAAACAGGCCTGTATATTTTTAATCACACAAACGTGTACTACACATCCATCAACTCACTCAACATTACAGATTTCTGAAACCTCAGTCGCGCAACATCAACTCCAGAGGGATACCCAAAATAGTATCCTTGGACCACCTATGTCAATCTTTAAGGGGTCTCATGTCCGGAGCCCCAGACACAGATCTCATGTGAAGTGCAGCTGTCTGACTGGTGTGGAGCCTCATTTTTTTCCTCCAACGCATGGACGGCACATTACCCATGACGACTCGAATCGCTTATGGCGGTCCCTGCGTCCAGGGCACCCTTGCACTAGTTTTCGGATCAGTACTGCTTAGTGACTATTTTTACAGTACTGGCACCCGGCATTCTCCGATTATTTTACACGGCCTCCCGGTGTGCTAGCGTACTAATCCTCACATTTACATGCTCTACAACCGGTTATCAGCAAGCCTATAAATGTGTTGTCAGACAAACTACAAAGCACCATGAAATCCTCCGCTATTCAAAACAATCTTATAGCTTCTCTCTGTACCTAGATATTACAACAATAACTTGGATGCCTCCTGTTTGCTCTCTACCCAAAACTGTATTACAGTATAAACCTTAATATAATTTAAAAATAAAAATGATTTTGTCCTTCGAAACACAAGTCAAAAGACCCCAAGCCCCTCCCACCAACTTCCTGTTGCACACCTGAGTAGGAAGAGGGAGGGGGAGGGGAAGCCTCAAATAGCTTCATATTTTGTCTATCAAGACATTAGAAATCTTAACTAGAAACAAACTTTTTTTAAAACAACTGGAATAAAAACCTAAATGATTCTACTGGAAATGGAATTCAGTACAAAACCAGAGATATTTCGCTGGAGACTAAAATCAGCATAAACAAAAAGGCAGTTGCAGCAATCGAAAATCGGTCCACGGCAAAATGGTGAATGAAACCCGGACTACGGAAAAATGGCCGACATTAACAAATGACAAGACAAACCAGGATTTCTTAAACAATACACTCTATTTGACTCTGAGAGTTAGAACTCCCCCATGCTATTACCTAGAAACCTGAGACCCCCCACAGGGTGTAAACAGCTCCTATTGTGATGTCCCAACAATGCATGGGCACTTGGATATGCGACAGGCATTTCAACTTAAAACCAATATTCAATACAGAAAACGCAAAAATTTCCTTGAAAAGTATGTAAACAGTACAAAAATAGAATTCACGAAATGGTGCCTAGAAGCCAGATTGTAGCTTAAAGCACATGGCTTTGCACACACAAAGGAATACACAATGGAGCGTCCCCTATAGGAAGTCTCACAGGTCTTCAAAATGGCGCCGATGCACATGGTGACCACAACAAAAGCCAGACCACAACAAAATGGCGCATTTTCCCGCCAAAACTGACCAAGATGGATAAACATTTCAAACTTCACACACAAAGGAAAAGAAAATGGCCAACCGTAGTCACATGGTAGACAACAACAACAACAAGAGAACAAAAGGAAGTAGCAGACAAAAACCATATTCCTGTCAAAACCAAAAATTTCTCCCCACAAAATTACACATTTGAGATACTAAATGAACCCTTAGACAAACATTTAAAAGTGTTAAAGTTACAAAAAAACACAACTTAGGAACACATGCTATCCAGTGAAACAATCAAGCCACATAACCCACAATTACACGGCTGTAACATACCCTCAAACTCAGTTCACATCAGCTTTCACAGGAACAAAACATTGAGAGGTACAGACAGTGATGCCTTCATGTTCTTTTCATAACCATCAAAGTCCACTAACCATCTGTGTCTTGAGTCAATCAAACACTTTACAAAACTCATGTAATCTACTTGTCCCATACATAAGTAATAATTACAATTCATCCATTTCTCACATGCATTACAAACTTGTTACACAGCATCAGTCACTTACACAAAGATTCGAGATACAAATCACACACACACAGGCACACACACACACAGGCACACACCAGACATACGATCAAACTTCCAGCATTATTTCAAAAGACGAAAAATGTGTTCTTTTTATGAAGCAGACCCTCCCCAACACATCTTAATGATCCGATTCTGAAGGAGGTTCTGTTCACTCCTACGTTCTGGCTCGCCATGCTGTTAGCGAAATTTGGCTGCACACAGAGCACAAAGCCAAATCTCCTGTTTCTAATCATAATAACAATTTCGTCTAATGATATAATACCAATGCATTTCACCTTTTGATCGTATCCATCCTCTGGTGTGTGTGTGTCTCATGCTCACAAATAATCACATCCTCCTGCTTCAGGTTCCAAAAACACACTGCCAGCCAGCCCCCCTCAGCTGTCTGCCTGAGCCACTTTATTAGCATATCAATAGGAGGTCCCAAAAGCTCGAGGGTTCCGCCTCCAACAGCCAAACACCTCTTACAAAGCTTGTGACCTCACAGGATATGACCTCACAGGATGTAAGTGACCATATAAGGATTTAACAACAGAACACAAAACAACCAATGAACAATGACTACAGGACATGATACAATATACTAAATGACGATGACTAAAGTTCCTTGTGCATGGGAGATTATCTGCAGGTTTACGTCAGGGCACCCCAAACATGTTGATCAGGCATACCAGGGGTGACAAGAGCAAAACACCTCTAAACCGATAAAGTCTTTGCAGAGTGAACGCATCCCCACCAGACGATCGTTCTGTGCATTGCACAGGGGCCCTTTTGCTGGCGGACATGTCCTCTCTCCGCAAACACCTCTCTCCAAACACCAGGAAGTTTTCCACTACCTAACAGGTCTCAGCCAGCGTCGATCTGCCGCAGTCAGCTCTTTAGAGCGGGCTGTGGTTGATCAGACACTGGGAGACTTATGACAACACATTAATATAAAATTTCCACAACACTGCTCAGTTAAAGGAAAAATCCTTCCGAAGGGAACTTCAGTTCCGGGTAAGAGTTCTATTGGGCAGTCGTAGGGCCTGTGTACTGGGAGAGTCTCTGCCCCCTTCTTGCTGAACACATCCAGGAAATCCCGGTAGGGCTCGGGAAGGGATTGGTAAAGCTTGGTATCAGAGTCTAAGCAAAGACACTGAGATGGTGTTATGGGTGTTCTAAGTAGACAGTATTGTTTGCAGTAATTGGAGAGAAACTGAATCTTTCCTGTGGACCAGTCGATGCTGGGATTGTGAGCTTGCAGCCAAGGCATTCCTAGGATGATTGGAAAGAGGGGAGAGGAGATGACATCCAGGAGTAAGAGTTCCTGATGTTCCGGGCCAATAGTGGCCAGTAAGGGAACGGTCTCCTGGGTAACTGGTCCGGAGCTGAGGGTGGAACCGTCTGCTAAGAATACTGCAAGTCCCTGGGCCTTGGGTTGGAGAGGAATACTATGGTTATCAACGAAGGTCCGGTCAATAAAGCCGCTGCATGCTCCTGAATCAATAATGACCGATACTGGGATGTTCCTTCCAGGAAGCTGTAACATAACAGAAAGTGTCAAATGGTTACCAGATCTGGGTAAGACAGGTGCACATAAAGAAGAGGACGGCAGGCACTTACGTCTCTTGTTGGGGCAGGCCCTCACAAAATGTCCTTGTTCTCCGCAGTACAGACAAATTGAGAGTACGTCTGCGCGTCTTTTCTTCCGGGGTCAGGGATGGACAGAGCAGACCAAGCTGCATGGGTTCTGGAGCTTCTGTGGCCGGAGCAGAAGAGGCAGGAGGAAATTGATTCGGAGCACTAGGAACCCTGGGCAACATCCAAGTGGGACGTGGGTGGCTAACTGACCTCTCTGAATGTCTCTCTCTCAGGCGGCGGTCAATCTGGATTGACAAGTTTATGAGCTCATCCAGCGTCTGAGGTATCCCAACACGTGCCAGTTCATCTTTGAGGGAATCGGATAACCCCATCCGATATTGGTGACGCAAGGCAGCGTCATTCCACTCTGTATCAGAGCTCCAATGTCTGAACTCTACGGCGTAGTCTTCGGCCGTTCTGCGACCTTGTTGCAGGGAGTGCAAGGCGGCTTCAGCAGTAACCGTTAGTTGGGGGTCCTCGTATAGCTGAGACATCGCTAGGAAGAGGTCATCCAAGGAATCCAGGGATCTGGATTTTTGCTCCAGTAGACGGTGAGCCCAAGTTTGAGGCTCACCGGTCAGTAGTGATATGACGAACCCCACCTTTGTGGCCTCCAGAGAAAACGTGCGGGGTTTTAAGGCAAAATAAAGCTCACATGCATTGCGGAATGCCCGGTACTTGCAACGTTCTCCAGAGAACTTTTCGGGTGTGGGTACCCTGGGCTCCGGAGGGAGCATGACTACAGAGGGTGCTGCGGAAGGGCCGGCAGACGCTGCTCCTTGAGGAGATGCTGAGAGAGCCCGGACCTGTCCTTCTAATCTGGTATAGCCTTCTTGTAGGCTTTTGACTGCCTGGGTGAGGCCCGCTAGGTGCCTACAGAGTTCATCCATGGGGGAGGCCCCCTGCCCGGACTCGGTCATGGCTGCCTGATACTGTCAGGTCTCCCACTTACCAGACCGGTGAGTCCGCTTGGGCAGAGGGTAGGCTCCCTTACGTATCCGACTCGGGGCCCCTGATAGAGCAGACAGGAAGCCCACGAGTGCGGAGTGGTATGAGGGCCTGGTGTAAGGATCCGGAAGAGAGGTGGTCTTCCAAGAAGCAGGTAGTACTCAGGAACACTGGGAACTGACGCTGAGCAGGAGCTGTTAGGCTGGTCACACACAGGCAGAGGTCGGCAACGGGCTGGCAGCAGAGGTACAAGAGGAGCAGGCAAAAGCGGGGTCAAACAAGCCGGGGTCAGGTTCAGGCAGCAGTCAAGGAGGTCCAATAGGCAAGCTGGGTCGTAACAGATCAGAACTTCGGGAACACAGGAACACAGAGAGGATCACGGAACTTGGCACAAGAGCTGTTGATCAGGCAGCACTGATCAGAGATTGCAGCAAACCTAAATAGGCTGATTGGCGCCAAACGCCGTGCTCGTGCACGCGCCGATGCACACAGACGCCCGCGCACCCGCACACGCCCGAGCACCCCCCCGGACACCGGCGCGCACACCAGCACCACCAGGCACACGTATAGCAATGCCTGTAGGCGGACGTGCGCTAACGTGTACGCGTGCGCGCGCCCGGGCACCCCCACGCACACCATGGCCAGCCGGATCAGACACGCCAGTGCCCCCAGAAGCACGCGCCCCAGCACGCACAGGAGCGTGCGCACCAACACGCCCCGGCGCGCACCGACGCCCAACCAGGTTACCTCTCTGACAGGAACATAATACCATGAATACCATATATGAATCACTTGGAACATTTGATAAAATGATTACAGCAATTGACAGTCAGGTGCAACTAGAACTTGACTAACGAAGTAGGAGTTGGAGTTGGTTTCAGATGACCAATCAAACAGTATGTTTAGTTACCTGACAGGTGTTATCTATGATTGTGAATGCTGCCAAACATGTATATATAGAGCTTGACCATGCAGGACCAGTACAATTTCTGAACATGGAGGCACCTGGCCAAGTAAATGAACAAGGGCAACTGCCTGCTCGAGGAAGAGGAAGAAGAAGAGGAGGAGGAGTAAGTGTGCGTGGTGGTGGAGTAGGGGGAAGAGGCCGAGGAGCACAAAGACACCATGCTGTCCCTGATGAAATTCGAGCCACAATTGTAGACCATGTCATCAACCATGGCCTCACAATGACGGAGGCAGGTCGCCGAGTGCAGCCTAATGTGCCTCCCTCTACAGTCTCCTCTATCATCCAAACCTTTCACAGGGAAAACAGGTATGTAGTCAGTCAATGATGGAATTATATAATGTATAGGACAGGACACTGTGCATAGAGCAACAAATATGTTTTTTTACTCATTTACGTATTCATTTAGTGTGTGTGTGTGATAGGCCTACAGTATTACAGCACCTTACCTCAGTGGGATGTTATGTATGATACTAACAATGCCAAGAAAAATGTTGTAGAAAATAAACTATGGAATAGTATGGAATAGTTTATTTTCTACAATTTTGATGATACAGTTTCCAGTAGTATTCCAGTCACTGTGCAGTGATGCATTAGAATTGTGGTAAAGTTACTGTAAGTAAAACAACAATACGATTACATTGGAAACTCATTCTGTACAGAATACATAAGGTATAAATTATGAATGGAGTGTTGTCCTTTGAATTCTATGTCTAGGATTGGAGGACAACCTGTAACATGGTGTTTGCAAATAATGCCATCACATTGAGTCAGATCCGCACTGCAATCCTACAAGACAATGCCATATTCCAAAATGTCAATTCTATAAGCATCTCCACAATAGCCCGCATATTGAAGAAGCATCAGATGACAATGAAGCAAATTTACAGGGTACCATTTGAGAGGAACTCTGACAGAGTGAAAGAGCTGCGGTACCAGTATGTACATGTAAGTCAGTCACTGGTTGTCTATCAAGATAACCTTTTTACAATTACCGTAAGCAGTGGTCCCGAAAATGTATTGGTTTCAGTACCCACTTTACCTGATTTGTGAATCCAGGTAATCCAGGTATGAAAGTATTTGATTTACGTATCTGATTTATACACATTTTGCCTAAAAACTGCAGCTTACTGTATGATGCAATTATCATTATATTCCTTATTTTGAACAATATAACATACAATACAGTAAGAAAAAGGGTCAAAGAGCTGCAATTACAGTAGTGCCTCCCATGTAAATCTATCTAATACTGTGGGTTTTACTGTAACATTTCAGTAAGTCTACTCTTTGACAATTTTTCCCCTCCCCTTTCTGTCAAATACCCCCTGTAGTACCTTTGCATAGGGTACATGTACCCCAGGTTTGGAACCACTGGAATACTGGCCAGTAGCATATTGAACTTGTGTAAAACATAGAACATTCCTATGTAACTGTCTGTAAGTGTAGTGTATGACTCTTCTGTATGACTGATTTGATGTTTTCTTTTTTTTACTCTATTGTAGAGAATAATGACATTGGAAGGAAACGAGACCTCTCACATACTCCTGTATATGGATGAGGCTGGCTTCAACCTGGCCAAGGGCCAAGACGTGGCCGTAATTTTATTGGCAACCGGGCCACGGTGGATGTCCCATGCCAGCGAGGGGGCAATATAACTATGTGTGCTGCCATTTCTGAGAATGGTGTGGCCACTCACATCCCCAGTCTTGGCCCATACAATACACAGAAGCTCCTCATCTTCTTGGACCACCTTCATTTGGATTTGATCCCTAAAAATTAATTCCCACCGTGGCCCGCTTATCAGGGCCTGGTTCACTGCTCATCCAAGGATGGATATGGTGTTCCTACCACCTTACTCTCCTTTCCTCAATCCTATTGAGGAGTTTTTCTCCGCTTGGAGGTGGAGAGTGTATGAGCATCGGGCTCAAGATCAGAGGTCCCTGCTTCATGCAATGGACGCTGCCTGTGAGGATATTACAGGAGATCAGTGCAGGGGATGGTTGCAACATGCACGCCGTTTCTTCCCTCGTTGCATCGCAAGGGAGGATATGTGCTGCGATGTTGATGAGAATCTGTGGCCAGACAGACAGCAGCGTGTGGATGGGCAGGAGGGTGAGGACAGTGGCCAGTGAAGAGATGTTACAGTAGTTGTAAAACTCCAGCTTTATTTACAGCATTGTAGGCTAAATGTAATTTTCCTTGTTTTTTGTTTGTGTGTTTATATTTCCGTATATTATGCTGTATACATTTTCTTTTTACTCTGATGTATGGAAGTTACTTTGTGTGTGAATGATAATGGTTACAATACTGTAAAGTAATTTTTCCTTGGCAGTATGAGTGCAATGTGTGATGTCAAACCTTGGAGGCTACTCATACCCTAAAATCTTTTCTTTTTTTTCAGTTTTATACACAATTGTATTCAGTTAGTTAGACAAAAGCTGTACAGTAACCATTATCAATGAAGGACTGGGCTAAGACTGAAAGGTGGACATGAGGGATATTCCAATGGTCCTCTGCCATAGAGACAAAACATCTAAACATTTTGACTTGCAGTTCTTACACATTGCCAAAGGGACGAAGCATTTTGGGGGCCATGACTATTTGATTGAGAAAGAATTTTATTTTTGACACATGAGTGAACTGTTTTGGGAAAGATATGATCTTTTGAAGGTGAACCATGGAGTTGTGCGGAACCATCCAGGTTATTTTGGCAAAAGCACCAAGAGAGTTGAGAACGTCTGGTCTGTTTCAAGAAATGAGCCAAAGCAATTGAGAAGAATCTTTGCCATTTTGGGTGCACTGACTCTTTATATGGGAAAGGAATATGGTTTTGAAGCATGAGTGAACAGTTTTGGGAGAGATATGAGCTTTTGCATGTGAGTTATAGTGTTGTGCTGAACTGTAAGAATGTTTTGCCAAATGATCTTAGAGTTTTGAGAATGTAATTTCTGTTTCAAGAAATGAGCCAAAACAATGGAGAAAAACTGTAATACAAAATGGTATAATGTAATTCCTACTCTATAGTGTAGAGCACAGATCTCAGTAATTGAGTCTGACCAGCTAATTCACACTGCCACGTGCTTGGTATCTGGTTTATATCTTCTGCCTGTTGAATTGCCTTGTTTCTCACTATACTGTACATGTAAGGCAGGCTAATAAAAATCAAGACATTGTCCTCTTTATGGCCACCTGCATAGGTGAATAACATTGCTTGCATTTAAATGTGTAAGTCTAAAATAGTTTGGGCCCTGAAAACAGACATTTTATTGTGGTAGATTATTAACATTCAGTGTTATTAAAGTAGCTGTAAAGATAATCATTTTTTTAAAAACACACATGTCATACTTACCTGCTCTGTGCAATGGTTTTGCACACAGCAGCCCCAATCTTCCTTTTCTGGAGTCCCAAGTCAGACTGCTTGCTATGGGGGCACTCATGCAGGCCCGAGCCATGCTGTGTGAGTCCACTGCTGCCTGGCCAGTGGAGAGAGAGAGAACAGGGAGAGCCGCTGCTCTCAGGCACAGAGCTGGATCAAGATCGGGCTCAGGTAAGTATAGGAGGGGGCTGAGGGGAAACTGAACCCACCCAGAAGTTTTTTTTTACCTAGGCAGATATTGCATTAAAGCAGAGTCTCCCCCCCACCAAGCAAAAAAATCTAAATTCAGCAGCTGCACATACTGTAGCAGCTGACTTTTAATACCAGGACACTTACCTGTCCTGGAATCCAGCGATGTCCGCGCCCCAGCTGATGTTTCCGTCGACTCTCGGTTCTCCATTGCCTGCAAGGGAAACCGGCAGTGTAGGCTTATGGCTTTACAGCCGGTTCCCTCCTGCGCATTCTGATTGCCTGGCGGCGGGGAAGGAGGAGGGGGGCCAAACTTCCGAGTGATCTCGCCATGGCGAGATCTCCTGTAAGTGGGGATAGGTACCTGTCATAAACAGGTTCCCACTCTCCCTCCCCCCTGCAAGGTGTGTGGGGGGGGGAAGCAGATAAGTGGAGCTTCCACTTTTGGGTGGAACTCCACTTTAACAACCACTTTACAACCATTTTAAAGCAGATCTTCTTCTTTCCTATGCTGTCTGCAACCTCCCTAGTTAGATACAGGATGAAATTACGAAATGGTCACTGAGCCTTGCAACAGTATTTATTTTTTCCTGATTTCTGAAAAATGCTGTTGTACGACAGGCTGATTGGAAGATTTTGCTCCCAGATTCTACCGATCCAAAGCCATTTCCTTGAAACAGTTGCACCTAATAATATTTTTAATTTTAAAATGCTTCCTTTATATCATAAAATGTGTTTGCTTTGCAGGCCAAGAGAAACAGGGTGAGTCTTGGTTCGACAAAATTGGAATTTACACACGCAAGTGGGCCTTCCTGAATTGTTGGAAAGGTGTGAAAGAAGATGTAATAGAGCTTGAAAGAGGTGCTGTCGCAGATTTTTCATACTTTAGCATTGTTTTGTCTTTTATGTTACATTTAGGGCCCCTTCATACTCATGCACTGAAATACTACAAAGCACAACAATGCACATGTGGTACCATTTACTTTCAAAAACAACACACTAAGGCAACGCATCTGGGTTACAGTGCTCTGCAATGCACTGTAACCCACTACTGTGCATTCTGGTGTGCTGTGTCTGAAAATAAGGCACTCAGTCCAAAAAACATGGGCTGCCTTACGGCAAAACATTTTTATATGCAAAATACCGAACTTTAATGAACATGTGATAGCACACAACAATCCATCGGCACAATCTAAATTGGTCTGAATGTTTGTTTTAGGTCACCACAAAGCAGAATATTTTTAGGGGGGGTTGGGCCGGGCTTCAATGTGAGCAGACGTGAGCTGGCTTTGCTCCTGATCCTGCTGATTACTAGCTTGATATCAGCTGTGGACGGGCTTACCTGAGCTGAGATTGTTGGTTGTGGTGTAGGAGCAGGCTTATTGCAGGAGACAGAATGGTGTGTTACAGCGTGTTTCAACGTGTTTCCTTCCTCGCTGTACCAGACTGGACAGATACAGGAGCCCCTGGTGTGGCCAGAGCTGATTGTGCTGTCTCCCGACTGCTGTGCTCTGTGACCTTGCGTTGCCTCTCCAGAGTGTCCTGGGATTGGTTGGCTTGGCTGGCAGAGATAATGAGATACTGAGGTGGTGGACACATCGGCTTCAGACACTAGATCGTGGAGCGCGCCAGCGACTGATCAGAACAGGAGTACAGTGGATCGATCAAAAGTGGGAGCATTATTCATTCTAGACCAGTCCAGGAGGAATTAAAGTGCTTAAAAGTGTGGCAAGTGTTCTGGTCTCTTGTCTGTGAGGCTTAAGGTAATGCTGTGGATTTGTGCTGACTTGTGCTGAACAGAGCTGAACTGTGCTAAACTGCGCTAGGCTGTGCTGAACTTTGCTGGACTGTGCTGAACAGTGCTAAACTTTGCCGAACAGTGCTGAAAAGTGCTGATCCTTGATAAACTGTGCTAAACTGTGCTGAACTCTGCTAAAACTGTGCTGAACTGTGCTAAAGTTTGCTGAACAGTGCTGAACTTTGCTGTACAATGCCAAACTGTGCTGAACAGTGTTAAACTGTGCTGAAGGGTACTAAACTGTGCTGAGCAGTGCTGAACGGTGTTGAATTGTGCTGAACAGTGCTAAACTGTGCTGAAATGTGCTGAGCGGTGCTGAACTGTGCTGTACTGTGCTGAATGGAGCAGAACGATGCTGAATGGAGCTGAGCGGTGCTAACCTGTGCTGAGCAGTGCTAAACTGTGCTGAACGGTGCTAAACTGTGCTGAACGGTGCTAAACTGTGCTGAACGGTGCTGAATAGTGCTAAACAGTGGTGAACTGTGTGGCACTGTACTGAATTCTTTGTAGTTACGGCACAAGGGCATCCCTGGAGCCTGAAATACCTGAGCTGTAAGATTTGGTGTGAATAAAACTGAAGCTCGAGATAACTACTAGAGCTATGCAAAGAAGGAATAGAGGGGAAGGAACAACGTCGGCCCAGGACGCCCCTGATAGTAATGATCCATCCTCACAATGGATACAGATAAAAGATAAAGGTTTGGGGGAGAAATCGCAAAGCTCTGTAGGAAATATGACCATGGAACCTTTGGTAATACAGCACGCATAGCATATACCTGTGCAGATATTGGAGAAGCAAGATTTTCATGCGTTGATCCCGGGGCCTACACACGCAAAGTACAGGAGATTTATGTTTGTACAGAGGGGAAGTGAGGAGGAGGTGAAGAAGAAAGGAAATAAAACTGTCAATAAAGAGACTATACAAAATGCACAGGGGGGAGAGACAACTCTAAAAGATGTATTCCAAGCAGTACAGATATGTAACACTACACTAAGTGCATTATCAAATAAGTTTCAGTACTTACGTGAGGAAGTTACTATTATACGTCATGATATGGAAAAATTGCAAGAGCGCAAAATGACTGTGGAGGATAGAGTCAGTAATGTTGAAGATACCTTGGCTTTTATGCAGTGTGACCTCAAAGCGGTGGGACTACAGTCGAAACATCACACTAATTACATAGATAATTTAGAAAATAGGCTCCAAAGAAATAACGTGAGGATATTGGGCCTCCCTGAACAGATAGAAGGAAACAATTCTGTAGATTTCATGGAACAATGGTTGCTGGAGATTTTTGATAAAAAAACATTTTTCTTCATTTCTCTCTGTTAAGTGTGCACATAGGATATCATCAAGACCCCCTCCTCCTGGAAATTTTCCACGTCCATTTATTGTAAAAATGCTACACTTTAGAGACAGAGACACAATCCTGGCCCTGGCATGAATAATGGGTAATATAGGTGTAAAGGGCTCAAAAATTTCCTTTTACCCAGATTACTCAATTGAAATACAGAAAATGAGGGCTCAATATACAGAAGTTAAAAAGTGTCTCCGCAAGCTTCTAATATTGTATGGAATGTTATACCTGGCCAAGTTGAGGAATGCTGTTAAGGATGAGACAATTTTTTTTGAGAACTCTAAAATGGCCACAATATGGCTGGATAAAAATTATTAACATCTGTCTTCTAGTTGTAGGGACATATCCAGTTGATAAGATGTTAATCCTTTTCCATTTTTTGTCCTAATTACTATAGGCTAAAGGCAGGGGGTGGGGGTGGGGGTTCAGCTGGATGTGTGTTCACATTCCGGCCCGGAATAGTTTTCTTTTTATTTTGTACCCCCTTTTTTTTCCTTGGGGAAAAATGTTTTATGAAGGTGTGTGTGTGAGGTGCTTTTTTTTTGGTGTTTGTTTCTCCCTTTTTTGAGCCTTTCATATATTAATTTTGCGATGGGCTACGCCGTGGCTAAGATGAGCTATCATTTATACTTGAAGACTAAAGGGGTTTGGAGTATGGAGAGAAAAGGTGATAAAATATATTGCATAGCTTTATACAGATACTATATTAACATTTCAAGATTTGCAGAAAAAATACTTATTGCCCTCCCACACCTTTTATAAATACCTACAACTGCACCATGTGCTACAGAGTCAGTTTAAAGATAACAATGTTAGGATACAAAATAGTGTATGCCACTTATGGATTTTCTTGTAAAGATACAGTTTAAGAGAGGTCTTATTTTCACTCTCTATGGCCGTTTGACTGAACAATCACAGAAGCTAAACAGCTGTTTAGCCAGGAGGGGATGGGAAAAAGACCTTGGAAAAATGTCAGCTGAAACATGGCAGTGTATACTGGAACATCTCTCCACAGCAATTTATCCATCTCTCCACAGCAATGCTATATAATATATAGAGTTTATAGGACACCAGCTAAATTATACCAATGGGGGAGGGGGGATACGTCGGAATGCCCAAGATGTTCAAGAGCATCTGCTGATCTAATGCATATGCTTTGGAAATGCCCTAAACTGTTCAGGTATTGGTAAAATGTGGTAGAGACTATTAATCAGGCGTATCAAACACAGGTACAGGTAAATCCAAGAATATGCTTATTGGGCCAATTAGATAATAGAATTATACACTCCAGTAATCAGGATACCCATTAATAGGATGCTATTTATAGCACGAGGGAGGGAGAAGGGGAAAAGGAAAGGGAAAGAGAAATGTATTTATTTATTTTCATAATGTTATTGTTGTATGTATTTTGTATGTTTATGTGTGTTTCACAGTGTGATTGTGATGGAGGAAACATGTTCATAAAAAGAGATTGAAAAAAAACAAAAAACAAAGTAGAATATTTTTTCTATTCCATGCATAATATTGCTCTATAATACCCATTACAAACCTTATTACCATACTTTATTGCTACCAACAAACCTTGGACCATGCCCCAGAGATAAATAGTAGTAAGAGCTACAGGCATGTATTGTACATAGATATAGTCCTTAGAGCATATATGTGATTTTTCTATTTGAATGCCTACCAACTGATACCTTTAAGGCCTGGTTTATTGTAAATTCTGTTTCCAGTGACAGGAAAAATCTGTGTTAAATGTGCACCTAAGATGCAGGTTTTAGCCACATTCAGGTGTGTTTGGCATTTGGGCATTTATTTCATTGGCCAGAATTTTATTTTTTTCTGCCCATTCAAATGAATAAACACTCATGTGCTAAACTCACCTAGCGCTTAGGCGTGTCTAGATGCTTTTAGGCGTGTTTGGCATTTTTTATGGCCAAAAGCTCCTTACCTGGACACAATTCTTCTGCTTTGACTGCCTCTAAATGCTGCTGCTCCTAAACTCCTCTAAAAGCCTATGTGTGCTTGGGCACATGACATTTTATTGAGGGGAATTTAGGGGCTTAGGCAAAAGATGCTTAAAGCCCGAAAATGTCACTTTAGGAGCAGCAGTGTGCATGAACCCTTATTATCAAAATAATATTCTGTCTGTTTAATAAAGGCACAGTAGGGACTTATATATTTGTGTACTTTATGGCATGATTGGATTTGAAGGAATACAAACTTTATGATATGCTTACTCATAAGGTCCCTTTCACACAGGCAGATCAATAAGGTCAGTTTTTCAGGCGGACCCGATCGAACCCTCCATTATTCTCTATGGAGTGGACATGTGTCACTTAACACCCATCAACATCCAATCCAATCCGATCCGCTAAATGCAGACGGATGTGGATCGGTTCTCCATCCGTCTAGCAGACCAGATCAGACGGCAGTCAAGTGTAAATGGACAGGCAGTCCAATTACATCCGACTACCCATAAAGGACAGCGGGCGCTGTCTGTCTCTGCTCTGCATAAGCGGAGCAGCCCTGGACTATTCATCTGGCTGCTCAGCTGGGATCAGCAGAGACAGATTCCCCGCAAAGCAGGTGGACTCCTGGCGCAGTCTACCCTGTGTGAAAGGGGCCTAAGAGTACATAACTTCAGTATTTTGTGAGAAAATCCTAAAACTAATAGCAAAAATCTAATTTCTATTGATGTCTAATAACTGATATCTAAATGCTGATTTTGCAGACATTCATAAACTTCAAAATACTTGTTTAAATGAAAGTTGTGGTCCAAGTGATCTAGCCGAATGTGAGGAGAATGACGGACAGCCTTATATACCATATCAGCTGGCAAAAATGTACATAACCAAGGTTTGTATAGAAGAAAGATATCATATTGTCTAACTAGTGGAAGATGAAGTATATTGTAAACAGGTCAAGCAATATAGGACTCATGAAAAAAGATTGTCAAATGCTCATATATGGTAACTCACCAGATTTTAGTGTTTACCAGTTTTAAATTGGAGTGTCTAATGTAAACTGATTTCTTAAAGGTATTGTACACTTTCAAACGTTTTCAAGGTATTACTGTAGTTGTACTCCCTATGTTATTTGTTTACCATGCCTTGTAATGATGGGTTCACCTGTTGTAGCTGTAGTTTGTAGTGTCATGGCTGATCATTTCCCATATCTTTATGTATTCATTCACCTAGCTTGTTCCTAGGAACAGGCAACTTCTTCTTTTGGGTCACACAGCGTCCAGTGCACATCTTGTCATTGTTGCATCACAATTGTGGGAGTACACCCCTCACATTTTTGTAAATATTTTATTATATCTTTTCATGTGACAACACTGAAGAAAGGACACTTTGCTACAATGTAAAGTAGTGAGTGTACAGCTTGTATAACAGTGTACATTTGCTGTCCCCTCCAAATCAACACACAGCCATTAATGTCTAAACTGCTGGCAACAAAATTGAGTACAACCCTAAGTGAAAATGTAAAATGAAAATTAGGCCCAAAGTGTCAATATTCTGTGTGACCACCATTATTTTCCAGCACTGCCTTAACCCTCTTGGGCATAGAGTTCACCAGAGCTTCACAGGTTGCCACTGGAGTCCTCCTCCACTCCTCCATGACGATATCACGAAGCTGGTGGATGTTAGAGACCTTGCGCTCCTCCACCTTCCGTTTGAGGATGCCCCACAGATGCTCAATAGGGTTTACGTCTGGAGACATGCTTGGCCAGTCAATCACCTTTACCCTCAGCTTTTTTTAGCAAGGCAGTGGTCATCTTGGAGGTGTGTTTAGGGTCATTGTCATGTTGGAATACTACCCTGCGGCCCAGTCTCTGAAGGGAGGGGATCATGCTCTGCTTCAGTATGTCACAGTACATGATGGCATTCATGGTTCCCTCAATGAACTGTAGCTCCCCAGTGCCGGCAGCACTAATGCAGCCCCAGACCATGACACTCCCACCACCATGCTTGACTGTAGGCAAGACACATTTTGTCTTTGTACGCCTCACCTGGTTGAAACGACCAGTGGCGTCACTAGGGGGGGGGGCAGAGGGGGCCATGACCCCCCAAAATAATATTGTGCCCCCCTATGTGCCCCCCCAATTAAAAGAAACTCACTCTGGGAGCAGTCTGGAATGCAGGGACTGGGAAACACTGAGCCTCAGTAGCACTGGCTCTGACTTTATTTCTGGCCACTGGTTGATAGAGCCGCCTGGCGCCTAGCAATCAGTGACGTCATGGCTGCGACTCCCTCTCTGCCTAGTGTTGAAAGAGGAGGAGGACTTAACTTCCTCCTCCTCTGCGCCTAGGGCTGCTGGGGTCCAAAGCAGCTGTCCGGTGTGTTGTGGCTGCCTGGGTGGGAGAGGTGGCTGGGCAGCACATAGAGAAACCGAACCGTCCATGTCTCTTCTGCTGCCGCTGAACTCCCGCTTCTCCTCCTGCAGGTATTCAGCGTGGCAAGAAATACATTGACGTATTGGTTACTCTATGTGCTGCCCAGCCGCCCCTCCTACCCAGGTGGCCACGGTCATATTGCAGGGGACACGTGCGGGCACAGCTATTTATGCAACCAGGGAGCCCATAGAGAACTATAGGCTACCTCTGGTTTCTCCTGCGGGTGCAGTGCAGCTTTTGTGCATGCAACCTCCTCAGACTGACAGACCCGATGGTCTCTCTCCCAGCCTGCAGCTACTGAGCTACACGGGCTGACCAAGCTGGTGGGTGGGGCGGGGGTGTGGCCATCTTCCCTTACATGCACAGATGGCTGCTGAAAATTGTACCGGACCTTGGAGGAGGAGCATAAATGACGACCCTGGGAGGCTTCACCTCAATCCATATGGTGAGTGACCCCTGCAGCAATTCCCTCCATGTGCAAGTCTTCAGCTCCCTACTGTGGTTAGCACACTTTATGCTCCCAACCCTGGATACTGGTGACTGCCCCCACCCCCCCATATACTGCTTCCCATTGTATAATGGTCACTGCTCTCCCCCTGTATGCTGTATAATTATTTATTTAGACTGTATTTTATTATTATATTTTGAGGCCCATATATTGCTCACTGCTCTCCCTCCACACTGTATACTGCCCACTGCTGTTCACCTGTATACTGCTCACTGCCCCTCCCCCCATGTATACTGCAGACTCTCCGAAATATACTGCTCCCCCTGTATACTGCTCACTACCTCCCCATTGTATACTGAACCACCCCACCCCTGTATACTGCTCATTGCATCCTCCACTATATACTGCTCCCCCGTATACTGCTCTCCTCCACTATATACTGCTCCCCCCACTATATACTGCTCCCCCCACATACTACTCCCCTCCACTATAAACTGCTCCCCCCGTATACTGCTTACTGCTCCCCCTGTATACTGCTTACTGCTCCCCTCCACTGTATACTGCTCTCCTCCACTATATACTGCTCCCCCCGTATACTGCTCCCCTCCACTGTATACTGCTCTCCTCCACTATATACTGCTCCCCCCGTATACTGCTCCTCTCCACTGTATACTGCTCTCCTCCACTATATACTGCTCCCCCGTATACTGCTCCCCTCCACTATATACTACTCCCCCGTATACTGCTCCCCTCCACTATATACTGCTCCCCTCCACTATACACTGCTCCCCTCCACTATATACTGCTCCCCCGTATACTGCTCCCCTCCACTGTATACTGCTCTCCTCCACTATATACTGCTCCCCCGTATACTACTCTACTCAACTATATACTGCTCCCCCGTATACTGCTCCCCTCCACTGTATACTGCTCTCCTCCACTATATACTGCTCCCCCACTGTATACTGTTCTCCTCCACTATATACTGCTCCCCCGTATACTGCTCCCCTCCACTGTATACTGCCCCCCCGTATACTGCTCTCCTCCACTGTATACTGCTCCCCCGTATACTGCTCTCCTCCACTATATACTGCTCCCCCCGTATACTGCTCCCCTCTACTGTATACTGCTCTCCTCCACTATATACTGCTCCCCTGTATACTGCTCTCCTCCACTATATACTGCTCCCCCGTATACTGCTCCCCTCCACTATATACTGCTCCCCCGTATACTGCTCCCCTCCACTATATACTGCTCCCCCGTATACTGCTCTCCTCCACTATATACTGCTCCCCTGTATACTGCTCCCCTCCACTGTATACTGCTCCCCTCCACTATATACTGCTCCCCCGTATACTGCTCCCCTCCACTGTATACTGCTCTCCTCCACTATATACTGCTCCCCCGTATTCTGCTCTCCTCAACTATATACTGCTCCCCCGTATACTGCTCCCCTCCACTGTATACTGCTCTCCTCCACTATATACTGCTCCCCCGTATACTGCTCCCCTCCACTGTATACTGTTCTCCACTATATACTGCTCCCCCGTATACTGCTCCCCTTCACTATATACTGCTCCCCCGTATACTGCTCCCCTCCACTGTATACTGTTCTCCTCCACTATATACTGCTCCCCCGTATACTGCTCCCCTCCACTATATACTGCTCCCCTCCACTATATACTGCTCCCCCCATTGTATACTGCTCTCCCCCACTATGTAATGCTCCCCCCCTATACTGCTCACTGCTCTTCCACCCCATCCTCTCACACCCCTCTCTTGCATGCAGGCAGGGGGAACCAAGTGGGCACTGACTAACAAGTGACAACAAGTGAGCAAGCACAGCCACTGAATCCATCCCCCAAGCACTGCCACTCATCCACCCCTACCCCCACTGATCCCATTCTCCTAATGAAGGATTACAGGTCCCAGCATGAACTCCTGCGATCTCAGGGGTTCATGCTGGGACTTGTGGTCCTTGAATTTTGGAGGGAGTCACATCCTTAGATCTGAGGAGTTCATGTTGGAACTTGTAGTCCTTCATTTTTGGGGATGTGTGACCCCCAGAAAACTGAAAGACTACAGGTCCCAGCATGAGCCCCTCAGAGCTGAGGCTGTGACACGGCCCCCCAATGGAGGGGGTAGGAATTAAGTAGGTCAGTGTAGTGGACAGGTAGGTAAGTGTAGTTGAGCATACAACAAATGTGAATTTGTAACAAGACCTCTGGAGTGCATTCTATTCTTGAAAAATAACAAACAATATATATTGCTTTTATAGTTGCCCCCCTAATTTTGTCCCTGTCCCCCCATGTGCCCCCCCTAAATATGAAAGCTGGAGACGCCACTGGAAACGACACACGCTTGACACCATCTGAACCAAATAAGTTTATCTTGGTCTCATCAGACCACAGGACATGGTTCCAGTAATCCATGTGCTTAGTCTGCTTGTCTTCAGCAAACTGTTTGTGGGCTTTCTTGTGCATCATCTTTACAAGAGGCTTCCTTCTGGGATGACAACCATGCAGACCAATTTTATGCAGTGTGTGGCGTATGGTCTGAGCACTGACAGGCTGACCCCACCCCTTTAACCTCTGCAGCAATGCTGGCAGCACTCATAGGTCTATTTCCCAAAGACAGCTTCTGGATATGACGCTGAGCACGTGCATTCAACTTATTTGGTCAAGCATGGCGAGGCCTGTTCTGAGTGGAACCTGTCCTGTTAAAACACTGTATAGTCTTGGCCACCATGCTTCAGCTCAGTTTCAGGGTCTTTGCAATCTTCTTATAGCCTAGGCCATCTTTATGTAGAGCAACAATTCTTTTTTTCAGATTCTCAGAGAGTTATTTGCCATTAGGTGCCATGTTGAACTTCCAGTGACCAGTATGAAAGAGTGAGAACGATAACATCAAATTTAACACACCTGAGACCTTGTAACACTAGCGAGTCACATGACACCGGGGAGGAAAATGACTAATTGGACCCAATTTGGACATTTTCACTTAGGGGTGTACTCACTTTTGTTGCCAGCGGTTTAGACATTAATGGCTGTGTGTTGAGTTATTTTGAGGGGACAGCAAATTTACACTATTATACAAGCTGTACACTCACTACTTTACATTGTAGCAAAGTGTCATTTCTTCAGTGTTGTCACATGAAAGATATAATACAATATTTACAAAAATGTAAGGGGTATATGAAACACATCCAGCTTCCACTTCCAGCACAGTGATCTCTCTATGAATGCTCTGTAGTTTCTTCACAGAAAGTGTCAGTTTTTAGACTACAGACAGATGTCATGCATTACTTGTGCAGTTTCGTGCTGCGTGGCTGCAGGTTTGAACATAAACAGAAACTTCTGTGGAGATTTAATCTACTATAGGCTGTGTATACAAAGCAATAAATCACACCATGAAACTACATGATCAATGCATATCTTATGCATGTGAAAAGCAATGTCCTGGTAGAAAGGTTTATTATGCCTTTAATTATTTGGGTTACTATGCTGCCTGCCTTTTTGCTATTTTTTTTAAAGGCTAACTGTTTTAAATTTAGCCTACTACCTGTTACTGTGCTTAAGATTAAGTTTATTTTTTTATATTTTATAACTGCATAAATATCCACTGTTTAGTGCTGTCTATGAAAAGCTGGACAAACTTCTGTGCCAGTGAAGGCTTCCCACTGTTTTTTTTCCTTCATTATATGGTTGACTCCTTTTTTATTACTTTTCAAAATGATTGGGGGGGACTTACACTTCTAATTCAATCTTCTACTTTGCCTAAAAATGACAGGGTAGTGACAGCTCGCTAAACCTGTCAGTGTGGACATCTGATACACACAAACCTTTTGCTGGGACACAATAGCAGCTTGTGTGCAAAACGGTATACAATCTCTTTTTAGCTCTACCAACAATATGTTGGTAGAGCTTTAATAAAGTTTGCCTAATGCAGTACAAACTGAAGGCACTGTTTCAGGGGTCTCAAACTGGTGGCCCTCCAGCTGTTGGGAAACTACAAGTCTTTTCATGCCTCTGTCTGTGGGAGTCATGCTTGTAACTGTCAGCCTTGCAATGCCTCATGGGACTTGTAGTTTCGCAGCAGCCGAAGGGCCGCCAGTTTGAGACCCGCACATTACATAGTTTGGGTAAATCTAAAAAAGATTATGCAGAGCAGAGATTGTATAATTAGATTGTAACATATATGCAGTGGCAGCCCATCCATGAGGGATGCACAGAGCCGCCCCCCCATCTATGTGTCCAGCCCCCTGATTTACCTACAGGGCGCCGGACTATGTATTCCAATGGGGGGGGGGGGTTAAGCACGTGCCTAGGAGGAGCCCATCCTCGAAAGAAAAACCCACCAGCCACCACTGCATATATAGCAAGCTTGAAATTGTATAACTGCGCCCAAATTTGTTAGGTTTCTTACTGAACATAGCCATCAATGTATCTGACTGAAAGAACTAGTGAGCTGTTAAAAGCTGTTCTGTAAGCATGCTGAAACACTAAAAAAGTAAAATACTGAAAAGTAAAATTCTTAATAACTACTTGTACTACTTGTAATTACATAAACGTATGTTTTATGCCATGTTATTATACCATAATGAATGTACATTGAGCACTACCTTACTGAGCAACATGAATACAGTCAGACATTCAAGCATATATTGCATTTCTATACAGTTTAGAAAATAAGAAATGTCACATTTTAAGTCGTAGAATGACCTGCTGCTATGCAAGAAACAGTGTTAAACCAGTGCAAATAAGAATAAAGAAATTACCCTTTTAATATGGTTGTATTTTATTCACTCTTTATTCTTTTATCTAGCACCTTATTTTTTCTAGGAGAAGGCAAAACTGAGAAAAGTAAAATAATTTATTATATTCTGAAATTACTAGGTCTTACAACAGCTGTGCAGAACAAGGGCCTAATTTTATTGCATAAAAATTAAGTAAAATATTTAAAGTGTATGTAAAGACTAAAGCCGGTCATAGACAGTTGGAATTTTGGCCAGTTCAGTGGGGACCAGCCGAGATTCGGTCAAGTATGGGCCGGCTGAATGTACACTTGATCAACTTAGGGACAACTAGCCTGTCGGATTTTACATGTGATTATTGCTAGCGGCTATTATAGCCGCTAACAGTAATCACTGTGTTCCCCTGGCAGGGGCAGCTTCCCCCGTGCCCCTGCTGGAAGAACACAGTGGGGGTTATTTACGTAAGGCAAATCCACTTTGCACTACAAGTGCAAACTACAAGTGCAAAGTGCACTTGAAATTGCACTGAAAGTGCACTTGGAAGTGCAGTCGCTGTAGATCCGAGGGGGACATGCAAGGAAAACAAAAAAACAGCATTTTAGCTTGCACATGATTGGATGATAAAATCAGCAGAGCTTCCCCTCATTTCAAATCTACCCCTCAGATTTACAGGGACTGCACTTTAAAGTGCACTTTCAGTGCAATTTCAAGTGCACTTTGCACTTGTAGTTTGCATTTGTAGTGTAAAGTGGACTTGCCTTTTGTAAAAAAAACCCAATGGCTCTGCGGTAAGGACTTTGACTGTGTTGATGGGAGAATCAAGCGTTTTTTTTCCCTGCAACTCATGGTCGCAGGAAAGAATATTAAGTAGCTTAAATCTACTTTTAGTATCAACGGTTTATTAAAGCAAAGTAATTTTTTGGGGAGAATCTGTTACAAAGTTTCCTACCTAGAGATCCTGCAAGTAACAGCATTTTCTGTTGCAAGCTGACACCATTAAGCCACTGCTCAATAATTACGGTAGTAGAAGCGTTGCCAGATTGCAGTGTGTGCTTCTTCAGATTGCCATTGTTCTGCCACTTGAGTCTATCGACGGCTGGGTGTATGGCAACCTGAAAATGCCGCTGCTAAAGCTGGCCTTACATGACTGTTTTTTTTTTTTTTTGTTCAGCCAGCAGGCTGAATGAAAAAACAACCAATTCCCCCAATTCCCCCATCCACACATTCAAAGTGGATGCAGGAATCCTCCCTGCTGTGTCATTGTATTCATACAGCAGGCACTCCCCCACAGTCAGAATACACTGATCAGTGCTACAGCAGATTGGTGCTGAGTAAAGCTACATTTTTTTCAACAAGACCATTCATGAGAAGTTGATGGTTAGATTGACTTTTAATGAATGGGACAGGTCATAGATGGATCCAAATGTGTCCGTTCCTTGCTGAACCAGCTGAATTTCAATCCATCGATTGCCAGCGTAAAGCGGAAGTAAAGCCAGTAAAACAGTTCATTTCTGCCACGTGCCGGAAATGTAACACTCCCATTTGTTGTGCTCTCAACTAAACTGTCAAACCATCCAATGGCTGGTGTCATAACTGATCACATGTGCAGTATCATGACAGTTGTAGATTAAACAGAGGCAAAGATGGCAGCTTCCTTGGCTGAAAAAGATACACGTTAACTAATCAGGCAGTCACATTACATTGTTGTTGTTCAGTCGTTTAGTCGTGTCCGACTCTTTTGTGACCTTATGAGCCATAGAGCGTTAGGCTTTTCTGTCCTCCGCTGCCTCCCGGAGCTTGCTTAACTTCATGTTCATTGTTTCGTTGATGCTATCTATCCCTTTTGTTTTCTATCATCCTCTTCTCCTTTTTCCAGCATCAGGGTCTTTTCCAATAAGTCCTCTCTTCACATTAGGTGGCCAAAGTATTCGAATTCGAGCTTCAGGATCTGTCCTTCCAGTGAATATTCAGGGTTGATTTCCTTCTGGATTGACTGGTTTGATCTTCTTGCCATCCAAGGGACTTTCAAGAGTCTTCTCAACCATAGTTCAAAAGCATCAATTCTTCGGCTTTCAGCCTCTCTTATGATCCAACTTTCAAAGCCATAGGTTACTAATGGGAATACCATAAGCCGGAATTAAGATCGCAGGGAGAAGTATCAACAACCTGAGATATGCAGATGATATCACACTAATGGCAGAAAGTGAAGAAGAACTAAATAGTCTCTTAATGAAGGTGAAATAGGAGAGTGCAAAAGCTGGCCTGAAATTGAACATTAAAAAAACTGAGATCATGGAAACTGGTCCCATCACTCCTTGGCAAATAGAAGGAGAAGAAATAGAAACAGTGAGAGATTTTATCTTCCTAGGCTCCAAGATCACCGCAGATGGTGACTGTAGCCATGAAATTAAGAGACGCTTGCTTCTTGGGAGGAAAGTGCCTATAGCTCTGACTATACGACACTTTGTTGGAAGGGTGATATCTCTGCTTTTTATAATGTTGTCTAGGTTCGTCATTGCTTTCCTCCCAAGAAGCAAGCGTCTCTTAATTAATGGCTACAGTCACCATCTGGGAGAAAAGATTGTTACCGCTCCAGGTAGGTGTGCTGAAGGTAACACCCTCCTCAAGGTGGAAGTAGCAGGTGCAGGCTCAACATATAATGATAAAGAGAAAAGTTCTGGACAGCCGCACTCCAATATCAACACCTTTATTGTGAATAAGTATCAAAAGTTCATGACAACAGCAGGGTACAGGATGACAACTGACACATTTCACGCTCTTAATAGTGCTTAATCATAGCTAGGATTAAGCACCATTGAGACTGTGAAATGCGTTAGTATTGCTTCCGTGATCTTGGAGCCTGTGACAGACTCACCCTGGACAGAGGCTTTTGGAGGGGACTGAATGCTAGCCTCTTGCCTACCAATTATAGGCCCTGGCATTTGGTAGGAACGGTGCGCTTTGTGAGCTGTATGCCTGGGGACCCTTGAGGTGGTGTTACTTTGGATTCGGGTCCTTGTCCCCTAGGACACACAGACTCTGGGAACCCTGTGTATGCAATATTGGAAATGGTGACTGGGAGGGTATGTCTTGGATTGCTTAAAATGGGACAGTAATATTTATCCACAATATCTCCCAGGATATATGTAAAGACTATTCTTGGTTTGTTTGATTTTAAACTCAACATGTTAGTTGAGAGAGCTGATCACATTGGCCTCTAGAACTGGGTAGGAGCCGGACAGTCTACTCCTACTATAGTTTGTTGCCTACTAGGCTGAGGGGGGGGGGGATCACTGTTTGTATTGTTAATTGTAATTAGCTCCTGCTATTGTGAGAAGGTGTCCTGTGTTTATACTAATGTGTGAAGCTCAGTGACAACAAGTCTGACCTGTAGTGAAATCCTGATTAATCATAACAATGCTCCGGAGGGCACGGAGTTACATCGGCTGCTTTAAGGGATTAGTTAGTTAGCTCATGTTAATTCTGTTTCTGGTTACAGATGTATTGTTGGAGTAATATGAGCAGGAGGGGGGACCTCCTCTTTTACTGTATATAAGACTTGTAATTTTGGTTCTAATAAAAGAGTCCATGTTCGGCAGCTAAACAAGTATTGTCTTGTTTTGTGCTTGTGAGTGGTTGGAATATCTGATATCTGTATTCAGACTGGGAGGAAGTCTTATATCACGAAAGCACTCAAGCAGAGTGCAGGGCGTTCCATTACAGAGCCTAGGAAGATAAAACCTGTCACTGTTTCCATTTCTTCTCCTTCTATTTGCCAAGTAGTGATGGGACTGGTTGCCATGATCTTAGTTTTCTTAATGTTCAATTTTAGGCCAGCTTTTGCGCTCTCCTTTTTCACCTTCATTAAATCGGTTGTATACCCTGCTTGCACATTTGTACCTACAGGTAAGCCTATAATAAGGCTTACCTGTAGGTAAAATATATATCTTCTAAACCTGTATGGTTTAGGAGATATTCACCTTGAATGCAGCCACTGACGTTAGGGGTGCATGGGCTCTGAAAGTCAGGCGGATGCTGCCGGACCTTGCCGGAACGGGGATTCCTGCACTCACAGCTCCTGAGCTGTGAACCTGGAAGAAACGATGAGGGAACATGTCGGCTCCCTCAGTGGTGACTGGGAGGTGGTGCGGGTGCTTCGTTCTAAGGTAAGTATTTCATAATGAGCTAGTATGCGGTGCATACTAACTCATTATGCCTTTGCTTTACAGGTTTTTTTTTCCAGGGCACAGAACTGCCATTAGTGTGGTATCATCTGCAAATCTCAGGTTGTTGATATTTCTCCCTGCGATCTTCATTCCGGCTTGTAATTCGGCGATATTGGCATTTCGCATGATGTACTCTGCATATAAGTTAAATAAGTAGGGTGACAATCTACATCCTTACCGCACTCCTTTCTCAATCGAAGGCTTTACTGTAGTCAATAAAGCAGAAGTAGACATTCTTCTGGAACTCTCTTGCTTTCTCCATGATCCAGCGGATGTTGGCAATTTGATCTCTAGTTTCTCTGCCTCTTTGAAATCCAGCTTGCACTTGTGGTAGCTCTCGGTTCACATGCTGCTAAAGCCTAGCTTGTAGAAATTTCAGCCCTTGCTAGCGTGTGAGATGAGTGCGATCTTACGGTAGTTTGAACATTCTTTGGCTCTGCCTTTCTTTGGCATAGGAATGTAAACAGACCTCTTCCAGTCCTGTGGCCATTGTTGGGTTTTCCAAATTTGTTGGCATATTGAGTACAGCACTATAACAGCATCATCTTTTAGGATTTTAAATAATGCAGCTGGGATACCATCACTTCCGCTAGCTTTGTTATTAGCAATGCTTTCTAAGGCCCACTTGACTTCACTCTCCAGGATATCCAGTTCAGGGTCAGTGATTGCATTATTGTGGTTATATGGGACATTCACATCATTCTTATATAGTTCTTCTGTGTATTCTTGCCATCTCTTCTTTATTTCTTCTGCTTCTTTCAGGTCCTTGCCATTTTTGTCTATTATCGTGCCCATCTTTGCACAAAGCTTTCCCTTGATATCTCCAATTTTTTTGAAAAGCTCTCTAGTCTTTCCCATTCTGTTGTTTTCTTCTAATTCTTTGCATTGATTGTTTAATAAGGTATTTTGGTCTCCTCTTGCTATCCTCTGGAAGTCTGCATTCAGTTATATTTTCCCCTTTCTCCATTGCCTTTTGCCTTCCTTCTTTGTTCAGCTATTTGTATGGCCACTTTGCTTTCTTGCATTTCTTCTTCTTTGGGATAGTTTTTATTGCTGTGTCTTGTACGATGTTACATACTTCCTTCCATAGTTCCTCAGGGATTCTATCAGATCTAATCCTTTAAATCTGTTTGTCACCTCCACTGAGTATTCACAAGGGATCCGATTTAGTTCATATCTGATCTGGTCTGGTGTTTCCCACTTTCTTCAATTTAAGCCTGAATCAGTCAGGTCCAGGTCTTGTTTTGACTGACTGTATAGAGCTTCTCCATCTTTAGCTGCAGAGAATACAATCAATCTGATTTCTATATTGACCGTCCAGTGATGTCCATGTATAGAGTCGCCTCTTTGGTTGTTGTAGAGGAGTGTTTTTTATTACCAGTGTGTTCTCCTGACAAAACTCTATTAGCCTTTGTCCTGCTTCATTTTGTACTCCAAGGCCATATCTGCCTGTTATTCCGGATATATGCTTTGACTTCCTACTTTAGTATTCAAATCTCCCATTATAAGAAGGATATCTTTTTTTGGAGTTAATTCTAAAAGGTGTTGTAGATCTTCATAAAAGCAGTCAACCTCAGCTTCTTCAGCATCAGAGGTTGTTACATAAACTTGGATTATTGTGATATTGAGTGGTTTGCCTGGGAAACGGACTGAGATCATCCTGTCATTTTGGTATTGTACCCCAGTACTACTTTCCTCACTCTTTTGTTGCCTATGAGGGCTACACCATTTCTTCTGAGAGATTCTCGCCCACAGTAGTAGATATAGTAATCATCTGAGTTGAATTTGCCCATTCCAGTCCATTTTAGTTCACTAATTCCCAAGATATCGATGTTTAATCTTGCCATCTCCTGTTTGACCACATCCAGCTTACCCTGATTAATTGATCTTACATTCCAGGTTCCTATACAGTATTCTTCTTTACAACATCGGACTTTCTTTTCACTCTTACCATCCACAGCTGAGAGTCCCTGTGGCTTTGGCCCAGCCATTTCATTAGCTCTGGAGCTACAACCCCTGGCAAAAATTATGGAATCACCAGTCCCTGAGGATGTTCCTTCAGTTGTTTATTGTTGTAGAAAAAAAGCAGATCACAGACATGGCCAAAAACTAAAGGCATTTCAAATGCCAACTTTCTCGCTTTAAGAAACACTAAAAGAAATCAAGAAAAATAATTGTGGTGGCCAGTAACAGTTAGATTTATAGAACAAGCACAGGGAATAAATTATGGAATCACTCAATTCTGAGGAAAAAATGGAATCACCCTGTAAATTTTCATTACAAACACTAACACCTGCATCAGATTAAATCTGCTTGTTAGTATGTAGGTAAAAAGGAGTGATCACACCTTGGAGAGCTGTTGGAACAAGTGGACTGACTTGAAGCATGGCTCCAACACCAGAGATGTCAATTGAAAAAAAGGAGAGGATTATCAAACTCCTTAAAGAGGGTAAATCATCACTCAGTGTTGCACAAGATGTTGGTTGTTCACAGTCGGCTGTGTCTAAAACATGGACCAAATACAAACAACATGGGAAGGTGGTTAAAGGCAAGCATACTGGTAGACCAAGGAAGACATCAAAGCGTCAAGACAGAAAACTTAAAGCAATATGCCTTGAAAACAAAAAATGTACAACAAAACAAATGAGGAACAAATGGGAGGAAACTGGAAAATCTGATCATTCTGAACGCGGTGACGTAAAACACGTACGTCGGGACTATAAACGGGGCAGTAGCCAATAGCTTTCATCTCTTTATTTATTCTGAGCATGCGTGCATATTTAAAATAATGTACACAATGGACAAACAGATTTTTCAGTTTAAGCAAGCATGAATGCCCAACACTTTAATCGACTGAACACATTCATTAGTGCTTATGTCATTGCTTTACTTCATTTTAAGTGAAATTGATTCTTAAAACATTAGTAAATTGTACTTTCATCCTTGAAAATGTCACAAATCACAAAATATCTGTTACTACAGAACTAAGTATTGGAATCCATTAAGCATTTCTCATTTAGCACAAAAACTGTGAGGGTTAAAATTAAGACTAGGAAATTGTTGGTGAATAAAGCTAAACATTTCTCATATGTGCATATACTTTGAAGTACTGTAGCCCAGGCTGTAGGCCCCTTTAAGGTGCTATAGCCAAATACCCTGGGCATCATGGCCATGGTGCAGCTTGCTTCTACTCGATCAGCCATTTAATTGACAACACTGCTGGGAGGAAGAAGAAGAGAACTCTGGCTGCATCGGATGCCACACTAAGCCCAACCTTCAGCCTGTGGGAAACGATGAAGGAGGAAAAGGTCAAACTCAATGCAGCCACCAACACTTCCAGAGGTCCGAACAATAGCAGCACATTTTCATGTATAAAGTGCATTGCATCAAATTAGACAGCCCATTCAAAGTGAATGGGCTGTGATACACCTCAATGCCCAAAAATTTTGGTCCTGCTTCATTCTTTGCAGTGTATCACAATGCACACTCAAAAAGAACATTGGAATACAATAACCCCCAGCACTGGCGAATGTGGCAGTAATAGTAAGCCCCAGCCTTGGTGTTAGTGGCTGCAATAATATCCCCAAGCATTGGTGTCAATGGATGCAAAAACAACTCTCAGCACTTGTGTCAGTACTATTGACCCCCCCACATTGATGTTCAGTCACAGTGAGATTTAATCCCCCTCCCTACATTCAGGTCATTGGCAGTGAAATTTACCCTCATCCCCCCCGTATTGGTTGGCAGTGGCCATAAAATTTCCTTCCGATATTTGTGGTCAGTAACACTAAAAAGTTAAACCTCTCATTAGTGGTCAGTGACAGTAAAAGTTAAACACCCCCTGCTCCCCATAGGTGGTGATGACATGATTACAGGTTCCTATGCCACTCTCCCTCTAATAGGTTGGGACTTTACTATAACTGTGGGTGGCGATAACCACATCTCACAGTACAGTCTTTCAATTCCAGGTGCCGAAACACAGAACACTCCAGTGACCAGCACCCTGATGCCACTCTGCTGCACAACTGGTGCCCAATAGCCGGAAGGCCACATGCAGAGTGCCAGGGGTCTAAATAGACAACAAAATACCACTATTGTTTTAGTGTATTGTTGGGTCAAGATACAGGGCAGGTCATCATTGGAAAAAGTAGGAGAGCCCATCATTTGCCAGCAGCTCCTGCAGGAATAGTGCTATAGTATCTTCATATTATAGACATTAGAAACTATAGCAGACTTTGCTATAATAGTTATAAGTAAATTATATTTTTCAATTGTCAGAGCACAGTAACAATTGGTATTTTCTGAGCTAAATCACATAAGATCAGTTTGTCTGGGATCTATGATTTCGTCAGTTGTGTTTATACAACAGTAACTACATTTTAACCTAATTGATAGTATATAGGAGGAAATTTCTATGCTTTTGTAAAAGAAGGAACAATGTGGATGTGTGCATCGCCCACTGAATACATTATTAATTATTTGCCGCCAAACCACGTACCTAGTATATCATTTTGAGTTCAAGTGGTTGTACCAGGGTGGTACTGCTTTTTAGAGCCGAGGATCAGCTCTCTTGTAGTAGCAGTTAGAGCGGCTGACTAGCTATTGCAAGCAGCAGGAGGGACCCCCCTCATGCTGCCTTCCATGGCTCTCTCGGCCTCTCCTGTCCCACTGAGAAACCTAAGCGACCAGCCGGTACGTCCGCCAACAGGATTGGCTTTGTTGGGCTGTCTATAATGGTAACCCGGAAGCGATGACATGACATCACTTCATCTTATTGACCCCATATCCCTCCATAAAGAGTACCTGTCACGTGCCTATTGCTGTCACAAGTGATGTCTACATTCCTTGTGACAGCAATAAAAGTGATCTTTTTTCTTTTTAAAGGAACAGTGTAGAAATAAAAAAAAATAAATGAATAATTAAAAAAAAAAAAAATGTAAAGTGCCCCTGTCCCGCGTGCTTTGATCCCGCATTTACGCAAATAGCGATCGTCTCACACATGTGAGGTATCACCGCAAACGTCAGATCATGGGTAGTAATTCTAGCACTAGACCTCCTCTGTAAATTGATATCCTGTAGAGGCTTTTAAAGCGATGCCTATGGATAGTAAAATTTACAGTTCGTCACCGCTGCGCGGGCATGCGCAACTTTAAAGTGTGACATGTTTGGTATCCATTTACTCAGCGTAACATAATTTTTTATATTTTATTTAAAAAATGGGTTATATACTGTTTTTTTTTTGCATTAAAATTCAAAAAAGTGTGTATTTTCCCAAAAATTTTGTTTAAAAAAACGCTGCGCAAATACCATTTGACATAAAAATCTGCAATACCCACCAATTTATTCTCTAGGGCCTCTGCTTGAAAAAAATATATGTTTGGGGATTCTAAGTAATTTTCTAGCAAAATAAAAATCTGATTGTTACATGTAAACAAAAAGTGCCAGAAAAGGCCTGCTCTTCAAGTGGATAAACTGAAATATTATCCTTATGTATTTGAAAAACTAAGGACATCTAGTGGCAAATGTTGGTATTGAATCATGTTTAAGTATTATTTATTTATTATTATTATTATTGCTGTTCTTTACAGACAACACTGAACCTCAGGCCCTGCCCTGAGTGCCGGTTCACACAGGGGCGACCTGTCAGGCGACTTGTCAGCTTGACAAGTTGCGCTCCATTCAGTAGGATGGAACCGTTCTAATAGGAGCGACTCAAGTCACTCCGACTTAGAAAAAGGTTCCTGTACTACTTTTGGGCGACTAACTTACTTTAACAGTTCAGTGTATTACATATGTCTTTTAATATGCCTAGCTTGTATGTTTCTTTGCCTTGCTCAACTTATACGACTTTTGTTTTTTTGTTATTTTTAATGTACATGCACTGTATTTCCTTTTATTTCAGGTAGCCAACGATATGCAAAAAATGAAAATAAAACACATGCAAATCATTACTGAAATTGATGATAATGCAAAGAGGAATCGGGTAAGGTAAAATCTGTCAATTCACATAGTGAGTCCACAGCAGTCAGTTATCAGGTTTGAGGGCATGGCAGCCCATTTTTATTAAAAGGAACAAAAAAAAAAGTTTGTACACAGGATTTCCCACACAGGGGTTCTTCTCCAGTGAATTCATACAACAGAAAAGGCCAAGCCTCCTGGCTCCTAGGCTTACTTTGCCTTGCAGTTCTCTGCTGAACCGGCCTACTCCTGGTCTCAACAGGATTCTCCAGACCCCTGGGTTTGCTTACTGTCCCCCAGATTTCAAGACTTCCTTCAGCCCCCCTTGGACTTGCTAGTCGCTGCAGCTCTCCCAGCTTCCCAGACCTTTCTCTGGTTTCACAGGCCCTTGTAGCCGTCCCAACCTTCCCAGTCCTTCAGACACAAAGTCCCCCCTTACCAGGGATGTCGTCTCAAACAGGGTGAACAGCTTTTTAGACACAGGTCTGTCTTGATACAGCAGCAGCAGCAGCAGTAACAAGCTGCGCACACTCCACCTTCCTCCACTTTCTGCTCTCACCAGCCCCTCGTTATATGGGCTGTGTGCACCTGGGCACACAACCTGCTGGCTATCCATAAGACCTGGACACAGGGTTGGAGATTCCATCCCACCCAAGACTCTGAGGAATCTCCAAACTACAGAGCCCCATCTGAAGATAGTAAAATCTAGAAAAAGCTGCCAGAGCAGATTTCTCCTCTCAAAATAATTGCTCTGTAGCCTTGCAGTCACCTGACATGCAAACTCTGTTTCCTTATTACCCCCATTTTCCCAGAGACTGGGACTATCACTATTAACAAAAAAAAAAAAAATATATATATATATATATATATATATATATATATATATATATATATATATATATATATATATATAACTTTCAGGAAAATAAATATACTAAGTTTGGCCATAGCCAAGGCAAGAGCCCAATTCAGAAAACACATTCTTTTTACTTATGTAAATTGGCTCACAAACCAAGCGGCTCATGCCTCAAGATTATTGCTTCAATTTGAAAATTAAAATGGCATAAGATAATACCTACAAGGTTCCTGCATAAGCTTTTTTAATTGAAAAATACATTTTCCTTTGCTCCTCCAGAGCCCCCAGAACTCAGGCATGCTTTGTAAGCAAATACCTTGATTGCTTTGTCCAAATGACATAGATGAACATTTTGTATTGTGGGATAAAGTAGAGGCACCAGAGAGATTGAAATAGTCTCCAAGTAAATATCTTTGTAAAGTGCATGCCTAGGTTATCCACATTATTTGTCTAATGCAATCATGGTCAACTTACTGAGGGGACTCAAGTGCGGCCCCTGACATCACCAAGTATTCCATAAATGTAACGTTGCATAAAGATGTCAGACTGTAGGCAATGAACAAGAGATACACACACAAATCCACTCTTCTGTGCTCAAGTGTGTTTAAAGCAGAGCTTCACCCAAAAGGGGAGGTCCAGCTTTAAGGCCTCCTCCCCCGTCCTCTTTAGGAAATGTCACCTTTTTTTTGGGGGGGGGGGGCAGGTACCTGGTTTTGACAGGTACCCACTCCCACTTCCGCTCAGGACGCCTAGGCCTAGGAACGGAGTAGAATTTCTCCTCCCCCCTCCCTCCCCGCAGTCTTCTGGGACACATCACAGGTCCCAAAAGACTGTGGGACCATTCACAAGGCACGGTGGGCACCCAGCTGTAAAGCTGCAAGCTGTCACAGCCAGGTGCCCACAGTTGAGATTCCGGTGCCTGGGACAGAAAACTGATGAAAAAACGGCTCAGGAGAGCACATCCTGGGTCAAGTGAGTGTCTGTTTATTAAAAGTTAGCAGCTCCACCAGCTAGTCTCGCACATCACTCACATCAATACCCCCCCCCTCCCCAGCACTTGCGATCCTGAACCTTACTATCGAAGACTTTCCTCACCCTCTTAGAATAGTGACCACCCACGTCCTGATGGCAGCTAGACTTAATATAGCTAGACACTGGAAGTCCGCCACACCTTTAACTCTAACCCAAGTCGTCGACTTGGTATCATTACATTACAGCTATGAGCATGCATCTGCTACTGGCACAAACCATTATACAAAAGTACAATCCAGCTGGCAACCATGGACCACCTGGACTAGACACTGCGCACCTCACAACTAAATTTACTGCAGTACAACCCCTTCCTCTTGACTGAGCAATACCAAGAATAGAGCAATATTATATGCATATGTTCATCTGGTAACCTTTCAAAATAACTCCTATTTTTGGAAAATTACAAGATTAGATGGTCCACTTTGCTCCTGTGACTCTAGAGATCCCACATGGGGTGTCACACTAGTGAAGTGGACCAGCCACAACTACAAAACATTACAAATGTTAGAGATACTGGTTATTATATACTTATTGCAATAGATTATTGTGTATGGACAAAGTTGTACTCTACTCAGAATGGAGTTATTTTTTTTGCATTGTCCACCAAACGTCGTTGCAGGACGTACAATGTTCAATTGTACAATGTATATTCTGTGAAAATTAATAAAAAAATATTGATTAAAAAAAAAAAAAAGTTAGCAGCTCCAGTTTTTGTAGCTGCTGACTTTTAATAAACACAAATAGAAGTGGAGCTCCTGTGTAAGTGCAATATATGGCTATCCAGTCTCAACACAGGCCTTGCTGCCTCCTTGGGTTGGGGGGGGGGGGGGTCCTGGAACACAGGCCTCACTGCCCTCTTTGGATATGGAGGATCCTGGAAACTGAATGAAAGAACAAATGAAAGGGTGCACCAACCTCAGGCATTATACAAACTATCACTTGTTTGAATACATGAAAATAGGCAGATTCAGTGGGAATCGCCCAAAAATTTGAATGGTGTACGGCCAAATTAACAACTCTCTGTGAGCTGATATATGCCTAATACTCAGCAGAAACCAATGACACATAGCTGTCACAGAAAGGGTAGAATTGTCTCTCTGCTCTGCTGACTTTATCTAAATAAATAGTTTTTATATTTAGTAGTGGGTTCTGTAAACATTAGAAAAAAAGAGTTGTTTTAATTTTTGAATTTCATAAACTAAATCAATTTAACGGACTCTTAAAGGGTTAGTCCAACTTTCCTGAACATTTCCAACAAACCCCCCTAAGCAAAACAGCCCCCCCTGCTCAATACATACCACTGCTCAGCAATTTAAATAGGTGTTTCTTTTCCATTATATTTCTGCAGGCCATGCTTGGCCTGTTTGCAAAAACTCCTAGATAGCTGATGCCCTCTGTCCTGCCTAAAAGCCAGGAAAGGCTGGTGGTTAGAAAAGTACCCCCACTGAGCACTCTCACTTGTTCAAACTGCACAAATGCACAGTGCGGTCTTTTTTCCTCTAGCGGCGCTGTTGAACAACACTGAGCTCGGCCACTGCTACTAAAGGAAGAGAGTGCGCACAGATCATGTGCACAGTTTGTACAAGTCAGAGCATCCTTTGGGGGCACACTTCTAACCTCCAGCCTGTCCTACCTTTAGGCAGGACAGAGGGGGGTCAGCTATCACAGAGTTTTTCCAGACAGTTCACACACAGCATACAGAAATGGAGTGAAAAAGAAGCAACTTATTTTTTTTATAAACTGAGCAGTGATTTGTAATATGTTGGGGATGCTGGAATGCATGTGGGGGGTTTGTTGGGAATGTGCCGGAAGGGTGACCCAACCCTTTAAATGTATATTTTTTTAACTACTAACGATTTTTACATTCTTGTTGTTAAAAATGTATGTTTTATTATGTCTAGGAGCAAGAGATTCTAATCCTGAAAAACTATTACCGTGATAAAATGAAGATCCTAAAGGCTAGGTTAGAGACCTACTATGATCTTATGGAACAAAAAACAGGATGCTTGCAAGAAAAAATAAAGGTGAAATGCTTTGAATAATGCAAACCTATTTCCAATTTCACTTATATTTTCTGATATGATCATTTGCAGTTGAATATTTATTTTAAGCAATAGCTGCATGTTAAAAGAAAAAAATATTAAAAAAGCCCATAGTAACTATACTACCAGATACATGTGTATCATTATGAAGTAAACATGGCACGTCTATATAGGGTTGGTGCAGTGTTAACAGGGCCTATACAACTGGAGGAAGCAAATACTGCACTGGCTCTATACAAGCCAGCAATTGGAAGAGCTTTTTCTGCTTCAAAAAGTAACACATATAGGAAAAATATGGATTGGAAGGGGGCAATATTTTGGCACATAAAGTAGCCCCTGTAGCAGGAGCTGAGTGATGGGTGCATAGCTAGGTGAAGAAGAGTGGTAGTTTTTTATTTTTTTATTCTCCAACAGGCACACATTCTTGTTAATTGTAATTGTAAAGTTATGTATTTTTTTAATAACAAGCCTACCTGCATTGGTTTTGCACAGAGTGGCCTTGAACCTCTGCTTCTGGGGTTCCCCGCTGGTGCTCTAGGCTCCTCCTCCTCTGCGTGTGACACCAGAGGAAGCCGCTTCCTATGGTAACACACATACAGGCTTGATGCTGAGCTACTGGGCTGTATGTGTCTATTGACATACACACCCCAGATTGGCCCCACCCCCTACACCCCCCCTTACAGGCTTCTGCTGCTGCCTCCATGTCCAGTGAGGAGAGAACCGCTGCTCTTGGGCACAGCATTGAACTGAAATCGGGCTCAGGTAAGTGTTTGGGTGGGGTTGGGGAGTAGATGACCATTGAAAGTTTTTTACTTTAATGCAGAGAATGCATTAAGGTTTAAAAAAAAACCTAAGCATTTACAATCACTTTAACGGCTACCCAACCAATGGATGTTTGATGAGCTAGGGGCTGCAATAGTTTTTGCTGTAGTGTTCTGTCATCTGGGGGGCTGATCCACTAAATCCGATTTCACCGCTAGATATCCCTTATTGTATTCCTGTGGGGCAAAGTTCTGAGAGGTTTCCCATTATACACATCTGACAATATCAGGTTCTTGTTCAACTGTGGAGAGCTTATGTATGAACCCAAAGACCATTTTTATGAATGAGTGAAAAATAAGTCTTTTATGTGACTAAAGTAAGCACATGATGTGTGACACTCTCACCATCAGGTAGGAAAGTTTCTACTGAAGAAGACTTCCTTATTGCATATAGAATTGGTTCTGTGAAGAGCGTTATATAATATGCAATTTTACCCATATATGTTGTATACAACTACACATTTTATTTATGTTGCAAAACATTTAGGCAAAAAGTAAACTTAGTTAATATATTTGCAGGTTTTGGAAGAGGAAAAAGAGCAGTGGATACAGGAAAAATCATCCCTTCTCAATGAAATTCAAGAGTTAAAAGAGAAATTGGGACAGGAAAAGGTACTTAAAGGATATCTAAAGTCACAGCATACACTTTCATTTTATAACATCAGCAATGTAATACAGACAATATTTATATTTAACAATCCAATATAAGTGTACTTTAAGACCCCTTTCACACTGGGGCGGTTTGCAGGCGCTAATAATAGCGCCTGCAAACTGACCTGAAACAGCCGCTGCTGTCTCTCCAGTGTGAAAGCCCAGAGGGCTTTCACACTGGAGCGGTGCGCTAGCAGGATGGGAAAAAAAGTCCTGTTAGCAGCATTTTCAGAGTGGTGAAGGATACACCGCTCCTTCATCGCTCCTGCCTATTGAAATCAATGGGACAGCGCGGCTATACCGCCGGCAAAGCGCCTCTGCAGAGGCGCTTTGCGGTGGTTTTTAACCCTTTCTCGCCCGCTAGCGGGGGGGGTAAAACCCCCCGCTAGCTGTCGAATACCGATGGTAAAGCACCGCTAACAATAGCGGCGCTTTACCGCCAACGCCGCCCCAGTGTGAAAGGGGCCTAAAAAAATCTACTTTCATGTTGTGAGTTCTGCTTGTTTTCTGGTCATCTCTTTCCACATCTTCCTGGATGCCCTTCATGCTTTTCAGTTTCCCCTCTGCTGTTTACTTTCAATTTCTAAGAACTACATATCCCATGGTACCCTGCTGCCTGCAAGTAGTGATGACACCATAGTGTGTTTCCTGCACCGCCTCTGCCTCCTCAATCGCCTCCTTTTTAACACTTATGTCGTTCAAAAAGCAGGCTCTGTGAAATATGTGACAGCAGTGTATAACGACGTACTGAATACCTGTCAAATTCAAAGAAGTAAATGTGTGGGGTTCTTTAAAAAGTACTGTACATTACATTGAAAATTGTTCAGTTTAATAGGAGTAAGCTGGAAATAATTGAAATTCAATCAAAAAAGAAGACGGCCTTCCTAGTAAACAAGCGTTCACGTGACGGTGAAATTTGAATATACAAACCCTATCTGGGTCAAAAAAAGGGGCAAATTAAGGCTACAGCTGCTACCATATACCCAGCCCAAAAGGCAAGTAAAACTGATAAAACAAAATAAAGTCTAACAGACTCAGGCAGCGTTATACACACTATACTCTTCACAGTGTGCTAATCAGAAGTGCATACATATACACATTTATTTTTAGTTTTAATCCATAATGTGTTGCAGAGGGGTGCTGTGTAAATCACACTGAAGATAGTGAGAAAGTCCAATAATACTAAGATTCAGTGAAATAAGGCTTCTGTCACCAACACCTCCACACGTGCAAAGAAGTGGGGGGTGCAGATTCCCCCCACATCTAAAACTCTTACCGGAAAACACTTGAACACTGCGTATAAATATCTGAGTATTGTATGAGCAATCTCTCCAAGGGTATTTCCTCTCCGAGTCCCGTTGATACCAGACAGCTGGATCTCTCAATCAGGAAGTCATTGCATACTATGCATACAAAAGTGGCATATATTCACATGTAGTCAGCAAGAACGATCAGGGATTGTTACGGCGTCTCCTACCCCACTAAGCCTGCCTCTCCAGAGGAAGTCACTACCGGGTCCCCGAACGACTTGTTTACGTCACTACTATTCGTCGCATGGCTCCACTCTGATGCGTTTCGTCATTCACAACCTCATCTGAGGGTGTGGCTATACAATGTAACGTACCCCATATATACCAGAGCTTGGCTGGGAATATTTAACCCCTTTCGTTATATGGTCTCCTCTCTAAGCTGAAGAGTCACTATGACAGCAGAGGTAACATGAACAGCTAGCTGAGATGTACGGGAGCCAAGGCAGCTCCACACACATACTAATCACCTGAATAACTTAACCATAGCAATCGTTCCAACAGTATTAACTCATGTTAATATAATACCTAAATATAAAAATACATATAAAATGCATTTACTTTTACCTATAATGTAATTATATATGATTACATAGTACAATCATATACATCGTATACTAAATACACGTGACCAATTGGGCAACGATCAGACCAAAATCAATGACTATCACAATAGAATAAATTCATACTGATTTTAAATGTAAACCAAAAGATGGATATAAAACAGATATATAAATATAAAATGTATATATAGGAGTAAATCAGCTCCACACTTGACTTCACATTATATAGCCCCTCCCCCCGGTTAATACCATTATACGGTAGTTGGCATCTCCTGCATAGTTATAAAAAATGTTCAATCCTCAAAAAATTACGCCATAAAGTAAAACTAAGGGAGACACTTCACATTAAAATATAAATTAGTCACCAATTGTGCACGAACCAACATGGAATAAGATCAACGGCTAACCTATCGCCCTAGCTGCCTCATTTTCCTCTTTTTGAATATTGGGGAAAAGGGTAGTACCAAATAGGCGAAACCATAAAAATTAGAATACAGTAAAAATAAGGTAAAAATATAAATATATAGGGGCCTTTCCCATATACTATCTCAATAATTACTGATGAAACAATTCTTTTTTTTTTTTTTTTTTTTATATATTTCAATTATTTGTATTAAATTATTATAGACCTACAAAATCTTTCATATCATTCCAAACATATAAATACAAAACACTGAAACAATTAACGTCCAGTTCTACATTCAAGTGACTGAGCGTACGTGTGTTCATCAAAAATACCAGCGCGTTTCACTCTTAGATACTTCACGTATTAGGTTAGAACCTCTCCAATTTGGGTGAACCCTATCAACCCCCCAAAACTTTAGACCAGACGGATCTTGGTTATGATGGTTCTTAAAATGCATTGAAACGCTGTGATATTTAAACCTAATCTCTATGTATGTATGTGTTCCGAAATGCATTTTTTTAGGGTTCTTTTCATACGGCCCACATACATCAAATTACATGGACACTCTAGAACGTACACCACATGAGTAGTGCCACAAGTTATAAATTCTGAAATCTTAAAAGTTTTATTGTTACCAGTAGAAGTAAATTCAATCAATCCTCCAATAGGGTGGTTGACCTTAGCACAAGTTTGACATCTCCTACAAGCAAAAATGAAAATGTTCTCAATTTCTCTGTATTGTATATGGAAATTGGAGATAAATCCGCACTCCTGCCTTGAGTCACCCACATGTGCTTTGTCTCTTAAAGTTGAGTTCCACCCAAAAATGGAACTTCCACTTTTTGGATTCCTCCCCCCTTCCGGTGTCACATTTGGCACCTTTCAGGGGGGAGGAGGGAGCAGATACCTGTCTAATAACTAATAATAATTGCTCCCACTTCCTGGCATAGATCACCGCAGCGCTTGCGGTGACCTACGCCACTTCCGGCGCGTACACTGTCCTCCCCCGCTGTATTCTGGGAAACACACAGGTCCCAGAACACAGCAGGGACCAGAGAGGATGCGCAGCGCGACTCGCGCATGCGCAGTAGGGAACCAGGAAGTGAATCCGCACGGCTTCACTTCCTTATTCCCTTACCGAGTATGGCGGCAGCAGCAGCCGAGAGCCGACGGACGGATTGGCTTCGGCTGCCACATCGCGGGCTCCCTGGACAGGTAAGTATCCATATATTAAAAGTCAGCAGCTGCAGTATTTGTAGCTGCTGGCTTTTAATATTTTTTTTTTTTTTTTTTCAGCGGACCTCTGCTTTAAGCATGTTTCACGTGGAATTCAACCAACCTCTTATATAATCTTTTTAAGATCCTGCTCTTTATAGCCTTTCTGTAGGAACCTATCCTTAATTACTTTAGATTGTAGCTGGAAGTCATTATCTGTGGTGCAATTTCTTCTTACCCGCCTTATCTGGCCTTTCGGGATATTCCTTAGCCAATGGTGGTGATGTCCACTGCTAAGCGGAAGGTAACTGTTCCTATCTGTAGGTTTGAAATAAACTGTGGTGGTCAGCATATCACCTTTTCTCAAGATGTTAACATCCAAAAAATGGATCTGTTCCCTATTAAAATTGTAGTCCAATTTTATATTGTTGTTATTAGAGTTAAGTTCTATGCAATGAACTTTTCATTTCCCTCCCAAATAAACAAGAAGTCGTACCTCTTGTAAAATACCGATTTATCTTCCCACTCCCCCATAAAAAGGTTTGCTAGTTTGGGGGCAAACTTTGCCCCCATCGCAACTTCTCTCTACTGTGAGTAGAATTGATGGTTATACCAAAAGTAGTTATGAGACAAACAAACGTCTAGAGCCTGTCTCAAAAATACCTTCTGCTCAAATGGGATATCGTCAGGCATGGACTTTATGCGGACATTAGGCGTTATGCTCCCTCCAGCTTGCAGGGGGAGATAGGCAGCTGGCAGACTTTTCTTCCTCTCACCCCTTATCACTTGTTATCACATGACTGGAGAGAGGAACAAGAAGCTGCCTTGAAAAATGTAAGTACATGTGGGAGGGGGAGGAGAGGGAGGACACTCTGATGTTAAGGGGGTTGCTGGTGGGGACTCTCTGATGTGAAGGGGGCTGCTGGTGGGGACTCTGATGTGAAGGTGGCTGCTGGTGGGGACTCTGATGTGAAGGGGGCTCTCTGGTGTGAAGGGGGCTGCTGGTGGGGACTCTGATGTGAAGAGGACTGCTGATGGGGACTCTGATGTGAAGAGGACTGCTGATGGGGACTCTGATGTGAAGGGGGCTTCTGATGGGGACTCTGATGTGAAGGGGGCTGCTGATGGGGACTCTGATGTGAAGGGGGCTACTGGTGGGGACTCTGATGTGAAGGGGGCTACTGGTGGGGACTCTGATGTGAAGGGGGCTGCTGGTGGGGACTCTCATGTGAAGGGGGCTACTGGTGGGGACTCTGATGTGAAGGGAACTGCTGATGGGGACTCTGATGTGAAGGGGACTGCTGATGGGGACTCTGATGTGAAGGGGACTCTCTGATGTGAAGGGGGCTGCTGGTGGGGACTCTGATGTGAAGGGGGCTGCTGGTGGGGACTCTGATGTGAAGGGGGCTGCTGGTGGGGACTCTGATGTAAAGTGGCCTGCTGGTGTTGACTCTGATGTGAAGGGGGCTGCTGGTGGGGACTCTGATGTGAAGGGGGCTGCTGGTGGGGACTCTGATGTGAAGGGGGCTGCTGATGGGAACTCTGATGTGAAGGTGACTGCTGATGGGGACTCTGATGTGAAGGGGACTCTCTGATGTGAAGGGGGCTGCTGATGGGGACTCTGATGTGATGGGGACTCTGATGTGAAGGGGGCTTCTGATGGGGACTCTGATGTGAAGGGGGCTGCTGGTGGGGACTATGATGTGAAGGGGGCTTCTGATGGGGACTCTGATGTGAAGGGGACTGCTTATGGGGACTCTCTGATGGGGACAGAATGATGTGAAGGGGACTACTGATGGGGACTCTCTGATGGGGACACTCTGATGTGAAGGGGGCTGCTGGTGGTGACTTTCTGATGGGGACATTCTGATGTGAAGGGGGCTGCTGGTGGGGACTCTCTGATGGGGACTCTCTGGTGTAAAGGGGGCTGCTGATGGGAACTCTCTGATGTGAAGGGGGCTTCTGATGGGGACTCTGATGTGAAGGGGACTGCTGATGGGGACTTTCTGATGGGGACACACTGATGTGAAGGGGACTGCTTATGGGGACTCTCTGATTTGAAGGTGGCTGCTGATGGGGATTCTGATGTGAAGTGGACTGTTGATGGGGACTCTCTGATGGGGACACACTGATGTGAAGGGGACTGCTGATGGGGACTCTGATGTGAAGGGGACTCTCTGATGTGAAGGGGGCTGCTGGTGGGGAGTCTGATGTGAAGGGGGCTGCTGGTGGGGAATTTGATGTGGAGGGGGCTGCTGGTGGGGACTCTGTTGTGAAGGGAGCTTCTGGTGGGGACTCTGGTGTGAAGGGGACTGCTGGTGGGGACTCTGGTGTGAAGGGGACTGCTGGTGGGGACTCTGATGTGAAGGGGACTGCTGGTGGGGACTCTGATGTGAAGGGGGATTCTGATGGGGACTCTGATGTGAAGGGGGCTTCTGTTGGGGACTCTGATGTGAAGGGGACTGCTGATGGGGACTCTCTGATGGAGACACACTGATGTGAAGGGGGCTGCTGGTGGGGACTCTGATGTGAAGGGGACTGCTGATGGGGACTCTGATGTGAAGGGGACTGCTGATGGGGACTCTGATGTGAAGGGGGCTGCTGGTGGGGACTCTGATGTTAAGGGGGCTGCTGGTGGGGACTCTGATGTTAAGGGGGCTGCTGGTGGGGACTCTGATGTGAAGGGTACTGCTGATGGGGACTCTCTGATGGGGACACACTGATGTGAAGGGGACTGCTTTTTGGGACTCTCTGATGTGAAGGGGACTGCTGATGGGGACACTGAAGGGGGCTGCTGGTGGGGACTCTGATGTGAAGGGGGCTGCTGATTGGGACTCTCTGATGTGAAGGGCGCTGCTGATTGGAACTCTCTGATGTGAAGGGAGCTGCTGATGTGGACACACTAATGTAAGGGGGGCACTGTTGGGGACAAACTGATGTAAGGGTGGACGCTGTTGGGGACACACTGATGTAAGGGTGGACGCTGTTGGGGACACACTGATGTAAGGGTGGATGCTGTTGGGGACACACTGATGTAAGGGTGGACGCTGTTGGGGACTGATGTAAGGGGGACGCTGTTGGGGACACACTGATGTAAGGGGGACGCTGTTGGGGACACACTGATGTAAGGGGGACGCTGTTGGGGACACACTGATGTAAGGGGGACGCTGTTGGGGACACACTGATGTAAGGGGGACGCTGTTGGGGACACACTGATGTAAGGGGGACGCTGTTGGGGACACACTGATGTAAGGGGGACGCTGTTGGGGACACACTGATGTAAGGGGGACGCTGTTGGGGACACACTGATGTAAGGGGGGACGCTGTTGGGGACACACTGATGTAAGGGTGGACGCTGTTGGGGACACACTGATGTAAGGGGGACGCTGTTGGGGACACACATAATAAAGGTGGGCCGGTCATGATGAAGTCCAGGGCCAAATTTTTGTCCCAGTCCAGCCCTGGATATCGTCCATTTGACTCAGAGCCCAATTCAACGCTAATAAGGCATCATCATGTTGGATGATGGTGTATAATGAAGACACATTGGCTGTGACCAAAAAGACATCCTGTTTTCCTGACAAGTTGATTTCACTAATAACCTGTAAAGGTTTTTTGTGTCCTTTAACCACCTCCCACCCGCGCTATAGCCGAAGATGGCTACAGCGTGGACCTAATTTGCTGGGAGGTCATCCATAGACGCTGGTAGCGTGAGGAGAAAAAAAAAAGGCGCTCACCGGCGGCTGTGAGAGGGACATCAGTCCCGATCTGGAGAACCTCTGCAGAGGCTTCTGTGCCACCTACCAGTGCCCACCAGCACCACCTACCAGTGCCCACCAGCGCCACCTACCAGTGCCCAAAGTACCACCCATCAGTGCCCACAGTGTCACCTACCAGTCCCCACCAGCGCCACCTATTAGTGCCCACGGTGTCATCTATCAGTGCCACCTATAAATGTCACCAATCAGTGCCTCATCACCAGTGCTGCCTATCAATACCACCTACCAGTGCCCATCAGTGACATCTATCAGTGCCACCCATCAGTGCCACCCATCAGGACCCATCAGTGCCGTCTTATTAGTACCCATCAGTGTCGCATTATCTGTGCCTATCAGTGCAGCCCATCAGTGCCCATCAGTACAGCCTTATTAGCGAATATCTATGAAGGAGAAAAATTACCCGTTTGCAAAATTTTATAACAAACTATGAAACGTGTTTTTTTTTTTTTAATTCTGTCTTTTTTTGTTTGTTTAGCAAAAAATAAAAACCCAAGTGGTGATTAAATACCACCAAAAGAAAGCTCCATTTGTGTGAAAAAAAATGATAAAATTTTAATTTGGGTACTCTGTAGCATGACCGCGCAATTGTCATTCAAATTGTGACAGCGCTGAAAGCTAAAAATTGGTCTGGGCAGGTCCAGGTACTGTCCAAGTCTCGCTGTGACTGACCCTATGCTATTCATGACTGGGTGTGCTGGTGGATTCTTAGGGCCTTTTTGCAACTTAGGTAATGTGTAGATTGTTGGAATTCTACAAAAACTGTTCAGAAAAGGGCCGCCGGGTCCAGTAGCCCCCCCTCCCTACCAACAGGGATGGTGGAAACCTCAATACGAGGAGAGAACATACCAATATTCACCAGATCCCTCAGGAAGAGAAAGAGAGGGTATAGGACAGGTAGGAGGATCCAATTTAAACAAGAAAAGTAGGAGGGGGTTTAATTTAAAAAAATATTTTTTAAACAGTGGGACTAGAAATACTATTACGGCTAATATGAATGTGGTAGGAACAGACAGCAGTTTAAATAATAAATCTCTGTTCAACCCTCCCAATACCACAAATCAACATGTGGAAGTTTTTAAAAACCTAATTTTGAAAGATATGGAAGAAGTGGTACCAAAGAAAAATATAAATCCCCGCCATATCCAAGAAGGTACTGTATAGAGCAACTTGAGGATAGAAATAATACTATAGTCCAGCCGGCAGAGGTGTGGTCATTTTGAATAAGAGCTTCTATGACACTCAGCTTGGTAAAATGCTATCAGATGAGAGTACATATGTTACATTTAGTTCTGACCCCACCTTTACCTATCAGAAGGATCTCCAAAGATTGGTAGACTTGGGGTTCAGTAAAAAGGTTTTGAACAAAAAAGAAAATAAATTCTTAGCACCTAGTTTTTGTAGAATTCCAACAATCTACACTTTACCTAAGGTGCATAAAGACCATAAGAATCCACCAGCACGCCCGATCGTGAATAGCAGGGTCAGTCACAGCGAGACTTGGACAGTACTTGGATACCTTTTTACAGGCTAGTGTCCTACGGACGAAAGCTTATTTAAAGGACACAAAAAACCTTTCACAGGTTATTAGTGAAATCGACTTGTCAGGTAAACAGGATGTCTTTTTGGTCACAGCCGACGTGTCTTCATTATACACCATCATCCAACATGATGATGCCTTGTTAGCGCTGAATTGGGCTCTGAGCCAAAGGGACGATATCCCATTTGAACAGAAGGTATTTTTGAAACAAGCACTAGACTTTTGCCTGTCTCATAACTACTTTTTTAACTAAGATTTAATAGGGAACAGATCCATTTTTTAGATGTTAACATCTTGAGACAAGGGGATATGCTGACCACCACCGTTTATATCAAACCTACAGATAGGAACAGTTACCTTCACCTAGCAGTGGACATCACCACCATTGGCTAAGGAATATCCCGAAAGGCCAGATAATGCGGGTAAGAAGAAATTGCACCACAGATAATGACTTCCAGATACAATCTAAAGTAATTAAGTATAGGTTCCTACAGAAAGGCTATAAAGAGCAGGATCTGAATAAGATTATATATGAGGTCGGTTGTATTCCATGTGAAACATGCTTAATAGACAAAGCATGTATGGGTGACTCAAGGCAGGAGTGGAGATTTATCTCCAATTTCCATATACAATACAGAGAAATTGAGAACATTTTCAAACGGCACTGGCATATTCTGTGCATGGATAAAGTCCTCAATCAAGCTCTTCCGCTGAATCCCACTTTCATCTATAGAAAGACACTCAATTTTGGGGACAGGGTGGTTAAAAAAGTGCTAGATCCACCTGTGAGACCTGTTATGTTTTGGGATTGTGTGGGTTTCTTTGCTTGTAGATGTCAAACTTGTTCTAAGGTCAACCACACTATTCGAGGATTGACCAAATTTACTTCTACTGGTAACAATAAAACTTTTAAGATTTCAGAATTTATAACTTGTGGCACTACTCATGTGGTGTACGTTCTACAGTGTCCATATAATTTGATGTATGTGGGCCGTACGAAATGAACCCTAAAAAAATGCATTTCGGAACACATACATAACATAGAGATTGGGTTTAAATATCACAGCGTTTTCATGCATTTTAAGAACCATCATAAACAAGAACCGTCTGGTTGATAGGGTTCACCCAAATTGGAGAGGTTCTAACCTAATACGTGAAATATCTAATGCCCTGTACACACGATAGGATTTTCCGATGGAAAATGTGTGATAGGACCTTGTTGTCGGAAATTCCGACCGTGTGTAGGCTCCATCACACATTTTCCATAGGAATTTCCGAATTTCCGTTGTCGGAAATTCCGATCGTGTGTACACAAATCCGACGCACAAAGTGCCACGCATGCTCAGAATAAATTAAGAGACAAAGGCTATTGGCTACTGCCCCGTTTATAGTCCCGACGTACGTGTTTTACGTCACCGCGTTCAGAACGATCAGATTTTCCGACAACTTTGTGTGACCGTGTGTATGCAAGACAAGTTTGAGCCAACATCCGTCGGAAAAAATCCATGGATTTTGTTGTCAGAATGTCTGATCAATGTCCGACCGTGTGTACAGGGCATTAGAGTGAAGCGCGCTGGTATTTTTGATGAACACACTTACGCCCAGTGGCTTGAATTTAGAACTGGACGTTAATTGTTTCATCAGTAATTATTGAGACAGTATATGGGCAAGGCCCCTATATATTTATATTTTTACCTTATTTTTACTGTATTCTAATTTTTATGGTTTAGCCTATTTGGTACTACCCTTTTCCCCAATATTCAAAAAGAGTAAAATGAGGCAGCTAGGGAGATAGGTTAGCCATTGCTCTTTTTCCATGTCGGCTCATGCACAATTGGTGACTAATTTATATTTTAATGTGAAGTGTCTCACTTAGTTTTACTTTATGGCATCATTTTTTGAGGATTGACCATTTTTTTATAACTATGTAGGAGATGCCAACTACCGCATAATGGTATATGCCAAGGGGGGGCTATATAATGTGAAGTAAAGTGTGGAGCTCATTTACTCCTATATATACATTTTATATGTATATGTCTGTGTTTTGTATCCATCTTTTAGTTTACGTTTTAAAATCAGTATGAATTTATTCTATTGTGATAGTCATTGATTTTGCTCTGATCGTTGCCCAATTGGTCACGTGTATTTAATATACGATGTATATGATTGTACTATGTAATCACCTATGTATAATTACCGTTATAGGTAAAAGTGAATGCATTTTATATGTATTTTAATATTTAGGTATTATATTATCATAAGTTAATACTGTTGGAATGACTGCTATGGTTAAGTTATACAGGTGATTGATCCGCAGGCATTAGTACGTGTGTGGAGTTGCCTTCCCGCCATTCGGAGATTTGTGGCTCCCGTACGTCTCGGCTAGCTGATCATGTTACCTCTGCTGTCGTAGCGACACTTCAGCTTGAAGAGGAGACTATACAATACTCAGATATTTATGCGCAGTGTTCAAGTGTTTTCCGGTAAGAGTTTTATATGTGGGGGGAATCTGCACCCTCCACTTCTCTGCACGTGTGGGGGTGTTGGTGACAGCAGCCTTATTTCACTAAATCAAAGTATTATTGACTTTCTCACTATCTTCAGTGTGATTTACACAGCACCCCTCTGCAACATATTATGGATTAAAACTAAAAGTAAATGTGTATATGTATGCACTTCTGATTAGCACACTGTGAAGAGTATAGTGTGTATAGCGCTGCCTGAGTCTGTTAGACTTTATTTTATTTTAATTGAAATTCGATGTAGAGAAGAATATATGATTTTTAAATTTTGACCATAGATACAATTAAACTATCCCTAAAATCTAAATATTTATCCTGCCTGTACATGTGACTTCTTCTCAAATCATTCATGATTTCCTAATATTTATCGTATGATTCTTATTGCATTTTAATCACAATGGTTTATAGAAATTATCTATGAAAAGTTAACATCATCTACGTCAGTAAATCAACCCAATAGACCTGCATTGTGAGAAATGATTATTAAAGCACAAGCATTGCAACCAAAGTATGTGTATGGTTTGAGCTAAAGTGCCTGGCCCTTGTACATAAAAATTACAAACTGTTAACAGAAACAAGATTTTATACTTCAAGCTTATCTTTTTTTACATATCTATTTAAATTTAAAATTATTTAAAAAGAGTACACATTCCTTTTAACACTTAAAGCGGAGTTCCACCCAAAAATGGAACTTCTGCTTTAAGTGACGGTGACCCCCTGACATGCCATATTTGGCATGTCATTTTTTTGGAGGGGGGAGCAAGTACCCTCTTTTTAGGGGCATCCAGCTCCCACTTCCTCCGGGGGCTCCACGGCACAGAGAGGGAAGTTCACCTCTCCCCCTCCCTCCCTGCAATCTTCTGGGACACGTCACAGATCTCAGAAGATTGCCCGGCCATTCGCAGCATGGCTCGCGCATGCACAGTGCGTGCCCGGCTTTGAAGCCACAGCCAGGCACCCACAGTAAGAATGCCGGCATCGTGGAAAGAAGGGGGAGAGGAGCGGGGCTTCGTACGCCCACCCGCACCTTGGGATAGGTGAGTGTCTGATTATTAAAAGTCAGCAGCTACACTTTTTGTAGCTGCTGACTTTATTTTTTTTTTGGCAGAACTCCACTTTAAAAAGAAAAGTATTGTGATAATGAAGAGGTAAAAAAAAAACCTGTAAGGTTATAGCTGTCCCTTCAATGTTCATTTTTAGAAAATTCTAATATGTGTAACAGATGCCTGAATATAATTTTTGATTATTGTGATCATCTCTTATGTTCTTATTCCAGATTTAACACTGTATGGCTTGAGCTGTATTTTCAAGGAAATTGGTTTCAGTTGCTCAGGTCCTTTACCGAATGATGTCACTATAGTTTGATGTCAGAAACATATACATTTCATGCCAAGACATATGCAAAATATAGCACCCAGCCTATCAAGTTGGTATCAGAATTTCTATCTGCATCAAAGGACATCTCTGGAATGACATGGTTAGCATCTCTCCAAGCAGTTGTGAAAAGGAAATAAATATATTTGAATACATTAAAATGGTACCTTTAGTGAATTAGTGAATCATTATTTGAGTTACACTTTTTTTCTTGTAAATGAAATAAAATTGATTGAAGATGAAAGATAAATATAAATGAGGTAATGAAACCCAATGAATCTGAACTATGCAGATATGGGTATTTTCACTTTAGTGAATTAGGAGAGGTATAGACTTTTTGCCACTGGGAGCAAACAGGAATACATAGTACAGAAAAACCTTGGTTTGAGAGTAACTTGGTTTGAGAGTGTTTTGCAAGACAAGAAAAAAATTGCAATAACTTTTGACCTGATATACTAACGATGTCTTGATATACAAGTAGCGTCATGTCACAACTGAATATAAAAGAGAAGAGAGGTGCCTCTAATGCCGCGTACACACGGTTGGACTTTTCGATCAGACTTGTCAGACGGACGCGGACGGACCAAATCCGGCGGACAATCCGATCGTGTGTGGGCTTCACCGGACATTCAGCTGACTTTTCCAGTCGCAAATCTAACGGAGATAGATTTGGAACATGCTTCAAATCTTTGTGTCGTAACTCCGCCGGACCCAGAAATCCGCTCGTCTGTATGCTAGTCTGACGGACAAAAATCCACGCTAGGGCCGCTATTGGCTACTGGCTATCAACTTCCTTATTTTAGTCCGGTGTACGTCATCACGTACGAATCCCTCGGACTTTGGTGTGATCATGTGTAGGCAAGTCCGGTCATTAGAAAGTCTGTTGAAAGTCCGCCAAAAGTCCGTTGAAAGTCTGTCGGACGGGCTGCTGGACTTTTGTAGCTGAAAAGTCTGACCGTGTGTACGCGGCATTAGTGTAGCAATATGGTTACATTAAATGAAGGTACAACATTTACCAACATATGCTACACTTAGAGGTGCCTCTCTTCTCTGGACATTTTATGGTTACACAACCAATCACATTGCTATAATCTTTTTATGGAGTATAAAGTAAAGGACCTATGAATAAATGGTCGTAGAACGAATCATTTGAGTTTACATTATTTCTTATGGGGAAATTTGCTTTGATATACAAGTGCTTTGGATTACAAGCATGCTTCTGGAACAAATTATGCTCGCAATCCAAGGTTTTACTGTACTATAATGCATGAAGGAAGCTCTAGTACTTGAATTTGGTACTCATTAAAAATACAACAAATAAATGTGGTTGGATGCATATCTATTGGGTATGTGAGCATTTTAACTATTATACTGTTAAAATACAATAAGTTCTCTACATACAAATGCTCAACTTGTGAACTTGCTGGGTACACACACTTATATTTTTCTGTTCAACCCAGCAGGCTGAATAAAAAAAAATGGACGGATCGCCATACCAACACAAGCAATGTTGGTGCAGCAATCTCCCCTGCTGTGCTATTGTGTTCTGACAAGGGGACTCCTCTCACCAGAACACATTGATCAGCACTCACAGCCTTTGTCTCCAGGCGCTGATCCTTGTTGGAATTACGAACAAGTTGGATTGACGAACCAGCTCCCGGAACTCGTTGGAAAGTAGGGTACTTATTGTATATCACATTACTTTAAGCAGACTCATTCCACTGGCAAACCATGACCTCTAGGACTAATAACATTTATAAGATTGTGTAATCTTCACAGATCACCATGACTATGGCATTAACTATGGCTTGCAACCTGTTATTCCAATAACCCCACCCCTCCCTCTAATGACCACACAACACTGAAATGGAGTAAATTGGCCGAAGCAGCCATTTTATTAACCAAATATAAATATAAAATAATTACCATAATAATTAACATAACCTTTTTAATATAACATCCAGTTTATCACAAAAATGCAGCACAAGGTCCCAATAGGCATAACGCAGAACTGTACCTGCTAGTCATTTCTCAAGGGTCCAGTCGCGGAACCACCGACTTGGCGACAACTAGCAGGTACCCATATACCAACTGGGAGCCGTACCTCAGATTGGTCCCTACACCATGCCTTTTGATGTGTCCATATGACCTAAAAAGGACCTTGCACACCCACCAAGTTCCGCAACCAACCCCCTTGGTCTCTCAATACCCCCATCATACCCACACACAATGTCCTCTAAAATTATAGGGCGGGTGGAAGGGAAGTTCCTTACCCTCTCTCTTCCTCGAGGTAACTATGCCCTCCCCTTCCTTTCCGTCTCACTTCCTCCCCCAGCTCCATCCCCTCCACGTAGAACTGCCAGCCCTGCTACATGTACCTTCCCCCTACACTTAATTCCCTGTAACAAGCCCCATTAACTCCTGTCATGCCGGCCCTCCGCTGAATTACCTTTGGTAATACTCTGGGCCTCTCTATAAAGACAGGAAACATGTCAGCATTCAGAAAATAATCCTCATTTTCAGGTACGCATGCTGTTTATGGTCACAACAATGAAAAAGTGGAAATCTGTTCAGCTAAATGAGACTAATTTGTGTAAACAGTAGAAAGTCTTTCAGCTATAATTGCATAATTAAGAAGATATCAGAAGCTATTGTCAGATTAATTCCAGAATAATTAACAGGTTTGCGTCTGCTTTTCCCACCATTTCACATGTCATGAGTTGGGTGCTGGAATATTACTCAGTGAAGCTGATCACATTGTTTTAACCTCCCTGGCGGTATGATTATTTCGGATTTTAGGTGCTGAAAGCGGTACAATTATTTTGCATGCAAATTTGGCTTTTTATATTGTAGGTCTGTAAATCTTAACAATAACACACTTAAATCTGTCCAAACCAGAGTCTAGTAGATATCCCGGGTATGATAAAGTTTGAAACACAAAAACATAAATTATAATATAATAAATAAAAATAAATAATAAAAAAAAAATAAAAAAAAATAGTAATAAAATAAATTTCCCCACAATTCACTATCGCTCAATTCTGCAAGTGTTCTAATTTACTATCGCTGTTTTCTAGCTGGTCTAAAGCCACTTTTGAGATAAAGGGACACTTCTTGGTTGCTATGGACAATCTCCAGTTTCCAGGCAGAAAGAACAGTGTATATCATGTAAAACTGCATGCAGGGCATGGGCCAAAGCACTGGGGACAAAAGGGATGTGAAATCATTTCATACAGTACTGTAATCTGTAAGATTACAGTACTGTATGTGTTATGATTTTTACTTTTTTTTTAATTTGCCGCCAGGCTCCGCCCCCGTGCGTCGCGCCGCTCGCAGGGAATGGAGCCTGGCACGGAGAGGCTTCGGAGGAGGACGGAGCCCTTGGACACTGCGGGTGACATCGCAGGATCCCGGGGACAAGGTAAGTAACGCCGCCCCAGGATCCTACAATGCGATCCCAAGTGTGGCTCGGGGTTACCGCTAATGGTCCTGAATTTTAACCCCGAGCCACACTCGGGAAAACCGCCAGGGAGGTTAACATAGTAACCATTCATTAGAAGAGAGTTAGTATGGCAATATTGTTTTAATCATAAATAGACCATGTTTCTAAGGTTTTGTAAAGTATGTGCTCTCATACTTTTATATGGGTACAGAATTCTTTAGTGACCTCAAGTACAGTGTTTTCATATTTTATATTGGGTAAATCATATGTAGCGCCTCCCTGGGTCTTCTAAAGGCAGTGTGTAACCTCCAGATGCATGGAGTGAGCTAGCGTTTACCCCAGGACTGAGTCCATGGCTATAATGGGGAGTTTTAAACAAAAATTGGGCACCTGTCACTTTTTGATCTTTTTAAAGCTTTAACCAATTCAGCTCGGAAGGATTTGCCCCCTTAATGACCAGGCCATTTTTTGCGATATGGCACTGCGCCACTTTAACTGACAATTGCGCGGTCGTGCGATGCTGTACCCAAACAAAATTGACGTCCTTTTTTACCCACAAATTGAGCTTTCTTTTGGTGGTATTTGATCACCTCTGCGGTTTTTATTTTTTGTGCTATAAACAAAAAAATACCAAACATTTTTTTTTACTTTTTGCTATAATACATATCCCCCCAAAAAATATAAAAAAAACAAATTTATTCATCAGTTTAGGCCGATATATATTCTTCTACATATTTTTGGTAAAAAAAATCGCAATAGACATATATGGATTGGTTTGCGCAAGTTATCTCGTCTACAAACTACGGGATAGATTTAGGGACTTTTATTTTTCTTATTGTTTTTACTAGTAATGGCGGCGATTTTTAGCGGGACTGCGACATTGCGGTGGACAAATCTGACCCCAAATGACACTTTTTGGGGACCAGTGACATTATTATATTGATCAGTGCTATAAAAATGCACTGATCAATGTAAAAATGACACTGGCAGGGAAGGAGTTAACAGTAGGGGGGTTAAAGGGGGTCAAAGGGTTAAGTGTGTTCCCTGGGTGTGTTTTAACTGTAGGTGGGATGGGCTTACTGGAACATGACAGAGATCACTGTTTCCAATCACTGGGAACAGTAGATCTCTGTCATGTCATCTGGCAGAACGGGGAATCGCCTTGTTTACATAGGCAGTTCCCCATTCTGCCTCTCCTCACCGTGATCGCGGGTCGCTGGCGGACATCGAGTCCGCGGGCACGCTCCCACGGTACACGGCGGGCTCACACGCCCACTATCCTCTTTGCATGGACCAACATACAGGTACATTGGTTCGTGCTGGAGAGCCAACCTGCCGTAGTATATCTGCAGGAGCTGATCGGCTAGTGGTTAATGTAGAAGGTAGTAGGAGAGAGGGTTAGGGCTCTAAGATACCAGCAGCAGATCACTTACACACTTCTTGGATCTAGAAATAGTACAGCTTCACAAGACCAGAACCTTTCAGCTGACCCGGTGATACTGCAAACACAATTTCAGATGTGGAACAAGATCCAGCTTTCCAGATTCTGGTGCATCCTCTAAACGAGTCACCAGGCCCTCCTGGGAGACCAGCTTACATCTTGGCTCTCTCCAGCAAGGGTCTTCTCAATTTGGCTTGGCTTCTTCCAGACTGGGCAAGACAGCCTAAGGACCACCTCAGCATTAGTAGGCCCCAGACAGGCATTTGGGCCTACTTGCAGAGCTCACTTTAGAAGCACATCCCTAGGCCAGGGGAGCCTGAGGCAAGAGAGTGAGCATATGGTCCAGTCCAAATATATATCCTCTCCCAGAATGCACCAGTGACCAAGGACCTCCTACTGGGCTGGAAGAAAAATAATTATTCATAACTCAACCTAGTTGTACTATCTCTTACTGGCCTGTGGTACCAGTGACACCTCCTGGCGACAGTGAGAAATGCACAACCTAATTGAGATTAGGAAAAGACCAGATAAACTATACAATCAAGCTGAGCTGTCTACAGCCCAGCCAAAAACTAAATTTACATGATATCCCAATATTAGGACCACATGGCTACACATAATTCCAAATCTATTGGTATAAATGTTTCAACAAGGTCATACCAGTAGAAATGTGTTTTTTTTGTGGTAGTTGACTTCTTTCAAATTGATAATTATAATTGTTCTGTTTCAAGCACAGCTTTATGCAGTGGCAGCTGGTGCTAAATATTTTTTTTGGGGGGGGCAGCAAACTAACACCAGCACTAACACCAGCCCCCCCCCCCTCAGGGGACATGGACGGCGGACAGGAATTGCACCCCGAGTCCACCCTTTTTTTAAGCCGATTAGAGATTCTGGCTCTAATCACGTGCTTCTAAAAAAAAAAAAAACCCATTAGAATCCATGTGTCTGGTGCCCTGCATGTAGATTAGGGGCTGGGCCCATGGATTGGGGGACGGCACCCCTGTGCCCCATATGGACAGGTCGCCACTGGCTTTATGCATTGATATACTGCCTTTAGACCTCTGCCTATTAGGCCAGTATGGTCAACTGTACAATAAGCACCCTCCAACAGCAGCCTGACTTTCTAATAAGAGACCGAATTTTAGTCCAATATAGTTTTACTTCCTAAAATGTTCATCGGTCATTTGAAGGGTAAGAGACAATAATCTTTTTAGCATTAAGTCTGCCACGAAGGCTAGCAGCTCACTGGTGGAACTGATGGAGAAGAATGGAAGGGTCTATCTAAATGACTAATATACAAATATATAAATATATAAATAAAGAAAAAACAAATTGTAGTAACACCAACTAGATGTCAGCATCAAGACATTAATACATACGTAATTAAATCCAATACAACAATAATGGATACACCATAAGTGTTCTAGAACAATAAATTGTGTTTCTAAATAAACCAAATGGCCTTTTTTTTCTGTCATCTACCAAAGATGAAACTGAGTCCTAAAAAAACTGTAAGCGATTAATTTATATATAAAAAAACAAAAATTATAAAGAGACCACCCCATACCAGCTAGGGATAGTCTCTACTAGAATATGGGCAGTTTAATTATACTTTTGAGGCACATTTCTTAATCTCAGAAATGCTGTTTTGGATTTAAAGTTGCCATAATAATAAGAAATACACACAACTTTATGAATAAGGGGGGAAATAGACATCCAAAAGTGGCAGTAGCGGAAAAATGATCTAAGCATAGGTTTTCCTAATAATCGAAATGATGCTCTTTAATCTGGCAAAATAATTTGTCACAATTTTTCAATTTTGACTTACCTATAGTGGCAAAACATGTTGCCGCACACAGGTATCAGAAAGCATACCACTGATGCTGATCCTGAAAGATTGTACTGAGCTGAATGACTTTATAAACCAAAGCAATTAGCAGAGCACTGTAGTGTTTTGGCAGGAATATTGCCTGCAGAATGCACACTACACAGCAGGCCTGTTTGCTGCCATTGCTCCCCTGGTAACCCCTACCAAGGAGTGCTACAGAGCTCTGCAGGATTTGTGACCCAGAGCTACAGAGAAGGTAGATGTACTTCTACAACCACCTGTTTTGTGAACAAGTTCTTAAAGTAGTTGTGAACATACAGTACACAAGGGGTTGCAGCATTAAAGTGAAATAAAACCATCAGTTTTTAAGCATTTTCAGCAGCATATTTATGACTTACTTGCAGGGGTGTTGCTAGGTGGCAAAAAAACAGGGACTTCAGCCCAAAGTCCGAGTCCAGCCCTGGGGGGGTAGTACCTACCTGATGCACACTGACCTACTTGACACTGACCTACACTGACCTACACTGACCTACCTGACATACACTGACCCACACTGACATACACTGACCTACCTGACATACACTGACATACACTGACCTACCTGACCTACCTGACATACACTGACCTACACTGACCTACCTGACACACAATGACCTACCTGACACACACTGATCTACCTGACCTGCACTGACCTACACTGACCTATCTGACACACACTGACCTACCTGACCTACACTGACCTAAACTGACCTACACTGACCTACCTGCCACACACTGACCTACTCACCTACACTGACCTACCTGACCTACACTGACCTACCTGACATACACTGACCTACCTGACCAGACTTCAGGTATCCTCCTGCAGCTCCGTGGCATGCCCATGGAGTAGAGTAGACTCCAGGCAGCCAGAGCCATGATGAGTAGAGGAGAGCTGCCCGCCCAAGCCCTGAGTGGGGTCTGGATCTTCTCACAGTGGTGCGGCAGCCACATTGTAATTCCCAAAGGTGATTCCCAAAGGTGAACACATGGAGGAGAGGAGGAGGAGCCTATCTCTGTGGTGCCCATCCTGGAGGATTCCTGGAAAAGAAGTTATCAGGCAATAACTTTTTAATCAATCTCTTCTAACGGCAGTTCCTCATGACTGGCAGACATCTAATATCGTACCTATCCACAAGAAGGGCAACAAGGTATGCCCCCTCCACGAGTTCACTGCTGACGTTGTGATGACCCCTAGTGGATGCTGATGTGGATTCCTGTTGCCAGTGCTAATGTGTATCTGCGAGCTATGATCCTCTGTAGTGGGGGATCGTGGCTTTTCGTATGCCCCCTCCACGAGTTCACTGTTGACGTTGTGATGACCCCTAGTGGATGCTGATGTGGGTTCCTGTTGCCAGTGCTAATGTGTATCTGCGAGCTATGATCCTCTGTAGTGGGGGATTGTGGCTTTTCGGTAAGGAGTGACCCCTTCTGTTCTTGGTGGTGGATTCCTTCCTGTTTTTCACAGATGAACATTTGTCAATCACTTGGATTTTCATTTTCGTTTTTATATTGGTGGTTTAGGGCCACCTCTTTCACTGCAGTCTAAGATATAATTTTTTGGACTATTAAGTAGCTCTCACGAGGGTTTATTTATCTTCATTCACATTCATTCTGAGCACGAATTGTGTTTTTTCAAATTTTGCCACTGCCTAATTCATGTAACACTTTTCACTTATTTAGCGCAATTCTCTTTTCTTTTTAATTTTTATTAACAATCGGTGTTTTATTGTTAGAATTGCTGCTTTATTCACTAATTTTTTGTCATATCCCAATACCATATAGTGCAGTTTTTGTCTCTTTTTTCTACATTGTAATTCCCACCTTCTGGAGCCTGCAGCACCTATAGCCTAGGATGGCAAGGCACTCCTCTGCCCCTCCCCCCCTTCTTCAAGCTGACAGACTGAATGGAGAATGCACCGTCCACTGTTAAATCTTTCCTGTATGGACTGTAAGTTCAGGGGAGCAGCACTGAGAGAACAGGAGCCAGCAGTATTATGCCTCGTACACACTATCGGACATTCCGAAAACAAAACCATGGATTTTTTTTCCAATGGATGTTGGCTCAAACTTGTCTTGCATACACACGGTCACACAAATGTTGTCGGAAATTCCCAACGTCTAGAACAAGTGACGTATAACACGTACGACAAGCCGAGAAAAAGGAAATTCGAGCTCTCAAACGTTTGTTGGCGAAAATTCTGACAACAAATGTTCTATGGAGCATACACATGATCGGACTTTCCGACAGCAAGCTCACATCCAACATTTGTTGTCGGAAAATACTATCATGTGTACAGGGCATTAAAGTGTGTAAACTGCAAGTGCTGGGGTAAGAATTTTAATAAATAGTTTACTGGGGAATGTTTATTTTGTTGTGGCCCAATGTGGTAAACTAAAATACGCTGAGGGCTTCATTCTTTAAAGATTTATTATGAAATAAGTTACATTCACTGAAGTGTTTTTTTATAGTTTTTCATCAGATTCAGGCTGTCTGTCCGCAGACATGGAAAACACATCTAGTTACAACAGAGCAATCCAATTTAAAGCAAATCAGGAACTGGAAATACATCAGAGAACATCAGAAGCTAATTAACAAAGTAAATAGAATAGAATACATGTCAACATCTGTATAAAAGATTCAGCAATTGAGAAGCAACTATATTCTCAGGGACATATAACAAAATACATAAGACATTCAAAAAGAACAAAACAATAATAAGGATATAAGAATATATATATAAAACTGAACGGCAGAGATATAAAGTACAGGGCAGGAAACACTCAAAGGCCAGTCCCACATGCCCCTCAATATCCCACACCTCCCCACTTCAGCCACATAAAATAAATACATAAAGTATATATATATATATATATATATATATATATATATATATATATATATATATATATATATATTGTGTACCGGGGTAATATAGTAATGGCGGTGATCTGCGATTTTTATTGTGGCTGTGACATTGCGGCAGACATATCGGACACTTTTGACACATTTTGGGACCACTGACAATTATACAGCGATCAGTGCTATAAAATGCATTGATTACTGTATAAATGTAACTGGCAAGGAAGGGGTTAACACTAGGGGGCGATCAAGGGGTTAACTGTGTTCCCTAGGGAGTGATTCTAACTGTAGGGGGAGGGGACTCACAAGGGGTGGAGACCAATCGGCGTTCCTCTGTACTGGGAACACACGATCGGTCTCCTCTCCCCTGACAGGCCGTGGATCTGTGTGTTTACACACACAGATCCATGTCCCTGTACTGTTACCAGTAATCGTGGGTGCCTGGCGGACATTGCGGCCGCTGGGCATGCGCATCGGCTCCTGAGAGACGTGGTGGGTGCGCGCACGTGCGCCCCCTAGACAGCAGGGAAGCCGATGACGTCATATGACGCCCACCCAGGATGGGAGATCCCTCCTGAGGACATCATTTGACTATGGGCGGGGAAAGAAGTGGTTAAAGTAGAAGTACAGCCAAAGCTTGTATGGCTGCACTTCTCCTATGGCTCACAGGAGTGCAGCTCATTCTGCACTCCTGTGACCTGTTTTCAGCATACAGCGGGCTGAAGCCTTACAGAGTCAGTTCAGACTCAGGCAAAATTGCGACAATGAAGTCGGGATCCGCCCACATGTCTGGACTGACACCCAGCTCAGCCTCTCAGAGAGCCTGGGCGCCTCCACAGCTCTGCACTCCAGTGAGCGGGGCGGGGGGGAGGTGGGGCAGAGCAGACAGCAGTGACTGACTCAGCACCTCTGCTCAGGGAGCCCTAAGAGCCGAGTGATCAGCTGTGTTTGATCACTCAGTTCTGAGTCTTAGAGCCAGTGGGGGGACAGATGCAGCATCGGACTGATGCATCCACCTGGGTAAGTATGATTCTGTAAAAAAAAACATACTTCTCTTTTTATAGAAATAGGTGCAGATCAAAGTCAGAGTTTAGACCCAGGGGGGGAGCAGGGTGTCCCAAGTAATCAATGCACTGCACTTCTCTTTTCTTAAGAAACGGTTCATGATTCCTTCTTCTCCTTTTAAAAGAATTCAGTCTATAACTATAACATTAAGAGACTGAATTGCACTAAATAATGGGCTACAGGTAAATGTGTTACTTTGTCCTGGATTAAGTATTTAGGTCTGGCTACTCTGTCTTTGGCTGTTTGTGTGGTTTCCCCACTGTTCAGTAATCCACCAACACACTTGTAAGATGTAAGATGTAAATTATACATGCCAAGTGGTAGGTGTAGTATCTCTGTATTTTAATCTGTTGTCCACTATGTGGGTGGCTCAAAAAAGAAACGTTTATCATGCTGGGGCAGTGGATACAATTTAAACAGGGATAACTGCATATATTGTAGGTACAGTATCACTATTAGAAGGGATCTGCAAATCTTTTATTGCCCCTCAAATTTTGCAACCATTTTTGGTTCTGTAAAAGTGCCATACAAGTTTCCTCAGTTCAACCTCAGCTGCAAAATTCCTTATGTTTCCTGTAGGATTTCTGCATTGAGCCTCAGAGTCTGCAGCCTATTTCGGTAGTGCGTCACTGAGAAGGTGACAATGTTTCGGCAGCTCGTCCACAGCTGCAAAGTATGTAACGCTTGGATCAAGATGATACAATTTATTCATATGCAAAGTAGATAAATACAAAAAAGTTACTACATATTCATAAAAACTAGGTTACAAAATATACATTAAAAGTTAGACATGCCCATGCAAGGGCAAGTGCTCAAAGGTATGCTGATGTGTTTTGAGGGGTTCCCTCTTCATCAGAGTCTTGGAAAACAAAACCTTGAAAAACAAAGGAAAGTCTGTACAATGTGGTAGACCAACATAAAGAAGAGTGGCTGATTGGGAGGTGTATCACATGGTAAGTGATGGATTCTCCTTCACTCTACAACTGTCCACATCACAGCACTCTAGATAGAATAAACACCAAATATATGTATAGTGAAAGACACACAAATAAAAAGTGTTGGAATTGTATACTACACATTGTTATTATAGACCAAAGACTTATAATTTACGTGTTAAAATGTTAAAATGTTGAAGTCTTAAAATATAGAATTATTAAAGTATTAAAACATTAGACAATAAAGCCTTAAAAAGCCATTACAAGCCATTATCAATTGTTGTTTTTCTTAAGGTATTACTTGAAAAGTATTAGAAAGTGTTAAAAGCATTACTACTTACTAAAAAAGGGTTCACCAGACACAGTTGCAGTTTGAGCGCAAGTATGAATATACAAACATATACACATACACACACACGTGCATATGTATACACATATACACAGCGCACGCAGCATATACAGATACATGCACAAAAATATATATATATAAACATATGTATATATATATATATATATATATATATATATATACATACATACATACATGTACACATAGAGAACGCACACATGTTCTACAGGATAAAAGTCACCAATGTGCATTTGATGATGACAGAATTAGAGAAACTATTATGTGAATGCATCTGCGTGTAATCAAAGCACATAAAAGCATACATGCAGAGGTGTGCGCTTGGATTGAGCCTCTGCAAGTGCCTATTGCACCTTCTGGTGCTCCAACATCGTAAAGGTACCATGCAATATTTTCACAGCTCAGCCTCAGCTGCCAAATTTCTAATGTTTCCTGCAGAGTAAAACTTGTGCTGCATCACAGAGTTTGTGGCCTTTCCCTATGCTCCAACACTGTAAAGATACCACAATTCAGCAGCACTGAGGAGCAAAGAGGATGAAAAATATATATAAAAAAGTATTTTCCGATTGCGCCCCCCCCCCCTTTACTCCCCCTCCCTTTTGTTCCTTATGTACTAGAATTGTTGAACGATTCGAGCTTGGCAAGGATTGTTTGCCGCTCAACTTTGTACTGTTTACAGAAAAAAAAATTTCATTAAAAACTATTGAAACAGAAAAATTATTTTATGGTAAAAAGATAAGGTCGTTGTGTATGGTACCCAGTGTGCTAATAAAATAAAGAATGCCAACTTATTGAAATCGAGAAACACTGCTGTATGGTATAACATACTGTATATTATGGAGTACCTTTAAATGACCACCAGATGGATCATTTCTCCACACATGTTATACTGGAAAACCATTGCTGTGACGCCAAGTATCACACTAGATGTACGCATCTGCGTCATTTGTTTCCTTTTGTTTTACTTTATTACTAGGATTATTTTAACTCTTCATCTCACTGTCCATTTATAAGTTAAAAATACAGTATTTGCAGTCTTTGAGCTTCAATGACACAAGCAAAAAGTTTTCTGACCTTGTGACTTGCTTTCAGATATACTAAATATGTGTACATATTTTGTGCCACCTATTTATTAATTTTAGGTTTATTTGTGGTAGATTTAAATATCCTAATCAGAAAACAAAAGTAAAAACCATGCTGGATGCCTAAAAATCTTATACAGGTTGAAATAGCAGCTGTCACAATACCATAATACATGGCATATCAATCAAATAAACAAGAAAGTGCAGCGCTTAAAAAAATAACATATATCACAAATATTGTGCAAAAAAAGTCTGTGTTGGAAGTAAAAATAAATGATTGCATAGATAAACACAAGAGTGAGTATAAAGTCACATGCAAGGTAAAAAATCCCAGATGAACAATAAAGAGTGAAAAAAAAACACAAAAAAAGTTTTATAAAAATAATACATTTTTTTCATATAATATACAACATAGAAATACATCTTTAATAAAACTTTTATGGGAAAAAAAGAAAGAAATGCATCTAAAATCGCATGGGTAAAATTAGATACTCAAGGTAAGCTACTTACCCAAACCAGTCCTGCAGAGATATAAATGTGTAAGCCAGAAGATTTAAGGCTGCCAACATTCAGAGATTGGTTTAGGTTGATGTTTTTTTCACTCTATATTGTTCAGTTCAAAAATGAGGTGGCACCTTGCTACTGGTCTATATATCCTCAGTACCACCTTGTGATGATATAACACTAAAAACATCCCAGGTGACTGGTAATCCATTCACATGATGCAAAGGTGAATCCCAGAAGGGGCAAATTTCCAAATCCCAGTAAATCCCAGTGAGTCATCACAATGAGGACAAGGTGGCTTACCAGATAATAATGACCCATGTGGGACAAAGAAGTCATAAAGGGCTTTTGCAAATATAAGCTCATTCCACGGGACCTCCTGTTCACTCACTACTATCACGGAAGGGCAGTATGTAACATCATAGTATATCGCACCATGTACTGGGCATTAAGGCTCCTTGTGGCCCCATAACCATAAAAAGAAAAGAACGCTTTCCATAGTGTAAATCTGTTTAAAATAGCAAACTTTAATAAAAGAATTGCACTTACAATGCCAGTAGTACAAACAGGCATGTGAATCAAAGCAAGTTCAGTTTTTCCCACAATCAAAATGGCCACGGCTGTTTTGGCACATGCTCAGTGGCATATATTCCGGGTCTGCAGAATATTTGTGATATATATATTATTTATTAAGCACTGCACTTTCTTGTTTATTACATATAAATATACTGATAAAATGTGTTTCTTGAGGAGGGTATTAATGTTGTTGACAATGTTCAGGGTATAAAGTCTTCACCAAGATCAATGAATATATACTATACATATCCTGAATAACATTTTAACAGTTGGGCTACATCAAAAACATCTCAATAAAAACAGTCAACTCTTTAAAGCATTTATGTCTTTTTCAGATGTGTGGTTTCGGACTCTCCCAGACTTCTATGATTTTCCTAGTATTAGTAAGTTACTGAAAAAAGTTTAAAGTGGAATTTGAGTCTACATCCAACTAAGCTTAAAACTGCTCTCACCCCCCCCCCCCCCCCTCCTAACTCCTATTCTAACTACCCCTGTAGAAAAAAGATGCCTGAACTTACCTAATCTCTGGACTCTCCAGTCAGGTCATGTGATCTCCCCACTGACCAGTCACCAGCTTCAAGGGAGTGGAGAGAGCGCTGACAACGATGGAATGCTTGGGTGGGGACATCACCCAAAGGCTTACTATGAGGGATCCCTTGTCAGCTGTCCATCTATTCCTCTGAACCTGGCTGCTCAGAGGCGAACATGTGACTGCCCATTTTAACCTCCCTGGCGGTATTCCCGAGTCTGGCTCGGGGTGGAATTTCAAAACCAAAAGCAGTAACCCCGAGCCAGACTTGGGATCGCATCGCAGGATCCAGGAAGAGCTTACTTACCTTGTCCCCTGGATCCTGCGATGTCTCCCCGCAGTGTGAGCGGCTCGTCCTCCTCTCGATTCATAATGGAGCCGATCTTCGTTCCCTGTGAGCGTTGCGACGCACGGGGATAGAGAACGGCGCCAAATTCAAAAAGTGAAACACACACTATACATACAGTACACTGTAATCTTACAGATTACATTACTGCATGAAATTATTTCACCTCCCTTTTGTCCCTAGTGATTTCTCCAGTGCCCTGCATGCAGTTTTATATTATAAAAACTGTTCTTTCTGCCTGGAAACTGGAGATTGTCCATAGCAACCAAAACCGTCCCTTTACATCAAAAGTGGTTTTAGACCAGCTAGAAAACAGTGATAATAAATTAGAATCACTCGCAGAATTGAGCGATAATGATTTGTGGGGAGATCCGTCATCAAACACTGAAAAGTAATGACAGCGACAATTCTGCAACTGAGCAAATTTCAGTTCTTTTGATTTGATTACATTATTGAATAATTTTTATTATTATTATATTATTATTTGGTATAATTATTTATAGTTATTTATTATATTATAATTTATGATTTCGTGTTTCAAACTTTATCATACCCGGGATGTCTACTAGACTCTTGTTTGGACAGATTTAAGTGAGCTATTCCTAAGAATTACAGGCCTACAATATAAAACGCCAAATTTCCATGCAAAATAATGGTACCGCTTTCAGCATCAGCATCAGCATTTAATTATGCAGGTTATGGTGACGCTGACAGGTCAAAGTCACTTTAAGTGGATTTGTCCTTTATATAAATCTTCATACTCCTTTTGGTGCAGGTTGCCAGGTTAAATATGATACATACTTTCCTCCTTCTTCCAGCGATATTCACTGTGCAGCCTGTGATGATAATACAAAATGGGCACCCCAAAAATTGTGTGAGAAGACACAGGGAAACCATGTTGTCCAGAATTTATAAGTCAGCCGTGACATTTTGTAGAAACATAACAGCAGTAATCTCCTTTCCATAATCCCAGGAGAGCCTCTTATACAGTTCACAAATTATTAGCTGCATTCCAAAACATCCCTATCACTTCATCAGTAGGACACAGCAGAACCTCTAACCACTTTAAGTAATGTAGTGCACCCCCTAAAGTGCCACTGGTGAATTTTGGTCCAATTTCCCCCTTACAGCTCACACAGCCAGGCACAAAGCATTTCCTTCACTCTTCCACTGGCTCCAAAGAACAGTCTAGGGATTTCTTTTGGGGTTTTTATGGGTAAACCGTAGAACCAAACAGCCTGAGGGCTCCTTACTTCTGGCTGTATTGTACAAAAAAAGATGTTCCACAGGATCTTGGCCTGTACTCCTTCCAGAGTTGAAAGCTAAATGCAGTCACTACACTTCAGAGCTGGGGTCATTTAGTCACATAGCCACACAATCACGGTAGCCTCCTGCCAATTTCCACCAGGCTCTTCTTAGTATAGGAGATGTAGACTCACACCACCATAGGAAAGCTGGACTCTTTCCCTCCAACTTCCTGCTGGCTCTTTCCAGTGATCTCCAGACCCAACTTGATCCCTAGACTTGAACTTGCGAATAGGCCCCCAGGAGAACCCCTGCCCTGCTTCATGCCTTAGATTTTTTATGGGCTCTTCCACTTACCGAGCATGCTTCCCCAGGGATTGGCTGGAGTACCATAAATATTCATGCCCTGTTCTTTCTTCCACTATGGTTCTAGAATTCTCTAGAAGACAGGGAGAAGCAACAGAGCAGCAGCCTGTGAAACACTGAGCAGCCCTAATTAATCAACTGTTTGCTCTGCTAATTACACTGGAGCTAAATAAAGTTACTTAGCAACCTACTCTACATTAGGAAGGTGCTATATCAACATCAAAAGAAAGCATGGCAAACAGATAACCATTTGATTTAGCCCATTAAAAACATCATTAACAGGACAATACACATCCCAGGCTGGCTCTAATAGCCACTATAAAGAATGCATTCTCTACATTAAGGTGAAAAAACCTTCAGTATGCAGAATCTCCCCCTTACACTTTGCTGTGCTCGATCTTAATACAGTGAAGTGCACGAGAGCAGAGGCTCTCTTGGCTCTCTCCCTCCTCATGGGCTCAGACACAGTAGAGGGAGCTAATCAATCATAGCCAATGAGGAGGGCGTGGGGGCGGGGCCCAGCCACACTCTGAGCTGACGTGGGAGTGAGCACGCATGAGTGCCCCCACCTATAGCAGCTTGCTATGAGGGCACTCGGCGGGAAGAGCTAGGACCTCAGACCTTCTGAGTGGTCAGATCATTTCTGTCCACACCCTCCTCAGGGACCAGAAAAGAGTGGCTGCTTTAGAAGTCTAGAGCTCTCCTTTACCATCAACCAAAGAACATCAGGCAAGATTTATGAGAGCCACTGAGCCACCCTTTTTGTATTTATGTTGCATTATTGTCTCCTTTTCCTTTGTAATACCTTTTTCTTGTAGACATTTTGTTTGCTCTGTTTTTGCCTGTTTTATAGTAAAGGATATTTCAGAATCGTTGATATCATCTCTAATGCACTAAGCCAGAACTTAAAGAATCCCGGTCTCTTTTAAGAGTGCTACTATATGGTACATTTCTGGATATTCTTGTCTGTGGGAACAGTATGGTTGAATTACTAAAACCGGAGAGTGCAAAATCTGGTGCACCTGAGCATTGTAGCCAATCAGCGTCCAACTTCAGCTTGTTCAATTAAACTTTGACAAAAAGCTGATTGGTTTCTCTGAAGAGCTGCACCAGATTTTGCACTGTCCAGTTTTAGTAAATCAACCCCAGTGTGTATTACAAACATTTAGTCAGAATTGTTATTGTAAATGTTTGATATTTACAATAAAATTTCTAGTGGCAGATGATTTGGGGCTTTTGGTTAATTGTTTACTTAAAGATTTTTGACAGCCTCAGCTCTGTTCCTGCGTAAACCTTAGACATGAAGTATGAATAAATTATATCCCTCTATAGTGTGCATGTGTCTAAATTAAGAGCAGTAACTGTTATTTCTGTCTGCTGCTTCATTCCTCTGCTACCTGCATGAATAACTGACACGTTTTCCTGACACTAAGAGAAAAAAGGTGACAGAGTAGAGACCTCCAGCTGATTGACAGCCTCAGCTCTGTTCCTGCGTGCTGTGTGAATGTGAGAAGGGGGGGGGGGGGTGTCCCTTCCCTCCAATCAGTTCTTAGAGCTATCCTCATTGAGCAATCGTTCTGTCTGCTGGTACTTAGATTGTGATCGCACAAGCTGGAAATCTTTGTGCAGAATGAAGCTGAGAGTGCCATTGTTTGGCACAAGTTGGTGAAGGTGCCTGGAGTCTGAAACCACAAACATTATACGACCCACACAGGCTTTTTTCCACAAAGGTCCCTACTGACTCCTCTTAATGCACAGACATGCCAATATTCATTCCTATGGGTAAGCTTTATTCTGCAGGTTGGATGGAATACAGCTTACCCCTAGGAGTGAATGGGGCTGCAACAAGCACGTGTACTAAAAGTAGTCACCTTTTTTGGAAGAAAGGCAGTTCAAGACTGTGCAAGGCTGAACAAGGCCACACAATAATTATTGCTGGAACATGCAGGAAGATAAGTAACATGGCATGCTGCACTCAAGTGGTGGGAAGAATTTAATTAAGGACATGTTTACGAAAAATAACCTTTAAAAAAATGCAAAACTCCTTCGCTAACGCACTCCAGAATATAGCAAATCTGTTAGAAAGCGATAGAGCTGTCAATAGTGTCACCATAAATCCAGCATATTCAACATATTAGGATAGTGAGCAGAGCCATGTAGCCACTCCTTTGGGACTCATGGGACAGCTGTGCATCCAGAACCAATAATTTACCATCTGTCTTTTTCATTATTGGAAAATCTATAACTTAGTCGTATACTTCACTGTAATGATACTTCTTTCCTTAATTCTTGCCACATCTTTATAAATCACCTTGGTGATACATGGTTTGTACATGTGTGCTACTTTAAAACCTCAATTATTTTTTTTTTTTTTTACTTTTCTCTCCCTGATTAAAGGCCCATACATACAATATGAAAATCTGAAGTACAATTTCGTCTGACAAACGATTTGCCAATTTTCTGATCATTAGTATGGTGCTTTACAGCCAATTCCAAATTTTTGGATGAAAAAACTGGATGTGCAGGCTATAAAAATGTTGTCGTACGTGAACACAACATACAATTTTCGTTTAAATAGTACAGTTTTTGTATGAAAAAAATCGTAAGAGCAAGCCTACGCATGCTCAGAAAAGAAAGAACACATACAAAACAATTCAACACATTACATCAATTCTGAAGTCGTACGAAATTTTTTTTCATGGTGAGTAACGTCGTCACTTTCGATATGAGACTAGCATGCAACAAAAATATGATGAAAATTAATCTGATAATCTGATCATGTGTACCTGGCTTAAGGGATCTGAAAGCTTGCATCTTTAATAATTCAATTTAGCCAATAAAGGGTGTCAGTTAAAATCCACACTTTCCGCTTTTCTTTTAGTAGTCTATGAGAAAGAGGATTGTCCATTATTTATTGATTTGGAAGGACTGTTGAGTTGTCTCATTTGTTCTGTTTTGCCCTAACAAGGTCAAAGGGTTGTTTATTTTCTTTTTGTATGCAGACATTTTTTGAAGCTATTGTCACTGCGGGGTTGATTTACTAAACCTGGAGAGTGCAAAATCTGGAGCAGCTGTGCATGGTAGCCAATCAGCTTCTAACTTCAGCTTGTTCAAGTGGGCTTTGATGAAAAAAAACCTGGAAGCTGGTTTCTATGCAGAGCTGCACCAGATTTTGCACGCTCCAATTTTAGTAAAGCAACCCCTGTGTCTCAACAATGCAGCTTCTACCGTATTTTCCGGCGTATAAGACGACTTTTTACCCTAAAAAAACTGGCCAAAAAGCAGGGGTCATCTTATACGGTCTGCCCCTCGGATGCCTGCTGGATGTGCGGTAATACTGTATGTAGCTTCGGCTACATACAGTGTATACCGCTGAGCCAATCCCGGTGAGCGATGTATTCAAATGAATACAAATCCTGCTCGGATTGGAGTAACAACCTCTGCCAATCCGAGCAGGCTACTATGTAGCCTGCTCAGATTGGCTTTGAGAGTCAGAGAGGCGCGGGCTAAGATGTTACAGCCTCTACCAATCCAAGCAGGCTTTGTATTCATTAATAGAATACATCGCTCGCCGTGATTGGCTCCAGCAAGAAGGAAGGATATGGCTCTAGCTCCAGCAAGAAGGAAGAAATATAAAGCGTTGGAAGCCTCGGAAGGGGGGTCGTCTTATACGGTAAGTACAGGCAAAAATTCTTTAAAAAATGTAAAATTAGGGGGTCGTCTTATACGCTTGGTCGCCTTATACACCAGGAAATATGGTAATAAAAGCAATGCAGCAAAATCTGTTTAGTAGATACATTATATTGTACTCAATAGTGATTCTGTCACTGCGCAAGCGCTCTCCTGAGCACAGCCCCAGGATACATAAAGTAAACACAGTATCAGTGCTGTCACTTTATATACCCTACTGATGTGTTTTTGTCAGAGAAGCTCCTGAACACAGCCTCAGTGCTTTTACTTTACATATACCAGGATTGTGTGCTGTAGAACAGCCCCTTGATAAAACCTCATTGATGTTGGCTCACATACCCTGAGGCTGTGTTTGGGAGAGTGCTTGTAGTAAAAGCATTGCTAGTAAGGGGTATTTGCTGTGCAGAAAACTTACTAGCAATGTTCTCACTGCACAAGCACAATTTGTATTTAGGAGCCACTGTACCAAACACAGCCTCACCACTGACTGTTTACAAGCCTTGAGACTGTGTTCAGAAAAGTACTTATGGGTCTAGGTCAGAGGTGCTCAATTCCAGTCCTCAAGGCACACCAACAGGTCATGTTTTCAGGCTTTCCATTATTTTGCACAGGTGATTTGATCAGTTTCACTGCCTTAGTAATTACCACAGCCGTTTCATCTGAGGGAAATCCTGAAAACATGACCTGTTGGTGCGCCTTGAGGACTGGAATTGAGAAACACTGTTATAACTGTCAGCCTTGCAATGCATCATGGGATAGTTTTGCAACAGCTGGAGGGCCACAGATTGAGCACCCATGGTCTAGGTCATATGGCTGACATTCACATCAATCCCTGCCCTCAAGGAGCTGACTGTAACGATATCACGAACTGGACATGAAAAGCTGTAGCTAGCTGCCATGTTGTGTGGAAGCAGCCATGACAGCTAACCATGTACATTACAGAAAACTCTGAACTCCCTCCTCCCTTGTCTTAGGAATTCAAAGCTTTTTAAGTTCAACAGAAAAGGTTATCTCAACAGAGAAAACAGAACCAGGCTAGGTCAGTAAAAAAAACAGCTTGTTGAAAGGGCAGAGTGTTCAGGCCTGTCGTAAAACTGTCACCCTCTCCATTCAGAGACCCAACAGGCCCCGGTTGTAAAATGTCTGAATACATATCAAGCTTAAAACAGTGGGATAAGTATGAAATTTAAGCATGTTTCATAACTTCTGACTTAGTAATAGCACAGCCATAATATGGACATATTTAGTTTCCTCAGATAATTTGCAACGTTTCAAGTCCAGACATCCCTATGTCAGGTCATATGGGAAACCACTGGTACCTCTTATTCCTCCTAAGCCGACTATACACTGGAGATATGACATTTTTAGATTTGTTTTGAAGGAAATCTCACGCTGAATAATAATATGGATATTTGCAGTCTGTAAACACTATAGATACTGCAGATATATGAATATGTATCACAAAATCTACCTGGGACGTGGTCATGAGTGTAGACACCTTCCAGCAACCAACCCCTAAACAAGATGACCAGACGATTGGTTACTGGTCCCTGTCAACACCCCCTTTGATTTGACAGAAAAGAGGAGATGCCAGGACAATGGGCAGTTCTCCTTTTACCATCCAAGAAGAAACATCTGCCAAGTTGAGAACCGATTACCTAGCTCATCGATCGAACTCTGATCAACCGTCGGACATTAATTGCAAGTATTCTTCCTTCCCAATTCTACCTTATTTCTTTGTGGCTGTATATTGTCTTTATCTTTTGAAACGTCTTTTTTCTGTAAATGTTTTATTTGCATCAACTTTGACCTTTTCATAATAAACCCTTATGTTGAAAAGTGTTAACCTTGTCTCTAAAGTTCTTAATGCAAGCTATAAATGAACCTGCCCCTTGAAGGGCGCTGCTGTTGTAGAGTAAGACTCTGAGCAGACCTGTCTGTGGTGGCAGTGTGTGTGGCAGACGCTTATTCTAAAATTATAATTGGTATTGCTAACATTACGAGTCTCCCCCAGCTCGGTCTTTTAAATGGGGGTGGCAGCAGTTAAAGGGTTAAATGTGTCATTAGCCCAGTGACAATCACTCTCATGCTGCTCGCACCTAGATTGTGGTCCCGCAAGCTGGAAAATCTTTGTGCTGGGCGCAGCTGAAAGTGGCATTGTTACGTAAGTGACAGCGTGGTGTGAGGTTGGCTGGTCCTTCGTTGCAAGTTAGCGAGGAGGGCAGGAATCTGACACCCACATTCCTCATACTGACTATCTAATTTCCCTAACTCACATTCATACACATACTGGGGTCAATTTGGACAGGAGCCAATTAACCTACAAGCATGGGACACAAGCACAGGGAGAACATGTAAGCTCCATGTAGGTAGTGTTGTGGTTGCGATCCAAACCTACAACCCTTGTGCTGCCAGACAAAAGTGGTAACCACTAAGCCACGGTGTGGCCCATGTGGCAAATGTTGGATTTTTTTCATTTCCCTCTGCTTATAAATCTGCAGTTGGCAAATAAAATAATCACCCATATGGGGTAGTAATAATTACAAATCAATCACTATATAAACATATTCAAACTTACTACTGGTTCTAGTGACAGGATTGTAGGCAGGTGCAGTTTACTTTCGCCACTGCAGGTGGCGCTCAACCGCAGTGGCATTGCAGAGGGAGAGGAAGTCAAGAGGAACATGGTTCCTCTATGGTTTCCCAGGTCATTGAAGAAACTATCCAATTGGATGCTGGGGCCCCATGTGACTCTGGGGGCCATCTTGGGTTGGGCACAGTCTAATTAAGACCTTGACTCTCAAGCTTGGTGCATTTCGCATGTGGGTAGTGTAGGGACAGGTCTCCCGTCTGTCAGGGACAGTAATTAGTGGCAGGGAGAGGTTCCAGATGAGTAGGGAAAGAGCAGGGGCATGCCATCCTTCCTGGAAGTCTCCCCATTTGGATACATACCAGCCAGGCCTACTGCTTTCTCTTCATTGTAACATTCCATGAGTGCACCTGGTCGGGTTGTCTTCCCACCAGGTAGTTGTGCTTTGTTGAACTTTAAATTAACAATACAGTTCTTTTTTTGCAACTGGACTCTGAGTGTTTTTTGCCACAGCACTACAGTGCACCTCTCAACATTCACTTCAAGGAGTTGGCAACCCCCCGCTTTTTTTTAAACTAATTTTTAATGAATTTTCCATATATACAGAATTATAGGCAGTGTAAAGATACAAAAAAAATTGTATTCAGTCCAGACCATGGTAGAAAGTAGTGAATTGGGTCTAAATATCTACGCATTAAACTGAGATACCGCTATAAAATATGCAATTAAAAGCAAAGAGTCCAATTGAGATCTATGCTATCTTAGTTACCAGGGCAATGAAGTCCTATCTAAAAAAAAATAACAAAACAAAAATTAAGGAGGGGGAAAAGGAAGCAAGAAAGAAATTGGTACTACCAAGAGATGATGGAGGAGGTCTCAATTGCACAGAAAATCTAAAAAGTAGCAAAGGCTATCAAGTACATTTGGAATAGAAGCATATAACAACAAAACTTTGTATTGGTGGTCATATGAACAGGTAAGGAGGCTCAAAGGGCAAACATAACACAACTGAGCAGAGGGGATCTTGGGTTCTAAGTTGTTAAATAGTGCATCTCTTGTCTGAGAGCCAGCATTCCCAATTTTGCTGGAACTTGGGAGTTGCATGGTGTATATACACAAACATCCTGAGTGAGTTGGCAACCCCTTTAAACTTAATTTAAATTGTTATACTTAAAGAGGAACTGCAGTCTGCTCACATAATTTGTAATAAAAAACATCTTTGCCATTCTGAAGCTTCCCTCCAACCACTTTGCATATTATTTTATATACTGTGATTCTGTACTTGCCAAATATGCTGCAGAAATCTCCCTTCACTAAGTCTGGCAGCATCCATTTTAACTCTGGGCAGCTGAAGCTGCTGCCTGTTCACTTCCTGGATTTACACCGACACACAGAGGCACACTGCCAGCTCTGCAGTTCTAATTGGCCCTCTTATGACTCACCCCCTCCCTTCCTGGCAAACTCTCATGAGAGTGAAAAGAGAGAGTTGTGCATGATGTCATAAACCTAGGCTTTTTACCAGACAAGAAACAGGAAGTGGGCTGTATAAGGTATTTAATGGTAGAAAAAAGTTTTACTATCCAAAGTTAAAGCAACAAAAGCAGAAGATTTAATAGATGTAAAGATGAAAAAATTACTGAAGTTCCGCATTAATTTTGACCAAGTACATGATGCGATAAAAGCAGTAGGAACGAAAGGACACATTAATTTAAGAATGGGAGTTATTTGTCCTACGTTAGAAAAGGGTTTCATGGAATGAAAAATTATCCATTCTAAAAAGTACATGAATAAAACACTCCCAGAGGTATTTCCTATGTTTTTATTTACTATGAAATCTTCACAACACACTTATATTAAATGTGATAAATTATACAGAACAGGAGAAATTACCCTCAGTAAGGTAATTGTATCATAATTGATTTCTGTCAGTAAGATAAATACATAATTTGCTGTGTTTTGGTTTCTAAAGTAGTTCTCATTGAGAAATTAAATTGTACTATGTACAGTGGAATTGTACTGTACATAGCAATCATAAAGAAATGTTAAGTAAGACGAAAGCAAAGGAAAAGAAATCAAATGTATTTTCTCTAATGAACTCTTTTATCTTGAAGGTACAAAGTAAAATTTTCCATCGTTTTGCATTGGTGTCTCTCAGAGCCCATCTTGACTTTGGCAAAGGTTTTACCAAAAGCACGGGGTCATATTTCTTTTTAGAAATGAGCTAATCAGGCTATGGGTAAAACGAACACTAAAAAGCCTACTATTTATACATTAGACATTAATACTAAAAGTATCTCAAAGTAAAGTTACAAATTATTATACAATTAACTCCCTCTGTCTGGTCTCAGTAACAATACTGTATTTTATTGGCAGGCAGCATAATTTGTTAATACATTAATCATAGTTTAAAAAAAAAAAAGTAAAAAAGTAATACATGTTTAGCACCATTATTTCACTAAACATATCAATCCTACATTTAGGCCTCATGCACACATTTTTACAGCTGCTTCTAGGGGCGTCTGGCGTTTCTTTTCCCTGCCTCTAAACGCCCATCCATGTTGGCCTATGTGTCTATGCACACATAGGTTTTTAGCAGCATTTAGTGGCAGGAGCTTTTAGAGACTTTTTAGGCAGGAAAAACAAGCCACTATTGTGCCCAGGAGCAGCAGAGTTGGACAGAAAAAATGCTTGACGCTAATAAAAGCTGCTAAGCTGCTAAACGTGTCTAAACGCAAGTGCTTGAGCATTAATTAATTTCAATGGCTAGAATAAATTATTTATTCTGGGCAATTATATTACTTAACACCCAAGAGCTTGATGCTTGTAAAAGCTAGTAAAAGCTTTAGATACTTTTACAAGCATCGGGCATTTTTTCTGCAAAAACGCTGTTGGCTTCTAGGAGAGTTTAAAAAAAGCCCTGTATGCATGAGGCTGTAAAGTAATGCTTGATGTCCAGTCTAGTGATATCTAGTAAGGCAAAAAAGTCAAGTGATATAAGTATCTGTTATGCCGCATACACACGAGCGGACTGGTCCGACGGACTATCCGACGGACTTTCGGCGGACTGCCAACAGACTTTCCCAACGAACAGACTTGCCTACACACGATCACTCCAAAGTCTGACGGATTCGTACGTGATGACGTACGACCCGACTAAAATAAGGAAGTTGATAGCAAGTAGCCAATAGCTGCCCTAGCGTGGATTTTCATCCGTCAGACTAGCATACAGATGAGCGGACTTTTCGATAGGAACTGGGTTCGGCGAAGTTCCGACGTAAAGATTTGAAATGCCGCGTACACACGAGCGGACTATCTGATGGACTTTCGGGCGGACTGCCAACGGACTTTCCCAACGGACTTGCCTACACACGATCACACCAAAGTCCGACGGATTCATACGTGATGACGTACGACCGGACTAAAATAAGGAAGTTGATAGCCAATAGCTGCCCTAGCGTCGGTTTTCATCCATCGGACTAGCATACAGACAACCAGAACTGGGTCCGGCGGAGTTCCAACATAAAGATTTGAAACATGTTCCAAATCTAAAGTCCGTCAGATTTTTGACCGAAAAAGTCCACTGCAGGTCCAATGAAGCCCACACTCGGTCGAATTGTAGGCCAGACTCGGTCCGTCGGACCAGTCCGGTCGAAAAGTCTGCTCGTATGTACGCGGCATTACTCTTTTATTTTGTTTACACCTATGCATTCTTTAGTATATTTTGCAGAAACGCATTAAAGTCCATTTAACATAATTTTCTATGGATCTAGCTCACATCTGTGTGTTTTGAGCCGGTGCGTTTTTTGGAAAGGGTCAGGGTTTTTTTTGCCTGCAGCAGATTGTGTCATAGACTTCAATGAACCTGCACCAAGTGTTGTGTTTTTGATGTGTTTTTTTTTTCTTGGACTAAAAGAAAAGTATGACAGTTCATAAAGTGTAACTCTGATGTGACTTGAGTGCCAGAGTGTAAAGTCGCAACAAAGTCAGACTCCATGAACAGAACTGTCATACTTTCCTATTAGCAAACAAAATGCAAAATGTATAAAAAACATGTTAAAAATGCATAAAAAACGTGTGTTCAAAAACCCAAAACACGCCGAAAAAATGCATCAACCGCAACCTGCATAGATGTGAACCAAACTGTTAATGTATTGGTCCTTTTTTTGATCAAAGAAAACAATTTCATGATAAGCATCAATGGTCATCATGCAGTGTTAAAAATGCTTTTGTAAATTAGAACAATAGATTTCAGACTGACTGTGCTCCAATCAACATGTAGACAAACATTTAGAAATTTTATATATAGGATAACTGGAACAAAGTCTGGAGAATTGCCAGTAAAATAAAGCTTAATGTATCTGTTTGGTGGTGTTTGACAGCATTGTTTTCTGGATAATATTACTCCAAGCTTTTTTGAAAGTACTATTAGAATGTCCTTTTCTGAGATATGACAATTCTGTATGTCTTTTTATATACTTTTGTAATAAAAATATTTAAAAAAAAATCATTTTAATGCTTATGGTGGTTCCGTAAAAGTCCTTTTTGCCTCCAAAAAAATTTTTTTTTTTGCCCTAGTACACAGTAACTTGGGAAAGTAGCTGCCATTTACTACCATATCATCTTTTAGCACAGTCTTCAAGACCAGAAACAGGTAGGACTTAGCTACAAAGTTTGTTAAAACCCTTGTAACGTACAAAGATCACCCAGAAGGGATCATTTTTGTTTTCTTCTTATCAAAAGTGGAGCTACTCTTTAAGTACTTACACTTTAGGCCTGACAGCAGCTTTTTTTATTTTTTTTTTTAAATTGAGTTGCTTTAAAATGGGATCCTGTACCAGTATAATCTGCACTGGAAATAAAGAGTTGTCCAAAATCATAAACAAACTTCTATCCACTGCTCAGTAATGTGCTCTACTACTCATAGGAAGCACTGAATAATCATTGGTAAAATTCTACCAACACTCCAAAGAAGAACAATTATATTGTGACTTTTTGAAATGAAAATATGGTTCATGTTCTAATTTCAGTTTTGAGGTTGTATGGCTTTGGTTTCATTGTTAATCCAAAAACCGGTGTTAAGTCCACAGCGTGTTCAGACTCCTTCACTAGGTGGAGTCGTTGCAGTACACATGTGAGAATAATAAACATTTCGTTACGAGCTACGTCCTCTCCCACACATTTTCTGACTCCCATACCAAAAATTAACACCTTCTCTATTAGGCTTTTATCAATATGTCCAGCTTCATCAAGGAACCTTTCTGGGATGAAATGGTCAGCATCTTTCCATATTGTCCTGTAAAGTCAAACAAATAATTTATATTGCAAGAATACATTGAGAGACAGTGGCAACAGTAATGCGAAAACTCAGAAATTGAAAGCAAGAACTTCAAGTCAGTGAGTGTAAAAGATGTTCTGGTGTTGGTGGTCAGTGGGTTTAAAAAACGTTCTGTTGTTGGTGGTCAGTGGGAGTAAAAAACGTCCTGGTGTTGGTGGTCAGTGGGACTAAAAAAATGTCCTGGTATCAGTGGTCAATGAGCAGAAAATGTATCAGTGAGAGAATGAACAATGTCACATCATTGGTGTCAGTGAAGTGCCCATTGTTACTGTCTGTGGGAGGAGGAAACGTGCCCCATTGTTGGTGTCAGTAGAAACAATAGTGTCCTGTTATTGGTGTCAATGGGAGGAATAGTAGAAGCTCTTTCCTTTCTATATTCTCTATGTCCAGGCTCTGCTTCTCTACTGGCTGGATGACAAACCAGCTGAAACAATTTAGATATTGAGATGCAAGAGATGACAGTATCGGCTAAGGAACATTGCTGGGTACTAGAGCACTGGTATCAGTTGCCACTCTGACAGCAGGGGCAGCATTGTTGTGGGGGTTTTGTCCCTAAGCCAGCCCTGGCACTTGCCACACTATCCAGCAGACTGGTAACATGTAGGTAAAGGGTTGTAACCATGCCTGTAGACCATAGTTTAAGAACAAATGAATTACTTACTTCATACAAGTTTTGTAAAATGTCAAAGTATTACGGAAATCTTCCCCCTTCAAGGCCAGTTGCTAACCATACAGGCTCTGCACTGCCAGCACCCAGGTGTTGAACTTTTGTCGGGCCACAAATGCAAGAATAGCTTATTCTCCCAAACAGCACATGCACTTTATAAAGACATGCAATGCCAAGTCTACCTGTCTTCCTCCACCTGACAATGCCAATCTTGTAGTCTGTTTTTTTCAAACATACAGTGGGGACGGAAAGTATTCAGACCCCCTTAAATTGTTCACTCTTTGTTATATTGCAGCCATTTGCTAAAATCATTTAAGTTCATTTTTTTCCTCATTAATGTACACACAGCACCCCATATTGACAGAAAAACACAGAATTGTTGACATTTTTGCAGATTTATTAAAAAAGAAAAACTGAAATATCACATGGTCCTAAGTATTCAGACCCTTTGCTGTGACACTCATATATTTAACTCAGGTACTGTCCATTTCTTCTGATCATCCTTGAGATGGTTCTACACCTTCATTTGAGTCCAGCTGTGTTTGATTATACTGATTGGACTTGATTAGGAAAGCCACACACCTGTCTATATAAGACCTTACAGCTCACAGTGCATGTCAGAGCAAATGAGAATCATGAGGTCAAAAGAACTGCCTGAAGAGCTCAGAGACAGAATTGTGGCAAGGCACAGATCTGGCCAAGGTTACAAAAATATTTCTAATATTATAAACTATACCCTAAGTTCAGATGTCTATGACATGTAGGAACTCCATCACTAAATGCTGTATCCCGGTCTCAAGATAAAATATCCCTAAGATATGAGAAAGCCGGGAAAATTGTGATATAAAATAATATAAAATAAAATAAAACACCTATGATGCAAAAGGTACTGAATTGTGCTGGGTAAATTTTGTGAAGAATACCCTACTGAAAAAATATATGGTCTACCATGTGTTGTTGTACTGACAGGAGTGAAACAAATAGTTCAATAATCTTTACAATAAAAAAAGAAAGAAAATAGACCCCAAAGTTCAAAAGTTTTGGGACAAAATGGCGCCAGAAACCAAAAAAATTTTTTAAATTGAATAAGAAAACAGCAGTGAATTAAGAGTGTCAGTGCAGTATCTATTAAACCAGTCTCAAATTATAAGTGAAATATTGAATTGGGTAGTGAATAACCCCAAGGTTCAAAAGTATTGTGACAATAAGCGCCTGCTAAGAGTAAAGTGTAAGAAACTTAATAGAGTGAGATATAGGGTAAACACTCCCTGAACATAAAATACAATGCATATAACAGTTCCAAGAATATCATGCACAAAATATAAATTCCAGTATCTTATATATCATAGCTGGTGGTGGTTCATTTCTAAAAAGTTAGTTTATATATATATATATATATATATACTCCATATAGAAAAGTTTTCAGCCAGATGGGAAAGATAAGTACAGTGTATATATTATATATTTTTCACCCTTGAGGGCATTGCATCAGTGACTTCTGTGCTTGTTATTCAAGTAGTGACTTGAAGTGCTCACCCCTCAGTGCTCCCCCACTCACCAGAATTAATCACCCCTGCAGGGGTACCGAGCGATAGAGTGGGTGCTTTAGGGTGGTTGGTGATCTCTCCGGTTATGCTGCTGTTTCTCTGATTAATGCGATCCTTACAATTATTCCAGGGTAAGCTATGTGCTCCAAGATGACCAGGTTACTCCATACCACCTTTGTCTGTTAAACTCTCCGGAAATCCAGAGACAAGAGAAACACAAGGAGGCTTCCTTCGTGAAGTATGTCAAATATTTATTGCACAAAAGCTTAAAACAGTCCACTATGGCAAGTCATAGTAGAAAAAATAGCAAGTCTTAATAGAAAAATAGTGAAACCGGCACCGCTGTATGCAAGGATGGGATCAGAAGCGAGCTGTAAGCGTGCGTCCCACCTTGCGTTCCAGCCTCCACTTCCGGGTATGACGTGTGAGCGTGACTCCGCCTTACGCGTTTCGTCATAGGACGTTTTCAAAGACGGTGAGTGGGGGAGCACTGGGGGGTGAGCACTTCAAGTCACTACTTGAATAACAAGCACAGAAGTCACTGATGCAATGCCCTCAAGGGTGAAAAATATATAATATATACACTGTACTTATCTTTCCCATCTGGCTGAAAACTTTTCTATATGGAGTATATATATATATATATATATATATATATATATATATATAAACTAACTTTTTAGAAATGAACCACCACCAGCTATGATATATAAGATACTGGAATTTATATTTTGTGCATGATATTCTTGGAACTGTTATATGCATTGTATTTTATGTTCAGGGAGTGTTTACCCTATATCTCACTCTATTAAGTTTCTTACACTTTACTCTTAGCAGGCGCTTATTGTCACAATACTTTTGAACCTTGGGGTTATTCACTACCCAATTCAATATTCCACTTATAATTTGAGACTGGTTTAATAGATACTGCACTGACACTCTTAATTCACTGATGTTTTTTTATTCAATTTAAAAAAATTTTTTGGTTTCTGGCGCCATTTTGTCCCCAAACTTTTGAACTTTGGGGTCTATTTTCTTTCTTTTTTTATTGTAAAGATTTATTGAACTATTTGTTTCACTCCTGTCAGTACAACAACACATGGTAGACCATATATTTTTTCAGTAGGGTATTCTTCACAAAATTTACCCAGCACAATTCAATACCTTTTGCATCATAGGTGTTTTATTTTATTTTATATTATTTTATATCACAATTTTTCCGGCTTTCTCATATCTTAGGGATATTTTATCTTGAGATATCTTGAGGATACGGCATTTAGTGATGGAGTTCCTACATGTCATAGACATCTGAACTTAGGGTATAGTTTATAATATTTGCACTATTAATTAATTATTACAGAGGGCAGCGCCATTTCTATCTCCTTACTATCTATTTACTCTTGCAATTAGACCCCTAGGGGTACTAATTAGAGATAGGCAGCAGCCCTTAGTTTGTCCTAAGCGCGGATTTATACATATATATCAACAAAAATATTTCTGCTGCACTCAAGGTTCCTAAGAGCACAGTGGCTCCATAATCCTTAATCCATAATCCTCCAAAATCTTTAAATGGAAGACGTTTGGGATGACCAGAACCCTTCCTAGAGCTGGCCTTCCAGCCAAACTGAGCTATCGGGGGAGAAGAGCCTTGGTGAGAGAGGTAAAGAAGAACCCAAAGATCACTGTGGCTGAGCTCCAGAGATGCAGTCGGGAGATGGGAGAAGGCTGTAGAAAGTCAACCATCACTGCAGCCCTCCACCAGTCGGGGCTTTATGGCAGAGTGGCCCGACAGAAGCCTCTCCTCAGTGCAAGACACATAAAAGCCTGCATGGAGTTTGCAAAAAACACCTGAAGGACTCCAAGATGGTGACAAATAAGATTCTCTGGTCTGATGAGACCAAGATAGAACTTTTTGGCCTTAATTCTAAGCGGCATGTGCGGAGAAAACCAGGCACTGCTCATCACCTGTCCGATACAGTCCCAACAGTGAAGCATGGTGGTGGCAGCATCATGCTGTGGGGGTGTTTTTCAGCTGCAGGGACAGGACGACTGGTTGTAATTGAGGGAAAGATGAATGCGGCCAAGATCAGGGATATCCTGGACAAAAACCTTCTCCAGAGTGCTCAGGACCTCAGACTGGGCCGAAGGTTTACCTTCCAACAAGACAATGACCCTAAGCATACAGCTAAAATAACTAAGGAGTGGCTTCACAACAACTCCATGACTGTTCTTGAATGGCCCAGCCAGAGCCCTGACTTAAACCCAAATGAGCATCTCTAGAGACCTAAAAATGGCTGTCCACCAACGTTTACCATCCAGCCTGACAGAACTGGAGAGGATCTGCAAGGAGGAATGGCAGAGGATCCCCAAATCCAGGTGTTAAAAACCTGTTGCATCTTTCCCAAAAAGACTCATAGATCAAAAGAGTGTTTCTACTAAATACTGGGCAAAGGATCTGAATACTTAGGACCATGTGATATTTCAGTTTTTCTTTTTTAATAAATCTGCAAAAATGTCAACAATTCTGTGTTTTTCTGTCAGTATGGGGTTCTGTGTGTACATTAATGAGGAAAGAAATGATTTTAGCAAATGGCTGCAATATAACAAAGAGTGAAAAATTTAAGGGGGTCTGAATACTTTCCGTCTCCACTGTATGTATTTTTCATTGTAATGCAACTATACCAGTGAAACTCTTTTAAGAGTGCTGTTCACGGAAAAGGTGATGAAAACACACAAACTGCACATAAGAAAAAAAATACTTTTGGTTCCTCTACCAAGTTAGGAAGGGATGGAAATGTAAATTTAATAACAATTTGCAATTACATTATATAATTTTGAGTCCTTCAATTGAATAAAACCTTACTTACGGATCATGGTTTACTTGGTACATATTTACAAATATTGATGTATTTTTTGGAAGAAAGTAATCATTCAATGTTGTGTCCCTCGTAGTACTAAAAAACAAAAAAAAAATATTATTGTATTTTTCTATTTTTTTTTTGTAAATTGCACTGTGGTATTTCCAAAATGGTATATTATTTAATCAGGCCAGGTAGGTGTTTTAACACTAAAACAGTGCTTTCAGGTGCTAAAAGTGTCTCTCAGCTAAGTAGCCCAGTATGCCCTACTGACAGAACTGCGAGAAAAGTGCCCGAAATCCAATCCAAGGTACAGAAGATCTTAATCTAGGATAACTGTGATTGTTGCCGTTCTTTTTCAAAAGAATACAATCACTGAAGCTCGCCTGCGTGCTATTCACGTCTGCAAGTAATTGCTGTGGGCCCTGTCTTTATTAAGATGAAGGGTATGTCAGAAATGCCTTACAGAGGTAGTCAGGGTTATAGATGCTAAGAGCATGGGAGAAGTTTCTACCTTTTGCCAGATGGTGGAAGAATCTCTAATAGAATTCTCCTTGCCAAGCCTCACACAAAGAGATTTCATGGCTCAATGGTATTACATCTGTCTCCAGTTCAGAAGGTGGATTCACATAATATTGAGGTCGGTAGCCCTATTAGAGGCAAGATTTTCAGCAGGGAGTAGGTGAACTTCAGCTGGCAAGGAAGGGCACAAAAGGAGAAGCTGGATTGGCTGCTAGGCCACTTTTTTAATCAGACAATGCAAGATTTAGAGAAGCCAGAGGGCCCTAGGTAATACATTTTCTATCTCTTTTCTTCAGACGGAGGAAGTAGATTGCATGCCTTTCAGGAGAAAATGTCACTTCAGAATAGCCCAGGACATCAGCATCAGCGATGCTACTGAAAGTGAGAACACCCATCATTCCCAGCAGAAGAAGCCTAGTAGGGATTGCAAAGTCTTCTTTTACTTTAATTGTTAAGAGATTACCTATCCTCTCAAGCTTTTTGGTCGCTGGGTGGCCTCCTGTTGAGAGAAAAGTTGGCGTGGGCTCCATCGGGCAAGGTGGCATTAGCCTTCAGATATTCCAATGAGTTGGATAGGTTCAGAACCCTCAGAGATCATTGCTGGGCCCAACTCATGATTTTGAATATCTAGGTGGTCCTACACTCAGTTCAGCAAGGAATGCTTTTCCTCATCAAATAGCCTCAGATTGATGAATCTGTCCTCAGATTAAAACTTTCTGAACCAGGAGCCACTTGGCTTTCCACTTTTACTTGCACATGATTGGATGATAGAAATCATCAGAGCTTCCCCTCATTCACTAAGCTCTAGAGCAAATTCCCTTGCAAAATGTACAGTTTATTTGAGTGTACAATTTATTTGCCTTTAGTAAATCAACCCCTAGGAGTGCTTCCTGAGCTTTTTCACTTAAGATAACTGCTTCTCAGTCTTGGTGCAAGACTTCCACCTGGGCTTCTAACCTCACTTCCCTCTACCAGATGGATGTTCAGCCTCATTTGAAGCCAGCTTTGGGAATAAGACTTTTTGAGCAGCACCTTTAAGCTGCAGCTTAATGTTGCTGTTATGTCCTGGGCCTCTTGCCATTTATTTACTGTATTTATTTACTATAAGAGTTCCCTTCACTGGAACTAAGGGGCCAAGCCCAACCCCTGAAAAACAACCCCACGCCAAAATCCCCCCTCCACCAAATGATTTGGACCAGTGCACAAAGCAAGGTCCATAAAGACATGGACGAGCAAGTTTGGGGTGGAGGAACTTGACTGGCCTGCACAGAGTCCTGACCTCAACCCAATAGAACACCGTTGGGATGAATTAGAGTGAAGACTGCAAGCCAGGCCTTTTCTTTAACATCAGTGCCTGACCTTACAAATGCGCATCTGGAAGAATGGTCGAACATTCCCATTGACACATTCTTAAACCTTGTGGACATCCTTCTCAGAAGGGTTGAAGCTGGTATAGCTGCAAAGGGTGGGCCAACTCAATATTGAACGCTACAGACTAAGACTGGGAAGGCATTAAAGTTCATGTGCATGTAAATGCAGGCGTGCCAATACTTTTGATAATATAGTTTATGTGGGACAGCCAACTGGTCCTCTTCTTGCATGTTCCTTCAACACTACTAATGGACTCAGCAGTCGTCACCACAGCTGTTTTTGGCAGGAACACTGAAGCCTCCTCACTTCCTGATAAAATTGGATTTGCCAAGTTGACACCAGGAAAATTGTATCAAATGCTTACCATAATTTTCCTTCCTGGCACTATTTCATGGTAGTGTACTGAACCCACCCAGTTCATTCCTAGCGTCTTCATGGGGAATGGACTGTTGTGTGGGCTGCAACACTTCATAGTCCTGTAGGTGGAAGTAGGCAGAGCTACTAACACATGTTTGCTGCCATGGATTGGCACCAAGAAAGGAAAATTAAAGTATTTGCTACAGTTTTCCATTAAGTGTGTACACGTGTTTGAAATATGTTTATGTATACATACCAGTGTGGGATTGTAAATGGTAGAAATGATGAATGTCTCATGACTTCATTGATAAATGCTTCTGTGTAATGCAAAACCTTCCTATCATCAAATCTTGGTGATCTGCTGATTCCAATATTTTCATCTGTACAAAATTAGATGCAAGAATGAAAAGTACAAAAAATATGGTCATTACAGTTATGACGTGCAAGCTGCAGAAACCCATAACAACTAATGAGATTGGAACTTTTTTTAGTTTATAGCAGCTAGATGAACGAGGATTGTTTCGTGATGTGGTTTAATGCAATTTTTATAAAACAGTTTGCCTAATGCCACGTACACACGAGCGGACTTTCCGGCATACTTGGTCCGGTGGACCAGAGTCCGCCAAACAATCCGATCGTGTGCAGGCTCCGGCGGACTTTTTTTTCCCAAAAAAGTCTGCCGTACCTAGATTTGAAACAGGTACAAGTCGCCGGACTCAGTTCCTGACGGAAAGTCCGTTCGTCTGTATGCTGGTCCGACGGACAGGGTATTGCATCTCGCGCTTGCTGCAATAGAAAAAACGAATTTTCCTATTGCGGCAAGCGCGGGGCATCCCAGGCCCTTAGGTCTGGTATGGATTATAAAGGGAACCCCCTACACCGAAAAAACGGCGTGGGGTCCCCCCTAAAATCCATACCAGACCCCGATCCGAGCACGCAGCCCGGCCGGTCAGGAAAGGGGGTGGGGACGAGCGAGCGCCCCCCCTCCTGAACCGTACCAGGCCACATGCCCTCAACATGGGGGGTGGGTGATGATCACCGGGTGATGTTGACCACGCCCCCTAAAACGTCACAGTCCCAGCATGCCCAGGGACTGTGACGGCATAAGGGGGCGGGGTCTCCGCCTATATAAGTCACAGCGGAGTGCTCAGAGAGCAGTCCAGCCGGAGAAACCGTTGTGTCAACATCTGGAGAAGAGAGGAGGGAAGAAGCCGAGAAGCCAGAAGTCCGGGCCTCCGCTGGCAAAAGAGCGGCATGAAGACAGCGGAGGAGCCGGCAAAAGAACTGGAACACCGGGAGAAGAGGCCAGAGAGAGCGGAGAAGAACCAACTGGACGCCGGGAGAAGAGGAACCGGAGGGACCCCCGAAGCCGGAAGAAGACCCCCGAAGCCGGGGAAAGACCCCCAAAGCTGGAGGAAGACCCCCCCGGAGCTGTCTAATAAATTATTTTAAAAACCTGTGTAGTGTGTTTTATTATTGACACTTTTTCCCTAGGTAAATGGGTAGGGGTACCATGTACCCCATACTCATTCACATAGAGTGGGGGGCCGGGATCTGGGGGCCCTCTTATTATAGGGGACTCCCGGATTCCGATAAGCCCCCTGCCCGCAGACCCCGACAACCAACGGCCAGGGTTGTCGGGAAGAGGCCCTTGTCCTCATCAACATGGGGACAAGGTGTTTTGGGGTGGGGGGCTCACTCGTCCCCACCCCCTTTCCTGATCGGCCGGGCTGCGTGCTCGGATCGGGGTCTGGTATGGATTTTAGGGGGTTCCCTTTATAATCCATACCAGACTTAAGGGCCTGGTATGCCCCGCGACGGGGCCCGCAAGGTGTCAATCTCGCCGATAAAAGCGGCGAGATTCACTTCCTTTTCTAGTCCCGTCATACCCGAGTCACATTCAAAATGAACGGACTTAGCCGTGTGTGGGCAAGTCCGTTCATTCTGAAAGTCCGCCGTAACTCCGGCGAAAGTCTGTCAGAAATATGGGCGGACCTAGCCTGCCGGAAAGTCCGGTCATGTGTAGGCAAGTCCGTCCGTTCAGGTAGTCCGCCGGAAAGTCCGGCGGAAAGACCATCGGACCAAGTCTGCTGGAAAGTCCGATCGTGTGTACGAGGCATTAGGCTCAGTTCAAACATTTCTACATGTTTTGCAATATGGATGTTAAAGGGTAAGTTCACCTTTACTAAAAAACCCACTATGCTGGCACACATAGACATGTGGTGTGCTAAATTTACTTTTCAGCCAGGTCTCTCACTCATTTTAAAGAATGTATCCCATAACAATGTTAAAAAGAACCCTTTTTTAAATCTTCTTAAAATCCTCTCTTTGAACTTAAAGGGAACCCTGGCTGGAAGTTAAATTTAGCATTTTATGCTGCTATACACATAAAGGACAACATAGTGTGTTTTTTGGTAAAAAATACCTTTCCATCTAAAGGGAGTATGGCAACTAGGTACAGCACAGTTGCTCAGTTGTTAGTAATGTGACCTTGCAAGATTTTAGGCTTGAGTTTACAGCAGTATATACTATGAAAAATCAGGCCCAGACTTATTAGCTATTGTATTAAACCTAAAGTGCGCCTCTGTCCGGACTATGAACATTTTATTATTCACATATTATTAAGAAGAAGTCAAGAGCTTGTAATTCCTGATCTCTGTAGCTGCTTGCAATGTGAAGTAATTAATTCCCAAAGATCCTCAAAGATGACAACAAAGACTATATAGTCTGGTTTTAGTATGTTCTAACAGTAAAGAAACACCTGGTGTTTGTTTACATAAGAGGGCTATTAGGATATCAAAAGGACAGCTAATTTCCCAACCTTCTCACATGGAAAAGAGGGATACTTGCACAGGATACACCTTTGTCACCTACCTCCCAATCACATGGACCATGATTAATTAAAGTATAGGAATGACCACTTAAACCTAGAGCTGCTTTCATTGCTACTTTTCCTTTTATTCGTGTTTAAAAATAATCCATGCAACAATCTGAGGGGTGTAAGAACGCTTAGTGCAATAAAAAAAAAAAAACCTCTGGCAGTTAAATCGTACATTTATTTACATATTTCTACACTAGAGTTAAAAGAGGAACTGTGGAGAAATGCATCATTCTTCACAGAAGAATCACTGTCCTCGTAGTCAGCTCTCTCTGCTCCCTGCTGGACTGCTACTGAGTCATTTCTGGCAGGAAGGAGCAGGGGAATCTGAGCTGCTAACAGAAGGACATGCTACTGCTGTATTTCTTGAGGGTGCATTGCTCCTCAGTTCCTGCAACTACAGAGGTCAGTGAGGACTTATGTTAACGCTCATTTACTTGCATGACCATTGTGTGGCAACAGATTTTTTTAAGCACCCAAACCATTTGCTCTTTTCCTTAAAGTAATTCTAAAGGTATTTTTAAAATAACAAACAGCTCATACTTACCTCTCCAATCAGAAGAGAGAAGGGGCTGGGCCAGGCTCCGTGTCTGAATGGACACAGGGAGCTGTGACTCAGCTTGGGTGCCCCCATAGCAAGGACCCAAGAAAAGGAGGATCTGGACTTCTCTGTGCAAATCCACTGCAACAGAGCAGGTAAGTATAACATGTTTGTTATTTTTATAGGAAAAAAAAAACAGACTTTACAATCACTTTAAATCTGATAGCAGCTGCACTTGCCATTCACTGGCTACAATGAGACAGTAGTACAAGCTACATGGTTTTAGTTTTGCAACCTAAAACTGTATTATGGTAACACAAATGTTTACCTATTTCCTTGTGAATTTTATCTTGTATCTCTGGATACTTCAGTAAGTACAGAATACACCACAGTAGTCCAGAGGATATGGTGTCGAATCCTAAAAAGAAGACAATAAATAATAATAATATTCTTAGCTGCATTGAAGAAGTGTGCCAAAAAAAATATTTATCGGTACTTCTAATCAGATAGTTGTTAGCTATTGTGGAACATGGTAGCTTTCATGTATGAAAGCTCAGTTCTCTGTTCAAAATGAGACTTCTTTGCATTGAATGTTGACTCTTGAAAAAAAATTACGCAATACAAACCCTTTTGGTGCAGTTGGTCAATAGTCTCTCTGTGTGTCGTACACAAATGATCCTGTCAAGGGACCTCAGAAAAGTATATTGGCATCACAAAGCTCAGAGGACGGAGCCAAGTTTCTAACAATGGTTTGTTTTTTTCTGCTAACAAAGTTGATTAGTAGAGATAACTTGGCACTTCTGCTTTTCCCCTGTATGGGCAGTAATGAGTATTTTGACTAACTTGAAAACTTTAAAAGCTGAAAAGTGTAGGCACTTGTAAGAAGGCTATAGAAGAGTATTGCTTTTGTCAGATCTTTAAAGAGATTCCAGAGGGATCTTGAGAACGTGTCTCTCTGGAATTAGCTCTAGGATATCCACATCAGACAATGACAAGAAGGCTGTGTTTGGGGGGCATATCTAGACTGCATCTCTGGATCTGCTGTTAGTTTTGACACATTATTTTTACCAAATGTAGCTTCTGAGAAGTCATAATAAAATCATGTATTCGTTTTAATTACCTAGGTTTGTGGCATATTTATTTTAAAGTGGTCTTTTTTTAACTTTGACATTGGTATCCATGTTTTTAAGCTGTCTGCTTTTTAACTTTTTGCTTTTGTAAATTCCAAAACTTATTTTGCCCTGAGAGAGGCCTAAGTACAGCTGAGCAACAAGCAAGTTTTTCCTAATATATATATTACATTCGGATTGAAATGTTACTGTGCATGTTACTGAATGAACAATAAGATATAATAAATATCACCTGCACCAAATATGTCATTCACAGTGATTATGATCTGTTCATCAGTTAGTTTGTGCAGTTTATCCACGGTGTTTCTGTTACTGCAGAGCTGAATAAGGGCATCTGTTATATCTCTGATATTATTCTGGAAAACAAAAAGAGACATTTCTGTTACTACACATGTAGAAATATTGTATGTTACTAAATTCCTTTTTACATTTGTGTGAATTCTATAGTCAGCAATAGGCTGTAAGCAGTCTAACTGTACCTCAACAGTATTTTTCTCTAAGCAGAGTCTATTTTCTTTGCCACATGTTGTTTGAGCTTGCTCCAGCAGGTTGTGATAGAGAGATATGATTCAGTGCTATTGATATTGTATAACCTGGCTAATCAGTGTGTAACCAGGTTGCCTACAGTGTTGTGTATGTTAGGTAGTTGGCTTGTCTAGGCCAGGGAAAGGGTTAACTGCAGCACCACAGTTCCCAGTCTTCCACCTGGTGATATATATAAATAGGGGGAAGGTCGCTTCAAGGAGGGATCTTGGGAAAGCTGAGAGTTGGACGGTAGCTAAGAGAATGAAGAAACGTCACAGTCCTCGGAAGCCTAAGATCCAAGAACCAGCATGTAATAAGCATGAGATGCCCGTGTTCCAGTAGACACTACCAGTCATTGGGGATCGCCAGCTTAGGACTAGCACCTGAAAAGGTATGCCTGGGCAGCCAGTTTCATTCGTTTAGGCTCTGCACTTTGTTATGCACGTTGTCTGCTCTGCCGTAAGAAGTGGCAGTAAAGATTTCAAACTGTCTCAAGCCTGGTCTGAAGTCATTCAATGGAGTGTATAATGGTTTCTGGTGTATGAAAGAACAGGGTCAGTAAAACACATGTGGGATATGAAGCAAAGCTACTACGAAAGGTCTACTTGGCAAGGCAAGCAGGAGGAGGATTGAAGTTGCTATGGGTAACCAGTAACTCTTTTCACATTATTAACCAGTAAGTAGTGCAAGGTACATTGCATCCAGTCATGAAGCGTGGTACCTGGGGTAGATGACAGGTCCTCCAGTAGCTAGGGGATTGGTGTTCTGGTTCCCTCCCTAGTGGTCGGTTCCACAAAAGTATCTGGGACCAAGACCTCATGGACCTGGTCACATGGTACAGAAGAGTGGAAGGAGTTAAGTGCACACATGAGATCCACGGTAGGTTCATAGCAGGACCCCATTCTGTCACTGGGAGTGAAGTGGCAGAGGTATGCTGGAATGGTGGCATGGGCATAGACTCAGCTGTGTCCTTGTAAGTGTAATGTAGCACTGCCCCCTTGGGGGGTTGCTTATAACTGCATGTTCCTCTGCGCCACCTTGGCATAACACACTGACACCAGGTACAGGCATACCCCACTTTTAAGTACACAATAGGGTTTATTTACTAAAGCTGGAAAGTGCAAAATCAGGCTCACTTCTGCATAGAAACCAATGAGCTTCTAACCACAGCTTGTTCAATTAAGCTTTGGTAATAAACCTGGAAGCTCATTGGTTTCTATGCAGAAGTGAGCCTGATTTTGCATGTTCCAGCTTTAGTAAATAAACCCCATTGTGTACTTAAAAGTGGGGTATGCTTGTATATGGATTAGCTCTCTTGGTTTTACTTACTCAAGAGGAGAGTCTTGTAAAAGGGCATAAGTCAGCCAAGTCCTGGATAAACAGCCAAGACTTATTTGAGAAAGTCCCCAAGCAATTAAATGACAATTGGCAATGACAGAAATATAATATTAGGCATACAGAAAACAGACAGTAAATGAATGGGTTTCAAAAGGGTTAGTGGTTGCTGAATATAATACCGCTGCTAAAGGAGAACCCCAGGCCGGCTTATTATACCTTTAATCCTAATGAGAGATTAAGTAATATAGTGGCTAGTGGTGTGTCCCTTTAAGTGGGGATGGAATTAGCAGAGTTCAATGATACAAGGCCTTGAAGTAACTTCACCGGCAAGTAGGAGCTCAAAGAAATGGCTTCACACCATGTTCCCTACTGCACATGTGCGAAGCATGCTGCGCTTTCTGATTGGCCCAGTGACGGAGGAATGAGGAGGGGGCCGAACTTCCAGAAGATCGGGCTGTGGCCTGGTCTCCCGGAAGTGTAGAAGGGGACCTGTCAAAACCAGGTCCCCCATTCCCCCCTCACCGCTGAAAGGTGTTAAATGTGACACCAGAGGGCGGATGAAGCAATTAAGCAGAAGTTCCACTTTTGGTTGGAACTCTGCTTTAAAGCCAGTCTCTCCTCGACTAGGCACATTAAAAAGTTTGCAGAGATCTGTCCTCCTAGGAGGAACCCCTGAAGTTGTTAGCTGTTCCAGATAAGGGTGGAAGGCAAAGCTGCAACTTTCCCCTACATATTGACTTTTGGTGAGGTATAGTGTAGTGAAATTATACACAGGAACATTTCCATGCTGTCTTTCCTTGAATGTGGAGACTGAGGCACCAATTTACCCCCAACTGCCAAGGAGCTAGAGCTCTGCAGGAACACCACCAGCACAGTCTGTGATGTTGAGGGTAACCATGAGAAACTTTGAGAAAGATCTAAAAGATATTGAGGTCCAACCAAATGTTTGAAATCCAGTGTACTATGGGTATATCCTGATCCAAATGTCATCCTTCTTCCCATATTAGTTCCCATAGTGCTCATTATTTCTGGACAACAAGAGAAAAGAACAAACTCTGAGATTAATGTTCATGGGACTTTAAGACAACTTTCACACCGAGGGCGTTTTGCAGGCGCTATAGAGTTAAAAATAGCACCTGCAATCTGCCCTCAAACAGCTGCAGCATTGTCTCCAGTGTGAAAGCCCGAGGGCTTTCACACCGGAGCGCTGCGCTGGCAGGATGTCAGGAAAAGTCCTGTCAGCAGCTTCTTTGAAGCGGTGAAGGAGCGGTGTGTTTACCGCTCCTCCCCATTGAAATCAATGGGGCAGCGCTGGAATACCGCCTGCAAAACGCCGCTATTGCGGTGCATTGCGGGCGGTTTTAACTCTTTCTCGGCCGCTAGCGGGGGTAAAAGCGCCCCGCTAGTGGCCAAAATGTGCCGCAAATCCGACGGTAAAACGCTGCTATAAATAGCGGCGTTTTACCACCGACGCTATAGGCGGCTCGGTGTGAAAGGTATCTAAGTAGATGGACATAGAACATTATTATTATTATTGTTATTTAGGATTTATATAGCACCAACAGTCTGTGCAGTGCTTTACATTATAAAATATATTAAATTATATTTTATATATTACACTTGAACATATTACAAAATATGTACATTTGTACATATTACATGTTATATTACATTTTTAATGCAGCTGTTTTATAGCTGAGGTTCATGTGCAATTATCGAGGATCAATACAAATATCGCTACACACAAAAATAAGTATTCAGTTCTATCATGCCCCAAAGTAATCCCACAGTGACATACTGTATGAAAACACAATAAACTTTTAGAAGCATATGCAAAACCTACCACTCATAAAAGCGTTAACAAGTTAATGTAATTTGAAAAATAGTTTTAATAATCTTTAAAACTGCAGCTTTCGGCTTTCATAACAATACATGGTGATGTTGCCATGAAGGTCCTTGTAAAAGCACTTCCTGTTTTGGGGTAACAAAACCATGTCATTGTCCCCCATTTGTGCTCTTATGTTTTCACTCTGTCACAGGGCTTCCAATTAAGATTACAAGTGTCCATTGGAATATATATTATACAGGCACATCAAAGACACCAGCAATGGAGTCCACACATGTAGACAGAAAGTGCCTGTACAAAAGTTGCAGGAAATCAGCAGCATTAGGATGCAACAAAGGATTAAACATTAAAAACAAATGTTTTGATTTAAAAATTAATCCACTAATGGTTAGCTCCTACTTTAATTTCCTGTACCATTAGCAGTTTGCTCATTTTATTTATTTATTTTTTCTTCTTTATTTGACAACACCAAGAAATGCATGGCAAAATACAATAAAACAAGTACATGACTTAAAGGATACAACACAAACTAAAAAAAAAAACCCTTTCATTAAACAAATACAGAGACCCCTTCTGCTGACCATTGCTGTTTATTGCTGTTGGTTGCCATGATGATCCTTGATTTCAATACTTTCTGAGTCACTGGCACAGAACAATCATCCAGATAAATTATTATTCTGGCCAATGAAATGAATTAATGTCCAAGCTTCTAAACACATTTACAAAAATGTGGCTTTAGGCGTGCCAGAAGAAAGGCTTTCAGAAGAGCTAGGCAAATGTCCAGTGTACATGAGTCCTTATACTACTTTTCAATCCTGATGCAATCCATTGGTTAAGTAGCTAAGAAGTGAGGACTGGACATTCTCTGATCTTTTTTTTAAAGGAAGAATGTGGTATAAATGTGGTATATTTTATTATTTACTTTTATTACATTATGACTGGATGTACATAACATCAAATGGAAAACAAGTACAGATATCATTAGGCTATTATCCAGCTCTTTACAGGGCTGAAATAAAAGGGTTTTGGAGTCAACATATCTATAAGCAAGAACTTTCATTTTTATACCCTGCAAACATATTAAAGGAAAACTATCACATGATAAAATATTATTATGATGCTTCTTTTATAAAACACTTTAGTTTAGAATATAAATAGAAACTGTGTATTCTTTAATATTTACCACAAAACAAAATAGTTTCACTTTCTACCCTTAAATTGTACCTGGTGGTCCAAAAACATTATGAACTGGCATCCTCTGTATTGTTTATGCATTCAGACTGCACTTTCTGGTGAACAGCCTGAGACCTCTACCACTTTCTATCATTAGCCATTAGTAAATGAAACAAGGATGGGTTTTGCCATTTTATGTACAGTATATTAGAATATCCTAAGTTTTAGGAGGGCCAGTGTATGCCACATGAAGTCAAGAAGTGACATGTGGGTACTTGGTGATACCCGCCTGATTAATTGGTATCTGTTTACATTTTTGGGGGCCAGTGGGTTTTTGTAACCTTGCTTGAATCGAGTCCTCTCTATACCAGGTGACCCTTCTTCTGGAAGTGTAAGATATTTTATAGATAAAATGTCTTTTTTCTCCAGTTCATGTTTTAAATACAGATCTTCAAAATATCACATATAAATAGCATAACCAATGATATGTCCCTTCAAAAAAAAAAAAAATTCTTGTGAAGGAGCTTAAATGAGGAGAAGGAAGAATTGAATTAGTTTTCGTTCTGTATTTGGCTTAGGTGACTTGAGTAGGGACTATTTTAGAATGAGTAACAGCATGAAAACATAAATCCTGCAGAAATGAGTACTATTATCTTATAAATGTTAAGATTTTCAAGAGCGGAGTAATAAAAACAACAGAAGAAGTTAAAACTAACTTCATACTAATAAGACAATTATTTATGGTCCCTTACCTCATCAAGTGACTCATAGTGATCTTGTACAGATTTAGCTATGAAATCATTCAAAGCTTCTATAAATTTCTTCAGCTGATTAAGAGCAGATGATGGAAAATATTTTAAAACTGGGATAAAATCTGCCAGAAGTCCAGCCCCAGACAATCTTTGAAGGTCATCATTTAGTTCAACTATTTGGAGAAACTCTTTGTCATGATGATTATATCTCTTACCAAAACACAATGAGCACACCACATTGGCAACCGTAATTGTTACAAGGGGGAGAGGGTTGAAACTCCCCTGCTTTGCTGACAGTTGTGTCATGTTGTTAACCAGCTCTGATGCTTCCGCAGATATGTATTCTTCAAGACGACAAGAGCAGTTTGATGAACTGGCCTCTTCTTTTGAAAAAGATCTTAAAGCATTTTTCATAATTTTCTTATGTATTTTCCAAGCTTCACTGTACTTCTCTGAAAATGTCATACTTTGTCCATTGGCCAGCAGCGAAAAAGAATAGAACTCTGGCCTGTTTGCAAAATGTTCCCCTTGTTTACCAAGGACCTTTTTTACTGTGTCAGAACCACTTACAACGACTATAGGCACCATGCCCAATTTGATGAGGAAGACATCTCCATAAAGTTTTCTCATCTCAGTAAGAGATATATGAGCTTGATCTCCAAGCTGAAAGAAGTTCCCAACAATAGGCAGTGACCATGGGCCTGGCAAAGCAAGTCCTCTTCTTTTGCGTGACCTCAGTACAAGTAAAACAGTTGTTAAGGTAATTAGAACCACAGTCACTTCAAATGAAAAAAGTTCTCCCAGTAGGTTCTTCAAAGCTGTAAAGGAAATAAACATAGTCTTTAAATACTTCCCGTACAGTGTTTATTGCTACACATTTCCCAATCTTAAGAGCCTAATCATAACTTTGGCCCTTTCCTTCAGTAACCATACACTGCAATCTTTGGCACACGCCATGGCCACGGATATCCCACTACAAACTGTGGAAGCTTTTAACACGTATGCTTTCCCCAGTTATTACCTTATTATACTCACAAGGTTAAAGATATTAAAGTACTCATATTAACAATATTAAGAGGCACATGTCTCTTATTTCCTAATTGTGGCTTGCTCAAAAGTGCAAGTGCATTCAATATGATTTTCTACATTAGTATGACTATTCAATAGAGTCTTGATACACAGCTACAAGTACCCATAGCGCACAACTTTATTCTTGCTTACATAACAGTACTTAACCAGTTCAGCCCTTGACGATTTTCCCCCTTAACCACTTCAGCTCCAGAAGGATCTTCCCCCATTCTGACCAGGCCATTTTTTGCGATTCGGCACTGTGTTGCTTTAACTGACAATTGCGCAGGAGTGCAATGTTGTACCCAAACAAAATTGATGTCCCTTTTTCCCCACAAATAGAACTTTCTTTTGGTGGTATTTGATCACTTCTGTGGTTTTTATTTTTTGCGCTATAAACGAAAAAAGCGTCAATTTTGGAAAATAACACAATATTTTGTACCTTTTGCTATAATAAATATCCACCCAAAAAAAAAAAAAAAAAACACATTTCTTCATCAGTTTGGCCGATATGTATTCTTCTACATATGTTTGGTAAAAAAAATCGCAATAAGCGTATATTGATTGGTTTGTGCAAAAGTTATAGTGTCTACAAAATAGGGGATAGATTTATGTCATTTTTATTATTATTATTATTTTTTTTTACTAGTAATGGCGGCGATCTGTGATTTTTAACGGGACTGCGACATTGCGGCTGACAGATCGGACACTTTGGACTCTTTTTTGGGACCATTGACATTTATACAGAGATCAGAGCTAAAAATAGCCACTGATTACTGTGTAAATGTCATTGGCAGGGAAGGGGTTAACACTAGGGGCAATCAAGGGGTTAAATGTGTTCCCTCAGTTTGTTCTAACTGTAGGGGGGATGGAACTGCCTGGGGGAGGAGACCGATCATTATTCCTATATACTAGGAACAAACGATCTGTCTCTACTCCCCTGACAGAACCGGGATTTGTGTTTACACACACAGATTCAAGTTCTCGTTCTGTCAGGAGCGATCACGGGTGCCTGGCGGACATCGCGCCCACCGGGCACGTGCATCGGCTCCAGGGACAAGCTGCGGGCACACGCGTGCCTGCTATAGCGTTTTAAAGAGTCGACGTATAGCTATGGCGATTTGAGCAGCCGTGCCAACCTGCTGCAGTATAAATGCGGCGGCTGGTCAGCAAGTGGTTAATGACCGGGCCATTTTTTGAGATATGACGCTGCGCTGCTTTAACTGACAATTGTGCAGTTGTGCGACGTTACATAGTTACATAATAGGTTAGGTCGAAAAAAGACACAAGTCCATCAAGTCCAACCTATGTGTGTGATTATATGTCAGTATTACATTGTATATCCCTGTATGTTGCGATCGTTCAGGTGCTTATCTGCCCCTTATGATGCCTCCCGCTGAGACCACTGCCTGTGGGAGGGAATTCCACATCCTTGCTGCTCTTACATTAAAGAACCCTCTACTTAGTTTAAGGTTAAACCTCTTTTCTTCTAATTTTAATGCGTGGCCACGAGTCTTGTTAAACTCCCTTCTGCAAAAAAGTTTTATCCCTATTGTGGGGTCACCAGTATGGTATTTGTATGTTGAAATCATATCCCTTCTCAAGCGTCTCTTCTCCAGAGAGAATAAGTTCAGTGCTCGCAACCTTTCCTCATAACTAATATCCTCCAGACCCTTTATTAGCTTTGTTGCCCTTCTTTGTACTTGCTCCATTTCCAGTACATCCTTCCTGAGGACTGGTGCCCAGAACTGGACAGCATACTCTAGGTGCGGCCGGACCAGAGTCTTGTAGAGTGGGAGAATTATCGTTTTATCTCTGGAATGAATCTCCTTTTTAATGCATGCCAATATTCTGTTTGCTTTGCTAGCAGCAGCTTGGCATTGCATGCCATTGCTGAGCCTATCATCAACTAAGACCCCCAGGTCCTTTTCCATACTAGATTCCCCCAGAGGTTCTCCCCCCCAGTGTATAGATTGCATTCATATTTTTCCCATCCAAATGCATTATTTTACATTTTTCTACATTGAACCTCATTTGCCATGTAATTGCCCACCCCATTAATTTGTTCAGATCTTTTTGCAAGGTTTCCACATCCTGCGGAGAAGTTATTGCCCTGCTTAGCTTAGTATTGTCCGCAAATACAGAAATTGAACTGTTTACCCCATCCTCCAGGTCATTTATGAACAAATTAAACAGGATTGGTCCCAGCACAGAACCCTGGGGGACCCCACCACCCACCCCTGACCAGTCCGAGTACTCCCCATTTATCACCACCCTCTGAACTCACCCTTGTAGCCAGTTTTCAATCCATTTACTCACCCTATGGTCCATGCCAATGTACCTTATTTTGTACAGTAAACATTTATGGGGAACTGTGTCAAATGCTTTTGCAAAATCCAGATACACCACGTCTATGGGCCATCCTTTATCTAGATGGCAACTCACCTCCTCATAGAAGGTTAAAAGATTGGTTTGGCAAGAACGATTCTTAATGAATCCATGCTGATTACTGCTAATGATACCGTTCTCATTACTAAAATCTTGTATATAGTCCCTTTTCATCTCCTCCAAGAGTTTACATACTATTGATGTAAGACTAACTGGTCTGTAATTCCCAGGGATGTATTTTGGGCCCTTTTTAAATATTGGTGCTACATTGGTTTTTCTCCAACCAGCTGATACCATTCCAGTCAGTAGACTGTCTGTAAAAATTAGGAACAAGGGTCTGGCAATTGCTTAGCTTAGTTCCTTAAGTACCCTCAGTGCAATCCATCTGGTCCTGGTGATTTATTCATGTTAACCTACCTGGCGGTATGATTATTTCAGATTTTAGGTGCTGAAAGCGGTACAATTATTTTGCATGGAAATTTGGCGTTTTATATTGTAGGTCTGTAAATCTTAACAATAACACACTTAAATCTGTCCAAACCAGAGTCTAGTAGATATCCCGGGTATGATAAAGTTTGAAACACAAAAACATAAATTATAATATAATAAATAAAAATAAATAATTAAAAAAAAAAAAAAAAAATAGTAATAAAATAAATTTCCCCACAATTCACTATCGCTCAATTCTGCAAGTGTTCTAATTTACTATCGCTGTTTTCTAGCTGGTCTAAAGCCACTTTTGACGTAAAGGGACACTTTTTGGTTGCTATGGACAATCTCCAGTTTCCAGGCAGAAAGAACAGTGTATATCATGTAAAACTGCATGCAGGGCATGGGACAAAGCACTGGGGACAAAAGGGATGTGAAATCATTTCATACAGTACTGTAATCTGTAAGATTACAGTACTGTATGTGTTATGATTTTTACTTTTTTTTTAATTTGCCGCCAGGCTCCGCCCCGTGCGTCGCGCCGCTCGCAGGGAACGGAGCCTGGCACGGAGAGGCTTCGGAGGAGGACGGAGCCCTCGGACACTGCGGGTGACATCGCAGGATCCCGGGGACAAGGTAAGTAAAGCCGCCCCAGGATCCTGCAATGCGATCCCGAGTGTGGCTCGGGGTTACCGCTAATGGTACTGAATTTTAACCCCGAGCCACACTCGGGAATACCGCCAGGGAGGCTACGTTTCCCAAGTCTAATTTTAATTCTGTCCTCTGTTAACCATGAAGGTGCTTCCTGTGATGTGTCATGAGGATAAACACTGCAGTTTTGGTTACTGAAGCCCCTCAATTACCTCGTGAAGACTGGGGAGAAGAATAAATTCAATACCTTCGCCATCTCCCCATCCTTTGTAACCAGATGTCCTTTTTCATTCTTTATGGGGCCAATATGGTCTGTCCTCCCTTTTACTGTTTACTTACTTAAAGAATTTCTTGGGATTTTTTTTGCTCTCCTCCGCTATGTGTTTTTCATGTTCTATCTTAGCCATCCTTATTGCACCCTTACATCTCTTGTTGCATTCTTTATAAAGTCTAAATGCTGATGATCATCCCTTAACCTTGTATTTTTTGAAGGCCTTTTCCTTTGCTTTTATATGCATTTTTACACTGGAGTTAAGCCATCCAGGACTTTTGTTTGCTCTTTTAAATGTATTACCCAATGGGATGCATTGGCTAATGCCCTTATTTAATATGCTCTTAAAGCAAACCCATCTCTCCTCCGTGTTCTTTGTTCCTAAGATTTTATCCCAATTTATGCCTTCTAGCAAGGTTTGTAGTTTAGGGAAGTTGGCTCCTTTGAAATTCAATGTCTTTGTATTTCCCTTATGTTTCCTATTTGTGTGATTTATACTGAAGCCATTTGACCTGTGATCGCTGTTACCTAAATTGCCCCGTGTCACGGAACGTCCCACACTCCGCTTGAGTGCTTCCGTCATATACCACTTCCTCCCAGTCTGTATACAGATATCAGATATTCCAACCTCTCTGAGCAGAAAACAAGGCGACACTTGCTTCACTGCTAACATGGACTGTTTATTATGAATCAAAGTTACAAGACTTTATATGCCGTTGGAACCTCCTCTAACAATACAACTGTAACTTAATTAACATGAGCTAATTATCTAATCCTTTATACAGCCTAGGTGACTGAGACATGACCTTTCGCCCAGACTTGTGGTCACCGAGCTTCATACAGTTAATTAACACAATAGCAGTCGTCCCGTCTCCTACATTGTATAGAGGACAATGTCATTAGCTCGTTCAATTAACATAAACACAGGTTGATGACACCAGCATCTCCTCACAGGATGTGTCCCAACAGAATGAATCCATTGAAAATCCAGGGCCCATAATCAAAAGGCAACAGGCTTGCATACAGTCCTCTCCAACAGCCTCTGTCCCGGCTAGGTCTGTGACATTTCTCCCCTTTCGGCAGGAGACTAACACAGGAGGAGACCCCAGACGGGTTGACTCCGAAGTTAGTCCATAGTTCCAGTCCTCTACTGCCTGTACCCACACAGTACCCCAAACAAATTGTTCCAAACAGAGTATTACTCACCCAGCCAACCTCTGCCTCTCTCAGAGAACATATCTGCCGCTGGGGAGAGGCCTGGACTGGCTCTTCTCCCTGGAATCCTTTCTGCCGCTGGAGAGAGGACAGGGTGTCTGGGCTCACTCTGTCATGCTGTTGGGGATCGGGGCCGACTGCCCACCATCCCTGGAGTATACAGGTGGAGACTGAAGTCCCATCCACCTTCACAGGAAATCCATCCTCTGTTAGTTGAGGGCAGGGTCCAGCAGTCCTCGGCCCTGTTGCCAGCCCTTCTGCTGGAATCCCCACACCATCTGTTCCGGCTAACTGTTGGAGAGGGAGGCCGACTGCCCCGCCTCCCTGGAACTCTGTAGTTGTTGCTGGTGCTGGGCAGAGGTTGGTAGCACTCTGCCCTGTTGCCAGCACTTCTGCTGGGGACTCCGCATCCTCTGCTCCGGCTAACTGTTGGGGCAGGAGGCTGGCTTCCTCCACTCCCAAACTGTGTAGCTGCCATTGGGGAGGTGAGCCGGCTGCTTCCTTTTCCATTCCCTCATCTGGCTGCTGGGACGACATGTCGATGGTACTGTCTCCCAGGTACACGTATCTTTGCTGGGGAGGAAAGCCCACTTCCTCCACCCTGGCCAACTGTTGGGAAGGGACAACACACACCTCCTCTCCCTTCTCCCCCTGTATCTGCTGCTGGGAAGTGATTGCCATCTTCTCAGCCTGAGCCTCCACAATTGCTGCAGGTGTGGGGCAGAGGTCTTGGACCCTCTGTCCGGTTGCCAGCACTTCTGCTGGGGGTTTGCCAGGTGGTTCCTCCTCTACAGAAACCTCTATTAAATCCCCAGTCTCTGGAATTGGTAAAAGTGTGGGACAGAGGTCTTGGACCCTCTGTTCAGTTACCAGATCTTCAGCTGGAGAAGTTTGTTTTAACTCCATAGATGCTGCTGGCAGAAAATCACATGTCCCTGTCAGTGTTGTGGGAGAAAGGCCGACTACCTCTTCTCTCAGGAAGGCTGAAGCCACTGTTGGTGCTGGGCAGAACACAGTGAACCTTGGCCCTGATAGCAGCTCTTCTGCTGGAGGCTCATCAGGTTGTTCTTCCTCAGCAGAAAAGTCTATCAAATCCCATGTCTCTGCAACTGATGTCTGGGGATAGAGGTTCACCATCTCCTGTCCATGGAACCCAGAAGATGCTATCATTTCTGGGCAGAGGTTAGCAGAGCTCTGCCCTGTTGTCAGCACTTCAGGTTTGGGGACGGCAATCTCCGGATTTTCCACTGCCGATTCTCTGGCATGCTGCTGAACTTGTTCTAGCAGTTTCCTGTATGCCCTTTCCAGATGCTGTTCCTTCCTTAGCAAATGGTCCAGATCAGGTTTGAGCTCTGAGACCCCTGCAAGACCGAGCATAGACTCTCTATAGTCTCTCAGGTCCTCAAGGTCAGGTTCCCCTTCATCGCCAAACATAAAAAGATCTGTAAGGCTCTCCCACAGCAATCCAGGGCCGCCAAAGTCATATCCCTCCGGAGAGCATTCTGTTGTCTCCCCTAAATATCCCTCCTCTGCGTGCCATTGCAGAGCCCGATAACGATTGTCCAGCTCTATCTCCTGCTGGACCAACCTGTCCAACTCAGTCACCCATTGCTCCTGGGGCTGCTCTCCCAGGAATGCCATCCGCAATGCCCGTTGGTCACTGGTCCGTTGCTCTTGGGTTGGAAAGCACTTGCCCTGTTTTATACCAGCGAGACGGAGGGCTGCAATCCAGAGCTCCACCCGAATTTGCTGCCTAAGCTCCAGGTATTCATCCTCAGACACAGTCCTGGTGTATGTTGAAAGGATGATCCGCAGCAGCCCCGGGAATTTTGATGCCAGGTCCATATCTCCGCTGGGGTGACTGAAGTCTGCTATGCTGATCTTGGATCCAGTTGGAAGTTTGGATGTCCCAGACTTCAGGAAGCTTTCCCGCTGCTTGCCACCAATGTCACAGAACGTCCCACACTCCGCTTGAGTGCTTCCGTCATATACCACTTCCTCCCAGTCTGTATACAGATATCAGATATTCCAACCTCTCTGAGCAGAAAACAAGGCGACACTTGCTTTACTGCTAACATGGACTGTTTATTATGAATCAAAGTTACAAGACTTTATATGCCGTTGGAACCTCCTCTAACAATACAACTGTAACTTAATTAACATGAGCTAATTATCTAATCCTTTATACAGCCTAGGTGACTGAGACATGACCTTTCGCCCAGACTTGTGGTCACCGAGCTTCATACAGTTAATTAACACAATAGCAGTCGTCCCGTCTCCTACATTGTATAGAGGACAATGTCATTAGCTCATTCAATTAACATAAACACAGGTTGATGACACCAGCATCTCCTCACAGGATGTGTCCCAACAGAATGAATCCATTGAAAATCCAGGGCCCATAATCAAAAGGCAACAGGCTTGCATACAGTCCTCTCCAACAGCCTCTGTCCCGGCTAGGTCTGTGACACCCCGTATTTCCACATCCGTGATCAGGTCTGTATTGTTGGTAATCAGTAGATCCAGTAACTCTTTATTTCTAGTTTGTGCATCTACCATCTGACCCATAAAATTGTCCTGCAAGACATTTAGGAACTGGCGAGCCTTAGATGAATGCATGGTTCCCTCTGCCCAGTCTATGTCTGGATAATTAAAATGCCCCATTATGATAACATTTCCCATCCTTGCTGCTAATCCAAATTCTGACAGGAGATCTGTCTCCCCTTCCTCCCTCAGGTTAGGGGGCCTATAGCATACTCCCAATATTATTTTCCCCTTAGCTTCATCCCTTTGGAGCTCTACCCATATGGATTCCACCTCCTCCTTAGCTCCCTTAGTAATGTCATCTCTCACATTCACTTGTACATTATTCTTAATATATAGGCATACCCCTCCCCCTTTTTTACTCTCTCTATCCTTGTGATAAAGGGTATACCCTTGAATGGTTGCCAGCCAATCATAAGAGCTGTTGAACCAGGTCTTTGAAATCCCCACAAAATCCAAATCCTCCTCGTGCAACAGTATCTGTAGTTCACCCATCTTGTACGCCAGGCTCCTGGCATTGGTGAACATGCCACGTAGTTTAGACCGGTCGCTACTATACTTACCTTGGGTTTATGTGCTTTGGTCAACCTACCACTAATGCCCCCAATACTACCCTCTGCAATATGTTCCGCGCTGACTATCTCTACCTCTGGACCCCCCCCCCCATCGCCTAGTTTAAAAACCCCTCTAACTTTTTGGCCATCTTCATTCCCAGCTGATCTTCACCCTCCTCATTTAGGTGCAGTCCATCCCTTCTATAGTACTGGTTATTGACTGAGAAGTCGGCCCAGTCCTCCAGGAACCCAAACCCCTCCTTACTACACCAGCTCTTCAGCTGCTTGTTTGCTTCCCTAATCTCCCTCTGCCTTTCTAGTGTGGCTCGATGTACCGGTAGTATTCTTGAGAATACTACCTTGGAGGTCCTTTTCCTCAATTTAGCTCCTCCATAAAATCGTTCTTTAGGACACTCCATCTGCCTCTTCCCCAGCCCCTCCCAGTAATCTGTCCACCAGATCTGTGATGTGCCGAACCCGAGCGCCCGGTAGACAACATACAGTTCGGCTCTTCAGGTCTTTGTTACAGATTGGCCTCTCTGTCCTTCTAAGAAATTAGTCCCCTACCACCAAAATCTGTCTTTCCTTTCCCTTCGCTTCCCCCCCACTCTCACTGGAGGAGTTCTTCCCCCGGCAGCTAGGCGAGTCCCTCAACTCCAGCAGTGCTGATCCCTGATTGGTTTCGCCAATGTCACTCATGGGAGCATAAGTATTGGGATGCTCCAGCCCTGGATTGGCCTCACTGGCACTTCCCCCTCTACTCTTCCTGACTGTCACCCATCTACTCTTTCCTAGTGCCTGCACCTCTTTGTCTCCACCTCCTCTGTGCCTGTCAGCACCTGCCGTGTACGTTCCTGGCTCTCCTTTAGTATGGAGGGACCTCTCGTGCTGACAGTTGCTCCCCCAGATTCAGAACCCGGGCTTCCAGGGAAACAATGTGCTTACATTTTGCACAGCAGTATTCACCCTAGATCGGATCAAGGAACGCATACATGCCGCAAGATGTACAACAAATCGCCTCTCCATTTTGTTGTACCCATACAAAATTTATGTCCTTTTTTTCCCACAAATAGACCTTTCTTTTGTTGGTATTTGATCACCTCTGTGCGGTTTTTATTTTTTGCTCTATAAACAAAAAAAGAGCAACAATTATGAAAAAAAAAACAATATTTTTTACATTTTGCTATAATAAATATCCCCAAAAATGTTTTTAAAAAACAAATTTCTTCATCAGTTTAGGCCAATATGTATTCTTCTACATATTTTTGGTAAAACAAAAATGCAATAAGCGTATATTGATTGGTTTGTGCAAAAGTTATATTGTTTACAAAATAAGGGATAGATTTATGGCATTTATATTATTATTTTTTTTTTTACTAGTAATGGCGGTGATCTGCGCTTTTTAGCAGGACTGCGCCATTAGGGCAGACAGATTGGACACTTTTGACACTTTTTTGGGACCACTGACATTTATACAGCGATCACTGGCACTGACTGGAGGAGGAGACATAAAGCTGTTCATAATTACTACAAACAGCAGATCTGTCTCCTGTCAGAATGAGGATTTGTGTATTTACACACACAAATCCCCGTTCTGGCTCTCGTGCCCACGATCACGGGTGGCCGGCGGCGATCGGAGCTGACGTACGGGTACTGCGTTTTGTGGGAACAAACCACTTTGTGAGCTAGTCGGCAAGTGGTTAAAGAATACAAATATGAAGACTTACAACAATATGATTCTAGCCCTGTTCTGTCAGTGGGGATGTGGCGGTTTTTGTTTCCCTGCAATAAAAACCGACACATCCCTTAGTAAAAACTGCTCCATTATGATTTGTTGATCGCTGCCATTACTAGTATATAGAAAAAAATGTAATAAATGCCATAGTTTGTAGACACAAAAAGTCAATATACGCTTAGGCCCCTTTCACACTGAGGCGGTTTGCAGGCGGTATTGCGCTAAAAATACCACCTGCAAACCGCCCCTAAACAGCCTCCGCTGTTTGTTCAGTGTGAAAGCCCGAGGGCTTTCACACTGAAGCGGTGCGCTGGCAGGACGGTGAAAAAAGTCCTGCAAACCGCTTCTTTGCAGCGGTGAAGGAGCGGTGTATTCACTGCTCCTAAACCGCTCCTGCCCATTGAAATCAATGGGACAGCGCGGCTATACCGCGGCAATACCGCGGCTATAGCCGCGCTGTACGAGGGATTTTAACCCTTTTTTGACCGTCAGCGGGGGTTAAAACCGCACCGCTAGCGGCCGAATACCGCTGCAAGAACGACGGTACAGCAGCGCTAAAAATAGCGCTGTTGTACCGCCAACGGCCCCACCGCCCCAGTGTGAAAGGGGCCTTATTGGGATTTTTTTAACCAAAAAAACTTAGCAGAATACATATTGGCCTAAATTTATGAAGACATTTAATTTTTTAATATGTTTTATTTTTATAGCAGAAAGTAAAAAAAAAAAAATATATATATATATATATATATTTTAAGAATTTTCAGGCTTTTTAAATTTAAAGTGCAACAAATAAAAAAAAAACCCAGTGGTGATCAAATACCACCAAAAGAAAGTTATATGTGTGTAAAAAAAAAAAATTATATACATTTCATTTGAGTACAGTGTTGCATGAGCACGCAATTTTCAGTTAAAGTAACGCAGTGTCAAAAAGCACAAAATGGCCGGTGATGAAGGGGCAGGGAGGGTAAATCTTCTGGAAGATGTTTTCATAGTGTGGGTGTTTTTATATACTTTTTACATTTTATTATGAATGAGTAAGAATGGTCAAACATTCCCATAGACACACTCCTAAACCTTGTGGAAAGCCTTCCCAGAAGAGGTGAAGCTGTTATAGCTGCAAAGGGTGGGCCAACTCAATATTGAACTCTACGGATTAAGACTTGGATGCCATTAAAGTTCATGTGGGTGTAAAGGCAGGAGTCCCAATACTTTTGGTAATATAGTGTATTTGCAAGCCTCTACTTCAAGAGATGTGGTCTGATCCACTGCTCTCGCTGATTCCCACTAATCCGTTCACCCATAATTATCAAATAAGTAACATCAGCCATTGCTTAGTACCATTTTTTTACAACATGGCCTCATTTACTAATTAGCAACCCTAACAAATTTGGTGGCCTTCCCCCCATTGCAGGTCACCAGTAGCTGATGAAAAATTGCAAAAAAAAAATAAAAATTCAAGAGAAAAATGATAAAAAGCAAATTTATAAGAAATAAAAAATATAATTTATTAAAAGAAAGGCGCATGTAGTGCCAACATGACCTTCTAAAAGAGATTTGTTAATAATTTAAGAAAATGTGCATTTTCTGTATGTCCTATCCCAAATTAATTCATTAAGTTAAGCCTATTAAAGTGTAACTCCACTTTCGTGGGAAAAAAAAAAAAAAATTCCTTTTTAATCTGCAGTGCTGTAATGTACTATAACATTCAATGCAATATGGCGTTCTGTACAGAGTAGGTGTACACATACCCCCCAAGATGTAATTTTTCTGCTTGTGTGATTGGCTGACTGATTTGTGCAAGTGCATCAGCTGATCAGTTATAAAAAAGTCACTCCGATTCATTATAAGTCCTGCACAAGGCATGATCTAACAGAAGAGCTAATTTTTCAGAGCAGAAACAGGTAGAACTTTGCAACTAAGTTTGTTAAAATGCTTGCAATTTATATTGATCCCTCCACAAAAGTGGAGTTACTCTTTAAACAAGAAATAGAACAAAACAGGCTGATATCACACATGCAATGTCACATAAGTAAAGTAATACAAGACTAAAATGAAATTACGCAGTAGCACAAGCTATCACTTGTCATTCACCTTCTCCTTCTTTATAGATGTAGCAATTAGTTATGCTTTCATTAAGCAATAATTTGTACTACCAAATGAAAAATGATCATAAATATGGAAACTGGGATAAAAGAAATGTAGTGAAAAGGACAGAAAACCATTTACCTGACACCATATTCATGGTCTTTGATTCTCCAGTAGCTTATGAAGAAAAAACCTACATATGTTGTGTGTTCCTCTCTATAGACGCCTTTGCCCAAACTGGTTTGACCTGTTTCGCAACAGCGGAAACTGTATTAACCTGTGTACATTTCAAGCTTATGTTTGTTATAAACTCTCCTGTTTTATTTAAATGTGCTGATTTTTGTTTCTTGCTATATCTCTCTGCAAAAGAAATATTGCCTGGCCTCTTTGTAGATATCTTATCTACCGGTGACACACTGTGCGACTATGAACTTTGCCTCTGACAGGGTTTTACTGCAGTAACAATAACTTTTTACAGTTTCACACAGTTTATACTCAGCAATGGGGAAAACACAGGGCTTACATGCAGTTTGCAAATGTATGTGATCTGCTTGTCTGAGGCTACCTGAACATATCCAATGAAGTGAATAGAAATTAAATCTAAAACATCTGTAAATTGTTACAGTGCTTGAACCTGGCGATGGGTCACTCAAAAACTGATCACTACATGATGGGAGGTGGAGGGAATTTACAAGTAAGTTGCATACACAGAAATACTGGCTATTAAGACAACTGGAGTAGCTGATGTGAAGTTAATTAGCAAAATTAAAAGGTACATAGAGTTCCCAGTGGTGTATTTAGGTTTTGTGCTGCCCTAGGTGTGACTAAACTCGTGCACCCCTTCCTGTCAAGGCAACACCGATTCCTGTCATCTGTAAACCACACCCCTTCCTCTTTAGGCTCCACCTTTTACTCTTAGAGCTCCACCTCTTCCTCTCAGTACAATAAAAGTAGATACCAAGTGCCTACTTGTATGTTTTGTTGTTTTGTATACCATTTCAAATGTTGTATCTATTATTTTAAGAGATAGTAATCCTCAAATAAAATAATGAAAAGTGCAGCCTTGTCAGTGCAGCCTTATCAGTGCCCATCAGTGCAGCATATCAGTGCAGCCTCATTAGGGGCCACCAGTGCAGCCTATCAGTGGCCATCAGTGCTGCCTCATCAGTTCCCATCAGTGCTGCCTCATCAGTTGCCATCGGTGCAGTGTCATTAGTGGCTATCAGTGCTGCCTCATCAGTGGTTATCAGTGCTGCCTCATCAGTGGCCATCAGTGCTGCCTCATCAGTGGCCATCAGTGCAGTGTCATCAGTGGCCATCAGTGCTGCCTCATCAATGACCATCAGTGCAGCCCCATCAGGGGCCACCAGTGCAGCCTATAAGTGCAGCCTCATCAGTGCTAATCAGTGCAGCCCTATCAGTGTGGCCTCATCGGGGGCCACCAGTGCAGCCTATCAGTGCCCATTAGTGTAGCATATCAGTGCAGCTTAAGAGTGCTGCCTCATCAGTGGCAATCAGTCTATATGAATTATGTATCGATTATAGCACAGTGCATTTTGCGGTACATAGATTTTCACTGAATGTGGACTGTTTGAGTTTGCATTGATTTCAGCATGCATGGAGCACTTTGCAGTACATGAACTTTCATTTCAGCATGCATGGAACACTGTGCAGTACATGAACTTTCATGTCAGCACGCATGGAACACTGTACAGTACATGAACTTTCATGTCAGCATGCATGGAACACTTTGCAGTACATGAACTTTCATTTCAGCATGCATGAAGCACTTTGCAGTACATGAACTTTCATTTCAGCATGCATGGAGCACTTTGCAGTACATGGACTTTCATTTCAGCATGCATGGAGCACTTTGCACTACATGAACTTTCATTTCAGCATGCATGGAGCACTTTGCAGTACATGAACTTTCATTTCAGCATGCATGAAGCACTTTGCAGTACATGAACTTTCATTTCAGCATGCATGGAGCACTTTGCAGTACATGGACTTTCATTTCAGCATGCATGGAGCACTTTGCAGTACATGAACTTTCATTTCAGCATGCATGGAGCACTTTGCAGTACATGAACTTTCATTTCAGCATGCATGGAGCACTTTGCAGTACATGAACTTTCATTTCAGCATGCAAGGAGCACTTTGCAGTACATGGACTTTCATTTCAGCATGCATGGAGCACTTTGCAGTACATGAACTTTCATTGCAAACAGTCCACATTCAGTGAAGTGCCCCATGCATGCTGAAATCAATGCAAACCCATTAAACAGTCCAGATTCAGTGAACTTTCACTGAATCTGAACTGTTTAATAAGTTTGCACCACAGATCACTTTATTGCAATATGATCAGCATATTAATTCAATTCATATTGTGCACTTTATATTTGAATGGCTGCTTGGCACATGACTTGCAAAAGTAAAAGTATCTTATTAATTCTACCTGCTACAGTGCTACCCTCACCTGGGGGTTCCCCTCGTCCTCCTCTCTCTCTCCGCCTCTGCCAGTTGAATCCTTGAATTACGTGCCAATCACCGGCCCCCCGCAGCCGCCTGTACTGCCTATAATACCAAAAAGTGCCGAACACAGCAACACAAGCGCGGGAGATGGCCGTGGGAGCCGGGACTCGGGAGGCTAGGTCGGGGGAGGTTTTTTTGTGCGGGGGCCGCCCCCCCCGCAGAGTGTTGCCCTAGACTTGGGCCTAAGACACAGCACGGTTTCCCCTTGCGCTTCTACAAAGTTGCCTTGTTTTTTCATGCGCATTTGATATCTGTGCTTTTCCTGTCAGATTCACAGAAAAAGCATCCCTGTTATTTAACCTGAAAAAAAACTGGTGGTTTTGTCTCCTATGTCTGCGATATTTAGCTACCCTGGGATTCAAAAGTGAAAAAATGATTATATGGTAGGTCATTTTACTTGATCTCTGTAATTCAATATAATGATTACCCCTTGGACTTCAACAATATGGTGGATGTGATCTGCAATGAGATCATCAGGTCTCCTGGTATCCCCACACTATTTACTGCAGCTTTAGGTCTCCAGCTCCAAGATTTGAGAAAGATGAAGTGCCTCGAAACATGTCACGTTGGGGACTGCAATACTATCAAAAGTGCAGCATAACAAATAAAATCAACTTATTAAGTGTACATAAATATTCTGTTCTTATCAAAAAAAACTTCTGTGTTTAATGTGCAATAGTGGTGGGATCCTCCTCCCCCAAGTTACCAAGATATATAGAAAAATGTGTTTGTTTTAGTTTTATTCATTTTTTATTTTTCATTTTTCAGGTCATTCGTTATGATCGCAATTCATAAATTTGTAAATTCGTAAATTCGTAAATAAGAAAGAAATCTGACAATTCGAAAGAATAACTAACTAACTAATAACTAACTATTAAATTATACAGTTGGTATGGGAATTTCCTTTCAAATTTGGCTGTTAGTGAACGTAACGAATACGAATTTATTTATCAAAGTTACAAATTATCCAAAATAACAAATGTCGCATCTAAACAAATATAACCGAACAAATTAATAAATAATAATATTAATAAAAAGTTTGTATTATTATTATTGTTATTTATTATTATTAATTTGTTATGTTTCATTAGTTTAGATACAGCATTCGTTATTTCGGATAATTTGTAACTTCGATTAAATTCGTATTAGTTATGTTCACTAACAGCCAAATTTAAAAGGAAATTCCAATATCTATAATTTAATAGTTAGTAATAGTTAAGTTATTATTAGTTAGTTATTATTTCAGATTTTCACATTTTTCGGGTATTCGGATTTTTGAATTTCCGAACTTCCGGATATTATATTTGGGAAAATTAGTTAAACACGTTTTCGTTAATTCGGATATTTCCAAATTAATGAATTTGTCAAAATTCGTTAAAAAACTAATTTGGAACGAAACGAATTGCACATGTATAATAAGGATCCAAAAACCCCAGATGTCTTAAATAATCCCAATCTGATACTCATTGGTGTTCTCCTCATGATGATGGTGTATGAAAAGTATAAAGAAAAGACAAATAATGCTCTCTGTATGCTAATGATTCAAGATACACTATTTTACCAATAGTATTGGGACACCTGCCTTTACACCCACATGAACTTTAATGGCATCCCAGTATTAGTCCGTAGGGTTCAATATTGAGTTGGCCCACCCTTTGCAGCTATAACGGCTTCAACTCTTCTGGAAAGGCTGTCCACAAGGTTTAGGAGTGTGTCTATGGGAATGTTTGACCATTCTTCCAGAAGTGCATTTATGAGGTCAGGTACTGATGTGGACGAGAAGGCCTGGCTCACAGTCTCTGCTCTAATCTATCCCAAAGGTGTTCTATTGAGTTGTGGTCAGGACTCTGTGCAGGCCAGTCAAGTTCCTCCACCCCAAACTCACAAACTCACTCATTCATGTGTTTATGGACCCTGTTTGTGCACTAACTAATGAATTTGGCATAATTCGTTAATGGTCTAATGAAACAAAAGGTCAACTTAGAGTAAATCTTACAGTCCAATCAGCGGATTCATTTTGTGCTGAAGGTTGTATTACTGGCAAAGTGCATTCCTAAGAACTGAGTGAGAAGGGTGTTGTATTGTACTTGAGCAGAGGAGAAGAGATATTGTCATTGTGTGTGTTAATGGATTCAATAGAAAAACGACTTTCCGTTATCACGAATAAATACATACATAAATAACAAATGATCTGAAAATTCAACAATTAAACAATAAAACAAATTGATTTGTTTTAATGAATATCTATACTCTACAGAAATAACAAATGATCTGAAAATTAGTTAACGTAACATAACGAATATAACCGAACAAAATTATGTATTTTAGGAATGAAAACGAAACAAAATGTTCTGTCGTGCACAAGTCTACTTAATATGACTTGAGCGACATCATCAATTGCAGTCACTGTGCCCATGAAATGCAGCCACTGTGCCCCATCAAAGGCATGCCACTGTGACCCCCGTCCGCCTGCCCTCTGAACTTGCCCCAGCTTGGTGGCGGGTCAGACAGTGGCGAGCTGTGTCCTCCATGTGTCTCTTCTTGCTTCCTGCTAGGCGTCCAATAGCAGCACCTGCTCTTTCAGCCAATCAGGAGACGGGTATCAGACCCACGCTACCTGATTGGCGGAGAGCCCGCATTTCATGGGCACAGTGACTGCAATTGATGATGTCGCTCAAGTCATATTAAGTAGACTTGTGCACAACAGAACATTTTGTTTCGTTTTCATTCCTAAAATACATAATTTTGTTCGGTTATATTCGTTATGTTACGTTACCTAATTTTCAGATCATTTGTTATTTCTGTAGAGTATAGATATTCATTATAACAAATCAATTTGTTTTATTGTTTAATTGTTGAATTTTCAGATAATTTGTTATTTATGTATGTATATATTCGTGATAACGGAAAGTCGTTTTTCTATTGAATATTCATTTGCTTTTCTAACACATCTGGGTGGCAATGCTCTGCACTCGAAGTCCCCCTTTTTTTAAGCCTATTAGAGCCTACGGCTCTAATCAGGTGCTTAAAAAAACCCCATTGGAATTCATGCATCCGGCATCCTGCATGGGGGCCGGATGCATGGATGGGGGGCCACGCCCTTGCGCTGCGCCCGGCCGTCCCTGATCCCCACGGAGTATGAATCATGCTGGTTCCTCATTGCACATTGCAGATACCACAGTAAGCACCTTAATAATGATTACAGTGTGAATTGTTATCCTTTTTGTGGATTTATTTTTATTTAATAAAGTACTTATTTGGACTTTAGAGCAAGATTGGACATTAAATTTTATTATAGTGCTGCCACCATCAGAGTGTATAGGGAAAAAACTGTGCTAAACCAAAAATAGCAAAGAAATGAAGCTGCTAACACTCAAACAAACAAGTCCAGATGAATGTGTAAACAATTAGTGTAGCGCTAAATGGTGAAATACCTTTGTGTGCAAAAAAATCACTGATGTGAAAGTGATAATATGACACCCACTATAGGTACAAGTGCAAAAATGCTGACATATAACAAATCACAAACAATAAACCATAATAAAATTATACACTAGAAGTGAATGCACTGGAATGCATAAAAGGGAAAAGTTCACTGTAGGACAGCAAAACAACACATGATGTGCATATCCAAAATATAAACACCAAAAGTCCAAAAAGTGGCAACAGTAAAAAATCCACTTCCGCAGACAGAATAGCTGAGATTTCAAATGGAATGATTTAGATATATGTGGAAAATTCAAAAACGATTGTCAAATGGAAAAGATGCAGTACTCTTACCAGATGTGGTAGACACACATTCCATACGGCAGTGAGTCTAATGGGCTCTGAGCGCTGATTCCTAGCGCTCTAGTGTAGTGAAGATGGAGAGGCCGGACGAGACCAAACGATAGATACCTGGACTCCAAACCATACGACCGGGTAACGTCAATGAGCCAGCCGGTGGGTCAATCCAGAGGATAGCCATCATAGCATAATTCTCATTAGGTCATGTGTGACTCGACTTATTCCATAATGGATGATTGAGGCTATATGTTTTTTTTTTTTTTTTTAACAGATTTTGCCATTATTTCTGACATTTCACCCAAAAGTCCTTGCGCTGTGTTTATGTGTCCTTTATTGTTTGCTCCTATTCTAAAGTAGGATCTCATAGCAACAGGACTTGTTGGGAAATTTTCAGCCACCAGTGGTTGAGACAGTTTAGCGCCTTGGTTTCTTTTTTTATCAAAAAAGGGAAAGTCAGTGCTATTGCTCACCAGCCTCTATCCATCACTATTGTGGTCACCAATCCACATTCTGAGATTAAATTAACAAAGCAAAAGTTACATTAATGCTAAATAATTAAAAATGAAAACCTAAGTTTACTTAAAAAAACAAAAAATAAGCACAAGGGACCTTACGTACCTTGAGTGAGATGTGTACCTTGTGCTGCTGTGTCCTCATTTAGCAGAAATCTTCCTCCTCCAATCCCCCCCCCCCCTCAATAAAACTATATGAGCTGCCACAGGCACTCATCAAGGTTGACTGACCATGCTCGCCCTTTCCGCCCACATCCTTCATTCAGAGAAGCCATTAATTTAATACAGATTCTATGAATGAAGAACAATCAATATATGGACAATCTGAATTTGGGTGCTAAAAATACGAATGCAAGTTACAAGCTAGGGGGAGAACCACTGAGGGGAATCCAGGATGGAAAAAGATCTGGGGGTGCTAGTAGATGACAGGCTCAGCAACGGCATGCAATGCCAAGCTGCTGCATGCACAGCAAGCCGAATATTAGCATGCATCAAAAAGAGAATTTACTCCAGAGATGAAACGATAATTCTGCCACTCCACAAGACTCTGATCCAGCTGCATCTTGAGTATGCCATCCATTTCTGGGCACCAATCCTCAAGAAAGATGTGCTGGAACTGGATAAAGTCCAGACAAGGGAAACAAAGCTAATAAAGAGATTAGAGGACCTCAGTGATGAGGAAAGACAACACACACATTAAACTTATTCTCTCTGTGTCAGAAACCATGAAATCAGACCGAGACAGAAGTACAGTTAAATCACACTTGTTTAGTAATAAAGTAAAAAGAACAAACGTAGTCAAAACATAGCCAAAGTTTAGTAACCGGAACGTATAGTCAGCCAAGCCAGAAGTCAGGGATCAATGTAGTGGAACAGCAAGCAGGATCTGGAGCCAGAAGGGATGTCAGCAAAGCAAGTCTTTAACCACTTGACATCCACGCTATAGCCGAATGACGGCTACAGCGCGGACCTGAATTTCCGGGAGGCCGTCATATGATCACCGAGACTCGGGTGATCACCGATCCGAGTAAGGTCTCGGCCCCTTACCATGTGATCAGCTGTCAACCAATGACAGCTGATCACATGATTAAAACAAAAGCTCTGTGATCGTTTTTTTTTCTCCTCACGCTGACAGCGCGAGGAGAAAAAAAAGCTGATCACCGGATTATCAGCAAGGGACATCAGTCCCGAAGAGGAAGAGGCAATTCTGCCTCATATGTGCCACCAGTACCCCCCGCCAGTGGCAACTGCCATTGCCACCTGACAGTGCCCACAGTGCCCACCAGTGCCACCTATCAATGCCCATGAGTGCCACCTATCAATGCCTACAAGTGCCACCTATCAATGCCCACAAGTGTCACCTATCAGTGCCCACCAGTGGTGCCAATCAGTGCCACCTAGCAGTGCTGCCTATCAGTGTAACCGATCAGTGCCCATTATTGCCACCCATCAGTGCCCATCACTGCCACCCATCAGTGCCCATCACTGCCACCTATCAGTGCCGCCTCATCAGCGTACATCAATAAAGGAGAAAAATTACCTTTTTTAAAAAAATAAAAACCGCAAAGGTGATCAAATACCACCAAAAGAAAACTCTATTTGTGGGAAAAAGATGATACAAATTTCATTTGAGTACAGTGTTGTATGTCTGCGCAATTGTCATTCAAAGTGCGTCAGTGCTGAAAGCTGAAAATTGGTCACGATAGGAGGGGGGTTTAAGTGCCCAGTAAGCAAGTGGTTAAACAGGAACGCAGGAGATAGTCTCTTGTGATGTTGATCAAGATGAAGGCAGACATCCACTGGGCTGATAGGCTTAAGTAGGTAGGACTGATGAGCAGGATATCATCAACAGCTCAGTAATTGTGGAGAGATAGGAGCTGGCAATTAGCCAACAGCTGAGCGGCCAGCTCTGAGAAGGAAGGGCTGAGCCCAGCCCTGACAGTACCCCCTCCTCAACGACCCCTCCCCCTCGGAGGACCACCAGGCTTGAGTGGAAAATGTCTATGGAAATCACGGAGGAGGACAGGAGCATGTATGTCCAAGAATGAGGAAGCCTGTGACCAGGTGAAACGCGTAAGCATCGTGCCACCGTGTCTGTGGTGACAGGGACCTCTGGCTGTGCACATGCACCTAAAACCCTCTCCACTTTAATCTAGCGCTGCTTTTTTGCCGGCAGCTGCATAGCCTGAAGCAGTCCTGAAAGGATTTTCCCCATTCACTGATCACCCTTGAACCTGGATATTGCTCTCCACAGTATGCTCCATCTCAGCCCCTGAACACTGCCTGGTCTTAGGATGTGAACTCTGCGGCTCACCGTAGGCTGTGAAGCTGAACCAAACAACTCAGACGTGAGTGCAGTGTTTCTCAGTGAGCGAGGAGACCGTGTACGGACGGGAGTCTAAAGCAGGAGAGAGAACCAACTATCCTGGGATCCTTGGCGGGTGAGCTCTAAATATATCCCATTATTTGGGGAATGAATACATTGTAATCAGTGACTTTTAAATCACGCTGGGGACATACGGAAGTTCAGACCAATAAGTGCTGATTTCGGCACCGCACTGCAAACAATCCTAGCCGGGAACTGTATTTGTAAAGTGGACGATTAATCCAATCCCCTTAACATAACCCATACAGGCAAAAGCTTCTATTATATACCCAATGGATGCCGCAACAATGCTTGTTTTAGTTAGAGCCCTTTTGGACTACTGAAAGCACATTGGACCCGGGTCTTATGCCGCGTACACACGGTCGGACTTTTCGTCTACAAAAGTCCAACGGACGCCGACGGACTAAAGCTGGCTGGTAATCCGTTCGTGTGTGGGCTTCTCCGGACTTTCAGCAGACTTTTTCAGCCTCAAATCCGACGGACTTTAGATTTGAAACATGCTTCAAATCTTTACGTCGTAACTACGACGGACCCGAAATCCGCTCGTCTGTGTGCTAGTCCGACGGACAAAAACCCATGCTAGGGCAGCTATTGGCTACTGGCTATGAACTTCCTTATTTTAGTCCGGTGTACGTCATCACGTACGAATCCGTCGGACTTTTGTGTGGTCGTGTGTAGGCAAGTCCGTTCGTTAGAAAGTCTGCTGCAAGTCCGCCGAAAGTCCGCCGGAAGTCTGTCGGACAGGCTGTCGGACTTTTGTAGACGAAAAGTCCGACCGTGTGTACGCGGCATTAGAGATTTTTGTCTGTATGTGTATGGCTGATGTTAGTGTGAGAGGTGTTTAATAGGTATGGTGGCCACCCAAGTCCCTTAAGACGTCAGTCTTATTTTAACTATATGTTATTAGTAGCTGCAATTTGATGTGGAAGAGTTATTTGCAATATATTTGTTTTTTCTAAATTGTTCGATTTTTGATAACTAATTAAAGATTTATAATTAAATATGTTAGTGGGTCCTTGTTGAAGAACTGCTTTACAGAGTATTCTCTGGTTTCTTTTTTGTAATTTTTGATTGAGTTCAGAGGACAATCATCCCATGTCCGGTGATATCTTTCCCGTTCATTACGGGGGTTGATGAAACACACAGGTGTTTAAATTTGAGTGGGCAGTGGATAAGCCCTAGTAAAAACTCATATTCACCTATAGTTAATAAGGCTGGTCTTTTCGGTCACCCTTTTGTTCTTTTATGTCCAAGAATGAGACCCAAGAGCGTTCCTCCGGACCGTACCCCTTCCAATGCACCAGGTACTGTATGCGCCCATGGAACCTACAGGAGTCAACAATAGACTGTACTTCATACTCCTCACAGTTCTCAACCTGTACAGGGTGAGGACGTGGAACTGAGGTGGTAAAGCGGTTGCAGACCAAAAGTTTTAATAAGGAGACATGAAATACATTTGAAATACGCATATTAGAAGGTAGGTCAAATGCGTAAGCCACTGGGTTAATCCTGCGAAGAATACGGAAAGGCCCAATAAACCGAGGTGCGAACTTCAGTGAGGGAACACGAAGTCAGAGGTTGCGAGATGACAGCAAGACCCTGTCCCCAACCTTGTAGGAAGGTGCAGGCAGGCGTCTGCGGTCAGCATGGAGTCTGTACCTATGATTAGCATGTTGCAAAACCTCCTGGATTTGTGCCCAAATGGAACAAAGACCACGGAGATGCTCCTCTAACGCAGGAATACTCTGCAAAACAAATGAGTCAGGCAACATGGAAGGTTGGGAACCATAGTTCACCATAAATGGGGACAATTGGGAAGCAGGAATACTCTGCAAAACAAATGAGTCAGGCAACATGGAAGGTTGGGAACCATAGTTCGCCATATATGGGGACAATCGGGAAGCAGGAATACTCTGCGAAACAAATGAGTCAGGAAACATGGAAGGTTGGGAACCATAGTTCGCCATAAATGGGGGCAATCGGGAAGCAGAATTCAAGGCACTATTGTATATGTAATATAGCAATGTAGAAATTGCTCCAAGGACTGATTGGCTTGTTCTGCGGCCCCATTACACTGCGGGTGATACGCAGAGGAAAAGGCAAGCTGAATTCCCAACTGTGCACAAAAGGCTCGCCAGAACCGCCACACAAACTGACTACCCCTGGCCGAGACAATCACCTTGGGTAGCCAGTTGCTAGGAAGTGGGCAACTTCTTAAGTGGAATACAATGACACATTTTTGAGAACCGGTCAACCACCATAAGGATAACAGTATTGCCCTGGGAGTTGGGTAACTCCACAATGAAATTCATAGACAGGCGGGTCCAGGGCCTCTCTCCATTGGGTATGGGTTGCAGGAGGCCCACTGGAAGATGTCGTGGAGTCTTACTCTGGGCACACACGGAACAGGCAGCTACGAAGACGGTTACATCAGCACGTAGACTAGGCCACCAGAATTGTTGGGAAATGGCCCAAAAGAGTTGATTCTTCTCAGGATGGCCAGCAGCCTTGGGAGAATGGCAAGTCTGCAGTACAGCAGTACGGAGACTCTCTGGGACAAAGCAGCGGTCACAAGGTTTCTCAGGAAGAGCATGGACCTGAGCAGCAAGAATTTTGTCACCCAAAGGAGAAGTGAGACTGGTGCGAAAATGTTTAGAAAATGTTGGGTTATTAGGGAAACAAGGATTGGTGATAAAGTATCAGTGAAGACACCTTTTTCCCATATTAACTCTTACAGGAGAGAATTTCCCTTCCTAGGGGTAGATTTCCTCTCACTTCCTGTTGTCTCCCTCCGTTTGTAAGTAGGAGTCGTTTGTAAGTCGGATGTTTGAAAATAGTCGACCGCCTGTATATACTATATGGCCTGCCCTTTACACTCTGCGAAAAATTGGACCTTAGGTGGTGGTGGTACCAGAACACTGTAAACCCTCACAGTTACTCTTGGTGGGTGCTGGAACGGGCCCTGCTGTGAAATATTATATCAGGAATTGTAATTACATGCCCCTGTTAAACAGGGGCATAAAAATTGGGCCATAGGCGGCTGTGGTGGTGGTGATAGTGGTGGTGGCGGCACAACACTGTAAAGCCTCACAGATACTTTTGTTGAGCACAGGAACAAGCTCTGCTGTGAAATATTAGATCAAAAAATGTAATTACGTGCCCCTGTTAAACAGGGGCATAAAAATTGGGCCATAGGCGGTGGTGGTGGTGGCAGCACAACACTGTAAAGCCTCACAGATACTTTTGTTGAGAGCAGGAACAGGCCGTGCTGTGAAATATTAGATCAAAAATTGTAATTACTTGCCCCTGTTACAGAGGGGAATAAAAATTGGGCCTTATGCGGTGGTGGTGGTGGCATAACACTGTAAAGCCTTACAGATACTTTTGTTGGGCGCAGGAACAGGCCCTGCTGTGAAATATTATATCAAAAATTGTAATTACGTGCCCCTGTTAAACAGGGGCTTAAAAATTGGGCCATAGGCGGTGGTGGTGGTGGTGATAGTGGTGGTGATAGTGGTGGTGGCGGCACAACACTGTAAAGCCTCACAGATACTTTTGTTGGGCGCAGGAACAGGCCCTGCTGTGAAATATTAGATCAAAAATTGTAATTACGCGCCCCTGTTACAGAGGGGCATAAAAATTGGGCCTTAGGCGGTAGTGGTGGTGGCACAACACTGTAAAGCCTCACAGATACTTTTGTTGAGCACAGGAACAGGCTCTGCTGTGAAATATTACATCAAAAATTGAAACTACATGCCCCTGTTAAACAGGGGCAGAAAAATTGGGCCTTAGGCAGTGGTGGTGGTGCCCTGAACCGAAAATATTCCTAGAAGCTATCATCATGAAGATTGAGGAGGAATAGGATAGTCACTCAGCATATGCAGTCTTCAAGGGATCCCACATCCATAGAAAAATCAGTTGGTTACATCAACATCAGGTGCTTGGTAGCTGGTGATCCAAGACTGATTCATTTTTATGAATGTGAGTCGATCAATAATTTTTATGAATGTGGACAGGCGTACTCTGTGGTCGGTTACAAAGCCTCCAGCCAGTCATGGCCAGCTGCAGAAAAAAAGGACAAGCGTGCCCCATGGCCACGTGCTGAGGATGCACCGTGTCCACGACCAGCACTGTAGACACAGAGCCTGCTTGCCCTCTTTTAGTGGCCTGTGAGCGTCTGCCTCTCCTTGGTGGCCTTCCGGACATGCTGTAAATTTTGTTTAGCAAAACCACACTACACTGTATTGTGTACTGTGTACACCACCACAAAAGTAGTAGTAAGTGCACTAGGGGTGCACAGTACTGTGTACACTAGACATGTGCACACTGAAATATTTTGTTTCAGAATTTCGTTTTCGTCTGAAAAATAAATTTATTTAGTTACTCCCGAAATTCGTTTTTATTCATTTCGTTTTTCGTTAAAAATTGCATTCGTCCGAAAATCCAAATTAAGGTTGAATCTGTCATTGAAGGCTTATGGTGTCTGTCGAATGTTCAAAGAAGATTCGACGGAGCAGCTAAACTGTACAATGCTGTATAGTTTACCTGCTCCGTCGAATCTTCTTAGAACTTTCAACAGACACCATAAGCCAAAGTACGTGTGTACTTAGTTCTAGCTATTTTACTGCTCCACCTCTTTGGTTACAATCAGCCAATAACATTCATCATCATCATTATTTTTATTTATCTTTCCTCCCCTACGTCGAATCTTTCCTCCCCTACGTCGAATCTTTCCTCCCCTACGTCGAATCTTTCCTCCCCTACGTCGAATCTTTTCTCCCCTACGTCAAATCTTTTCTCCCCTACGTCGAATCTCTTCTCTCTACGTCAAATCTTTTCTCTCTGTGTAGAATAATCTTGGACTAATAGAGCTAAGGTTAGGCACATTCGACCACAGGTTTGATGGACACAGATTGTTATTGTCATCATCATGTCGAATCTCCTATCTATATCGAACTGTTGTAGCAACGAAAACGAAAATAAAGCATTTGTTTATGTCGGATCTTTCGTTTTTCGGACTCTGCACTTTCGTTATCGTTTGTTAAAACGATAACGAAAATACCTGAAATTTGGACGAAAATGCATTCGGACGAAAACAAATGCACATGTCTAGTGTACACCAACAGAAGTGTAATAACAACTATGGGCGTACTGTATGTATTGTGTACTGTGTACACCACCAGAAAAGTAGTAGCAACTGCACTAGGGGTGCATGGTACATTGTACACTAACAGAAGTGTAATAACAACTATGGGTGTACTGTATGGTGTACACCACCAAAAAAGTAGTAGCAACTGCACTAGGGGTGCACGGTACTGTGTACACCAACAGAAGTATAATAAGAACTATGGGTGTACTGTGTACACCGCCAGAAAAGTAGTAGCAACTGCACTATGGGTGCACAGTACTGTGTACTGTGTACACCGCTTGAAGTATATTAGAAAAAGTACACCAGGAATGGCCTGCAGTCAAATATAGCTAAACTGGATACAGTGGATATATATATACAAGACTGTCTGTATATATATATATATATATATATATATATATATATATATATATATATATATATATATATATATTAAATACACTGTAGCTAACTGAATAACCTGCCTGCCTGCTCAATCTAAATGACACTCTCTCTCTGTCCACACCAACAACGATGTGCAGGCAGCCTTATATAGTATGTGGTGTGGACTTAGTCCCCCTGAGCCATGATTGGCAAAAGGCACCCTGCTTTGGCCAGTTATGGCTCTCTTAGCTGAGTGCGCTGGGATTGGCCAAAGCATGCAGGTCATGGTGCATGCTTTGGCCAATCATCATACAGCAGTGCACTGCACCCGCAGTGCATTATGGGTGGTTACGAGCCGCTTGAATTTGGACGAATGGGCAATAAGCCAATGTTCGAGTCGAACGTATGTTCGACCCGAACAGAAAGCTCATCCCTAGTGAGACAGGAGGCTTCCGCAAGCGCTCCTTAAAAGAGAATCTTTCTCTGAGTCTGGAGTCAATGAGTATGGCAAACATGATCAACTTCCCTCTTCTCTTCTCCAGATGTTGACACGACGCTTTCTCCGGCTGGACTGCTCTCTGAGCGCTCCGTTGTGACTTATATAGGCGGAGACCCCGCCCCCTTATGATGTCACAGTCCCTGGGCATGCTGGGACTGTGACGTTTTAGGGGGCATGGTCACCGGGTGATGTTGACCACGCCCCCTAAAACATCACAGTCCCAGCATGCCCAGGGACTGTGACGTCATAAGGGGGTGGGGTCTCCGCCTATATAAGTCACAACAGAGCGTTTAGAGAGCAGTCCAGCCAGAGAGAGCATCGTGTCAAAATCTGGAGAAGAGGAACGAAGACAAGAAGCCCAGAAGTCCAGACCTCCGCTGGCAAAAGAGCGAAATGAAGACAGCGGAGGAGCCGGAAGAAGAACTGGAACACCGGGAGAAGTGGCCAGAGAGAGCAGAGAAGAACCAACTGGACGCCGGGAGAAGAGGAACTGGAGGGACCCCCGCAGCCGGAAGAAGACCCCCGAAGCCGGAGGAAGACCCCCCTGGAGCTGTTTAATAAATTATTTAAAAAACCTGTGTAGTGTGTTTTATTATTGACACTTTTTCCCTAGGTGAATGGGTAGGGGTACCATGTACCCCTGAATGGGTACCTAAGGCAGAGATCCACTGGGCTGAATGGCTTAAGTAGGCAGGAGTGATGAGCAGGATATCATCAACAGCTGAGTAACTGTGGAGAGATAGGAGTTGACAATTAGCCGACAACTGAGCAGCCAGCTCTGAGAAGGAAGGGCAGAGCCCAGCCCTGACACTCTGGAGAACAGACACTTGAGCGGAGATATGATAGTGATATTCAAATACCTTACTGGTGAAGTGACCCTAGCATAGGGAAAAAAACTTTAGAGAGTTTAAAAAAGGCACACGGCCATTCATTGAAAATGGAAGAGAAGCAGTTTAATCTCAAACTGCGTAGAGGGTTTTTCACTGTCAGAGCGGTAAGGATGTGGAATTCTCTTCCACAAGCAGTGGTATCAGCAGGGAGCATTGATAGTTTCAAAAAACTATTAGATGGGCACCTTAATGATCGCAGCATACAGGTATATGGGATTTACTATTGACATAAACCGAAACATATAGTACACTCACAGGTTGAACTGGATGGACTGGTGTCTTTTTTCAACCTTATCAACTGTGTAACTATGTAACTATGGAGGTTGGGTGGATGAGTGAAAGGTCCACCCTCTCCATCTACAGATCGTAATTTATTAATAAAAGCTGTGATGCAGCTTCTGTAAATAGAGGAGCTAGGTGGAAAGAATGGGCATAGTCAAGCACTCTTGATGAGTGCCTGTCACTGCACCCACAATTTGATTAACTCCCTCCGCACCAGAAGAGTTCAGTGGTTGGAGTGGGAGAAATATATTTTCTAAATGAGGACAAGCAACATAAGGGAGACTGATAGGTAGGTAATGTCTCTTATTTTTTTTAAAGTAAACTTGGGCTTTAAGTCCCTTGACCCGTTGTCTTGCCCCATGAATGTCAAATTATGTATAAATATGCATACTTTTAAAACCAAAGATGTAACATTCCAGGCACAAATTAAAGTTACACTGGAAGAAATATGGAACCTATCTGTAACTATTTTCAATGCAGTGACTTGGGGCAACATGTATTTGAAAGTCAGAACTCCTGATTTGCATACCTGTCTAGAGTAGCGAATTTCATAATTGTTATATTAGTTGTAAGCCTTGATATTTCTGCCAGTAAAGTATCCAACAATTATTTATAAAAATAAAGTGGACAAAACTTAAAGGCAGTGTAATACATTGAGCGAAAAAATAAACTATTTAAAAATGAACCTCTTGGACATAAAATGCATCTGATCTCCATGCAGAATAAACATTTTATTTAATCTATATTTTTAAAGATTAAACATAATAATTAAAAGTATTTAAACTATGTATTATGCCATTACAGTTTACAGATCTGTTCACATAGGCTCTTTCTAGATGCCGGAAGACCTGTACATTAGCAAATAGAGTAGAAGGTTAATTATGTGTTATGTCCTTTAACACATATTTTTGTGGCTTAAGAGTCCATTAATTGGCATCAAAGTTCATTTATGTTCTGGATTTTTTTTTCTAGTCTAAATCTTTGTAAAATCAATGTCAGCATGAGAAATTGTTCATGCCGGGTGATTTCCTCCCCAAAATATTTACACACTCTTAATCCAAATATTATAACATTCTGTGCCGCATGCCATTTTAAAAGGTGTAAGAGGTTATTCGGCAGTGTAAAACCAATGTATATTAAAAAAAAAGTCAAAGAGATTACAATCAACTATAATTAATCCTTATTTTTAATTCTTATAACAGTGTAATCAAAAAATTGCTTTTAAAGTTATATTTATTTTTGAACCACTGGCAATCCCATTTTAGCCCCATACAGTATAGATGTAGCAACATGGTAGAACATAAAAACAATTTTATGCTAAAGAGCATATAGTATGAAGCATTTGTGTGTATATTAGATGCTGATATATAGATATATAAATATTAAAAAAAAGCCTTTGGCGCTCTAAAGCGCCTTTTTCAGGTCTCAGACAGATATATATATAGCTGGCTTCATAGGGTCGATCATTAACCCTGGAGTATGAGGAATCAGCAAGTCTATGTCAGGGCTGGGCTCAGCCCTTCCTTCTCTGAGATGGCTGCTCAGCTGTCGGCTAATTGCCAGCTCCCATCTCTCTCCACAGTTACTCAGCTGTTGATGATATCCTGCTCGTCAGTCCTGCCTACTTAAGCCGTCCAGTCCAGAGGATCTCTGCCTTTGCATTGGTCAACATTACAAAAGACTACCTTCTGCGTTCCTGTTTAAAGACTTGCTTTGCTGACATCCCTTCTGGCTCCAGATCCTGCTTGCTGTTTCAATACGTTGAACTTCTGGGTTGGCTGACTATCCGTTCCAGTTACTGAACTTTGGCTATGTTTTTACTACGTTTGTTCTTTTTACTTTTATTATTAAACAAGTGTGATTTAACTGTACTTCTGTCTCAGTCTGATTTCATGGTTTCTGACAGCGTATTCTGATAGATTCTATTGAAATACTCATGGCAGTTAGTTTATATGAGCTGTCAGTGTGGTGTGTAGTGTGTTAAACACTATAAACTATAAATTTATACTCCAAGGTTTTCCTCTCTTGTTGAAATGTCTAATTTCCTTTTGGCATAAGTATTTCCATGTTTTCCTTTCTGTGGCCTGGTACACAGAGGGGTTGCTCTAATCGTGTGTCCCATGGATTTTCATTCATTTTAAGGCTCGGTTCCCACTGGATGCCAATGCGGCTCACAGCAGGGGTCCTGTGAATCCTGGTTCATCGTTTCAGGGCCGATTTCAGCCCGAATTTTGGAAACGGACCAAAAGACGCCTAGGGCTCCTGTGCAAATTCGCACCGGAGCAGCATTGAAGATATGTGAACCGGCTCCATAGAGAGCCGGTCACATTCTCCTGCTATTGCGAATTGGATATCAGGAACCCACATCCAATTCACAATAGTGTAAACCCGGCCTAAAACAGTGCTGGTTCAGTCTTGTGTTAGATTTTGCTTTTGTTCCCCCCGTAAAGATCCCTCTCAAAGAGTATTCTACTTATAATATCATATGCACAACATTTGCTAATACACAAGAGAACTTATCCAGGATGCCATATTTCCATTAAGAGTTAGGCTTATGTAAAAAATGTATGCGCAGTACACACCAAATACCGTCACTTGGAGGGTTCTGTTGCCACTGCTGATTACTGCATTGAATGGATGACTATATTACAGCAGATTCACTCCGCAGCAGGGTTTACAACTGTCTGAATTTTTGCAGACAGACAAAAAAGAACAATCTGTTTTCTCCCATCTATTGAAGTGGTTTAAAAGGCTCCAGGTTTTTTAGCTTTGTGCGTTAAATGCATGAAGGTAAAAAAACCTTCTCTCTGCAGCAGCCCCCCTAATACTTACCTGGGCGCTATCGCTCCTTATTGGCTGAGACAGCCTCAGTAGCCATTGACTCCCACTGCTGTCAATCACAGCCAGTGAGCCAATGAGAAGAGAGAGGGGCGGGGCCGAGCCACGGCTCTGTGTGTGGATGGACACGCAGAGCAGCGGCACGGGAGTGAGCCTGCTTGGGTGCCTCCATTGCAAGCTGCTTGCTGTGGGGCACTGGGCAGGAGGGAGGGGCCAGGAGGTCTTGAGAAGAGGTCTTGAGAAGAGAAGGATCAGGGCTGCTCTGTGCAAAACTGCTGCACAGAGCAGGTAAGTATAATATGTATTGTTATTTAAAAAAAAAAAAATAATTGCCTTAATATAGCTTTAAAGTCCATTGATGAGGTTTCCACACCCTTACTGAATAAAGATCTTTATGATGGGAGAAATTCCATCGTGTTCAAAACTCAGTGGCCTGTAGTGCAAGATGCATATAGGTCAAACCCTGCTGTGGGACAACTGTGAGACTGCAAGAGCTTTGACTGCTTTTTGCTGTAACGTCCTGTGCTATCTGTTAAGAAAATATAAATGCTCTTTTCTAAAAAATTGTGTGTGTGTGTGCTATTTACTGGCACTATAGCTAAATGTTTAAATCACATATATCATTAGTTATTTCGGGGTCATTGCAAGTGAATTGTTAGGCCTCATGCACACTGGACGTTCTTACAGTTGTTGTTTTTGGCTTCAGACATCTTTTTTTGCAGCCAGTAAACTCCCCAGCATGTTATCCTATGTGTCCATGCACACATAGGAGGTTATTTATGAAAGGCAAATCCACTTTGCACTGCAAGTGCACTTGAAAGTGCACTGAAAGTACACTTGGAAGTGCAGTCGCTCTAAATATAAGGGGTAGATCTGAAATGAGTGGAAGCTCTGCTGATTTTATCATCCAATCATGTGCAAGCTAAAATGCCATTTTTTATTTTCCTTGCATGTCCCCCTCAGATCTACAGCGACTTTACTTCCAAGTGCACTTTTAGTGCACTTTCAAGTGCACTTGCAGTGCAAAATGGATTTTCCTTTAGTAAATAAACCAAATAGGCTGTTATCAGTGTTTTTTGGCAGGAAATAAAATAGAACTAGTGGAGTTTTTCAGCTGTAAAAATGCTCTAACTCTGATAAGAGCTTATGCACACAGGACGTTTTAAAAACGTCAGTGCTACAGCAGCGCTAAAATGCCAGCTGTGTTTTTACATTAGCGTTTTTGCACGTTTTCCGCGTTTTATGGCGTTAGCTTTTTTTGCATTTTTTTCATTAAAAACACTCCCTATAATGTAAAAATGACTAAAAATGACAAACGTGGCAGCGTTTAAGAGCATTTTTGGGCATTTTTTGTCTGGAAGCACAGGCTGTCGTTTTTTTCTACTGCCCCTAAACGCTTATGCCTCCAAACGCCTCTGACAGTTTATGGGTGCATGGACACATAGGCTAACATGGAGGGGTGTTTAGAGGCAGTTAAAAAAAACGTTAGACGCCCCTAACAGCAGCTGTAAAAACATCCTTTGTGCATGAGCCCTAAAAAATAGAAAATGTGGCTTTTCGGTATCTATCAACGTTTTTGAGCCATAAGCTTATGTGGGAGTATAGTTTTTCTAAAAGAGCTAAAAAAAACACTACAGGCAGTCCTCGAGTTACAAACATCCCAGTTACAAACGACTCCTACTTACGAACGGAGGTGGCGTGACGTCACTGCTGGTCGCTTGCACTCCACACTGGTCCCGGATACTGCCGAGCAACCATTTTGCAGTGCCAGACACATCCCACACGGCAGTAGTGCATGGCCACAAGAGCCCCAAATAACATTAGTGCATGCGCAGAAACACCCGGAACATTAAGCATCACTGCACAGGCTGGAGTTATACTTAGAAATGTACTGTTCCGACTTACAAACAAATTCAACATAAGAACAAACCTACAGTCCCTAACTTGTTTGTAACCCGAGGACCGCCTGTACGGCTAAAAAAACGCTAAAAAAACGCTGAAAAACGCTACTGCAAAAACGTTGCAAAACTAATTCTACAGCTACAGCTTTCTACAGCTAACACTACTGGCATTTTTATAACATCCAGTGTGCATGAGGCCTTAAACTGAAAAGTGCCAAGCAATTACAGATCTCTTCAAGATCTAATCTTTGAATTAGGAGTCTAAACCCAAGCACTATATCCACATTTCTAGGCATGTCAAATACCCTCCACTGCACACCGTGGCTCCTTCCACTGTCCTGTGACATATGTGACAGCATGAGAAATTACAGAGTGTGGGAGGAGCAAGTATTCACACACCTGGAAGTGTAGGATACATGCAGCTGCCAGGGAACAGTAGAGCAGTGATTTTTGAAGACTCAGGCTTCTGGTAAAGTAAAAATATATGCTCTTTTTTTCAGTCCAGGCATTTACAGTTGACCCTGTGGTTACTGAGTTGATTTAAAATGCTACATTTGATCTGTGGGGATCTGCTGCCCTCTACTGCCTGTATTTGTTAGTGGCCGAGCTGAGTTTGTAAGTGGTTAGTTACCCATGTACATCACTTCCTGTTTCTGGAAAGCTGACTTGAAATCCCCAGAGGAAGGAAGCATAGAGACAGAGAGAGAGATAAAGAGGCTAAGGCCACGTGTATGTTAGTAGGTGAACCTGTTTAATGCAATAGTGTTTATATACAGCTTCTGTTTTCAGTTCTGAAATTCTATAGCTAGATTTTAGCTTAGGGCTCAATAATCAGCATAGGCCAGGTTAAGCATCTGATGGCCACTTCTGGTAGTTAGAGGTTCAGTTGCATGACAGATTAGAAACTACTAAGGACTAAGATGCAGACTAGATAGGCCTACTCTGAGTTCCAGTGCCACGTCATGGTTTCTGCTGGTGAGAATTTGCCTTCCAGGCTGGTTTAACAATGGTTGGAGGATCTCCCCATCATTGCTGATCTTGTATCCAGGTCACCAACAAAAAGACAGATGCCATATTGTGATCATGCTTAGGGGGCCCCTATAACTGAACTTTGCAGCAACATTCATCTGGAGGTATCTTTATTAATAACTATAAATACCAGGGTACTGTATAAGGACACAATTCCACCAGGACTCCTGTTGGGCCCTTTGCTGATATTACCTGTTTGTACATTGGATGTATGTACTATTATTAATCTTAATATATAAAGCTCATTTTATCACCATGCTGGTGTGCATCTGTATACTTGGTATAATGATTAATGTTAAATGCAGTCTGCAGTAGTTCCTTTGCGCCCAATTACTTTGATCAGAATACTGGTTAATTTCCCAGGAAGGGAATACCCTCTGTTCACAGAGGCCCCGTCCTGAGTGGAGGCTCTGCCAACTTTATTATCAAACCAATTTGTCCATTTAGCAAAGTTACAGTGAGGGAAAAAAGTATTTTATCCCCTGATGATTTTGTACGTTTACCCACTGACATAGAAATGATTAGTCTATAGTTTTAATGGTAGGTTTAGGCTCCTTTCACACTGAGGTGCTTTGTAGGTGCTAAAGTGTTAAAAATAGCGCTTACAAAGCACCCCGAAAAAGCCAAAGGGCTTTCACACTGGAGCGGTGTGCTTGCAGGGCGGTCAAAAAAGTCCTGCAAGCCGCATCATTGGAGCACTGTAGGAGCGGTGTATTTACTGCTCCTAAAGCGCCCCTTTCCATTGAAAACAATGGGGCAGTGCTGCAAAGCGGATTTAACCCTTTTTCAGCCGCTAGCGGGGGGGTAAAACTACTCCGCTAGCACCCGCACGCCTCAGTGTGAAAGTAGCCTTATTTTAACACTGAGAGACAGAATAACAACAAAAATATCCAGAAAAATTGACTTCAAACAAGTTATACATTGATTTGTATTTTATGGGTGAAATAAGTATTTGACCTCTTCGCAAAACATGACTTAGTACTTGGTGGCAAAACCCTTGTTGGCAATCAGAGGTCAGACGCTTGTAGTTGGCCATCAGGTTTGCACACATCTCAGGAGGGATTTTGTTCCACTCTTCTTTGCAGATCCTCTCCAAGTCATTAAGGTTTCGAGGCTGACGTTTGGTAACTCAAACTTTCAGCTCCCTCCACATATTTTCTATGGGATTAAGTTCTGGAGACTGGCTTATGTCTTGTGAACTATATATGGCAAGTGCTCCTGGAGCCCACGTGTGACTTTTGCTACATTTTAACTCTTAGTTGGTCTTAAAACATTTGTTAACCCAAAAAAAAAAAAAAATTAAGACCCTGTTCCTTTAGATCATGTTATGCAGCACAGTGCTTGTACTGTGTAATCTGGCCCCCATATCACCTGAAATACCTGGCTGATCCTGCCTGGTTCTACCCTACTCTTTCTGCGCTGACTCCCTTGTAGCAGGGCTTTAGAGTCCTGACACAGTAGTCTGTGCGTGTCTCATCATACGCAGCCTGCTCTCCTGTGTATCCTGTGTGCTCTCCCCCTCCTCCCCCCTTCCCCCCTCTGCCTGACAGCTCCATGTCCGTGCCGCCCCCTCCTGTCCTGCTGCTCAAATTAATGTCTTTATGCTACAATCCTCTCTGTTTATTACTGTAATGGCCCCCTGTGACTGTGCTATATGAAAATAACGCTGTATATACCTTGTATAATGAGCACTGATCAGCGCTGATTGACCCGCCGCTTCTGTCCTCCCATGGACTGACAGATGCAGTGGTCAGGGATGACCCTCTCCTCCTCTCCTTCTCCCCTCCTGACTGATGTCAGCGGGGAATCCCTGGTCCCGCCCACTGCTTGTGTCAGGAAGAGAGAGGAGAGAAGTGGTGGGTCAATCAGCACTGATCAGCGCTCAATATACAAGGTATATACAGCGTTATTTTCATATAGCACAGTCACAGGGGGCTATTACAGGAATAAAGAGAGACGATTGTGAAAAGTGACAGTGGTGGGTTAACAACCACTTTAAGGTTTTGTAGCACCCTATAAGCTTAGACAGGGAGCTCTTCACAAATGTACTTGCCAGGAGTAGTTATCCTGGTTGATTAATAGAGATCCATTGATTTCTCTCTAAGTTTGGCCTTGTTGCACTTTTCTCTTCTACCACTAGGTGGCCGGGCACTTGGTGGTACTAGATATGAGAAGGGCAACCTAAGGTCAGGTTATGGGTATATGGGGTATCTCAGCCAATGGGCAGGGGTTTTTCTTGAATCCCTTGGCCTTCTGAGAGCATCTATATATTTGGGTGGAGTAAGGTGATCTATGTTCTGTGCCACTTGGACAGCTGTCTGGGTGGATGTGTGTCATACGCCCCGGGCTGCTAGGCCGAAGATTGGGCCTATCCTGGGGGCATCTGGCTGCCAGGCCATGTGAGGGCCTATCCAGAACTAAAAGGGCAGCACAGGGTTGGGACTGCGGCCTGCAGTCCAACCAAAGTTACGGTCCTGCCGGCTGGAGAACCTGTCAGTGGTCGGAGGTAGAAGGGTAGCTGTCACCATGAAGGGACCAACCACCTTTACCAGGGACCACAGTGAGTAACTGAAGCAAGTACCGGAGCAACATTCTCACCGAACGGGCACAGTGGAGAATTGGGAAACTTCAAGCAGTGATTAAGTCAGGGACCCAACCAGCGGAGGTGACGCTTGCAGAGCAGCCTTGTGTGTCAAGCCAGGGACTGAGCTGGTCAGCAGGGGTGAAGCTTGAGAAGTATCTGGAGTGCCAAGCTAGGGACCCAGCAAGGAAGCGTGGGTGACGCTTGAGGGAGATACCCCCGCACAGATTAGAGGAGCTCAAGGGATTCAGAGTCAGTGAATCAGTGGGTCTAGTGAGAGACCGGGAGCTCAGTGTTGAAGAACTACAAGAGGCAGTTCTAGTGAAGCTGAAAGTACTGTTATGTTTGAGTTAGGAACTGTTAAAGACTGTTGCCATAGGAGACAGCATTCATGCATATGCAGATGTGGCATCTTGCTGGGGCCTTTCACTGCACTGCTGTACTCTTATTGAAGTCTCTGAGTCTGCCAGTTGAATCTACAACTACTTAAGAGTGTCCTGGCCCTAACCCTCTTTCCCCAAAAAATACAAAAGGGACTCTTAAAAGAAATAAAACCTCTTTTACATCCAAGAAGTGTCTGGAGTCCAATGACTTTCACCATCTTTGCACCCACTATGCCTCACAACCCACTACATATGGAAGGATGCCAGCTATCTTTGGCCTTAGAGGTCCTCATTAGACTGGAAGAGGTTAAAGACTTTGCTACAGTTATATCAATTGCAAACATTAAACATGTATGGCCATGGACAGAGTTAATGAAGATGATTCATTGTCCAAGTTGAAACAAGAAGGTCAGCATGACAGCCAATTGACTAGCATTATGGGAAGAAGAGGTAAGCAATGGCAGCCTCCATGTTTCTCTCCAGACAGGTTCTATTTGCGTATACTGTAGCCCTTTGCTTAACAACTAGTGAGCAGAAATCTGCCCACTATCTGAAACATTTGTTCATAAAGGATACTGCTTTTTATATACTGTATGCATTAGTTATAATTATGAGTGGGTGGCTTTTAAAATCCCTTTTCCTAGAACATCAGTTAAGTGAATCTTCCATTCTAAAGGTTTGTGAGGATAATAAAATGTAAAATGGTCTGCACAAACCGGAAGTCCTATAGGTATTTTGTATAGGAACATGTTATATTCTTTATTATGATTCAAATGTGATGCTCTCTTCAAAAATGCAATTATTCACTTATCTGAAGGAGATGGTTAGAGTCCTGAATGAACTGCAGCTCACTTTCCCTGAAGACAACCCAGCTTGCATTATAAACTTATGAGTCACCACCCTTAATTTCAACAGTCTAAACAAAATTAGGCTCATCCAGGCACATGAGAGAAAATTATGATCTATGTATAATGGATAATAATTATGTTTTAAATCATTTATATGTTGTTATTATGTATGTTTGTTGATAAATGTGTAACTAGATCCTCTACCCATCTACCCAAGGGTTCTAAAAATTCTAAGTTGGTCTAGGACAAAGATCATTGTGGTGATCCAGTAAAACAAGGTTGATGGCTAAATTAGCTAAGATATAAATGATAGTAACATATTTAAGTCATGGTAAAGCTAGTCATGGTATAGGTAGTACCAGGACCAGTGGCCGTTGGTGCTCAAAATTTTTTTTTTTTGGGGGGGGGAGACGCAAACAAACTGAAAATTTAAACTGTTAGTAATGCAGGACTGTAAATAGCCATTTATCAGGTGATTGTGTATTATTACTGCTAGATGAAACTGTGCCCATCAAATGCAGCCTCACTGTGCCCATCAAATGGCCCCATCAGAGTCCTCCCTCACATCAGATGTCACTGTCATAGTCCCCATTTACATCAGATGTCCCCATCAAAGTCCCCCTTTACATTAGATGTCCCCATGGCGCCCTGCACACTTAAGGGGCCGTTATTTTTTATTTGAATTATTTAAATACATATTTTATTCTTTTCAGTGATTGCAACACATCATGCTTCCCATACACCCGTGTTTCTGGCGTCCCACACACACTTAAAGGGCCAGTATTTATTTATTTTTTTTATGATGAGTAGCTTTGGGGGGTGGCGCCCCTGCACCCCCTATGGGAGGCCGCCACTGACCAGGACTATATTTGCTACAAATTTATATAGTTTGTGGCCCAGGGTCCTATTTGTGCTAAGTAGGCACCACACCCATGAAGCTGTCCTGAATCCTGCTGGGTGAAAATCACTGGCTCTCATGATGCCCAGCAGATCAGATTACAAGCCATTCTCAGAACAGGGGTTGGAGCCGAGTGAGAACATAGCTGGCTTAAGAAAAAAGCCAATAAGTATATATTTGACCATGATTAAACTAGGATAGGTTGCAATTAATTACATTTTTGTTTTTGGGTTTAGATGTGTCTAGAGAGTTAAGCCTCGTACACATGATCAGATTTTCCGATTTGTGTGATGACAGGCTGTTGGCGGAAAATCCGACCCTTTGTACGCTCCATCGGACAATTGTCAGATTTTCTGCAGACAAATGTTGGATGGCAGGCTTTAAAATTTTCTGCGGACAAATGTGTGTCGGATTTTCCGAGCGTGTGTACACAAGTCCATCGGACAAAAGTCCAAAGTACAAACACGCATGCTCGGAAGCAAGGATGAGCTGGAAGCGGTCAGTCTTGTAAACTAGTGTTGGTAATGGAGAATTAACATTCGTGACGTGGCAAATTATGAAATCTCGAAATGCAGCGCACATTCTCTTCTTCTTTAATGGGATAATAATGAAGCTGCTTTGCTGGTGATACTGACGGAGTTATGGCAAACTAATTTTCAAAGGCTTTTTTTTTTCTAGTGATATCAACAATATTATTATGCTTGTTATTTATTTATTTTGGTGCGAATTACCACAACACCATTATCCCATAGTTTTTAAGATCAAAGAAACAACTATGTTGGTGTCCCTTGTTAATTTTACATTGTATTTTTTAAAATGTAACTGCCTACTCCCAAACTGTCATTTGAAGTAAAACACATAGCCAAGTATTATTCTCCACAATTTTTTTTTAATTGTGCATTAAAAAAAAGAAAACAAATAAAATTACACATGCTATCTGCCAATAGAACTTAACCAAAAAGTGCATTCTATGCATCCAAAAATATAGAAAATATAACAAATCAAATCATTATTCAACCAAAAAATAAAATAAAAGCCTCATGCATGTGCCCTGCTTCTTAATATAGGGGGTCAACAATGCCAAGAGTTGGTGAAAATAGGGGTCCGTCATCTAGAGATAATTCTGAAAATCATCGGGATTATTCTCCTGGAGCTCCCGCAGCAAAGGCATATGACGTAATTGGTCATGATAAATAAAGCAACCAATTTTTGGTCCAAGAAATCCTCCTCCTCCTGTTCCTGGACTGGACTTGGGTCAAAGCAATAACTCCAAGGCCAATAATAAATAACACGTTATCTCCTCCGATTCCGCAACATGGCTGGTTGACGAACGGCCATTCAGAAACGAACTGAAAAGCGCAAAATGAAAAGCGCAAAATGAATAGCGCAAATCAACACTCACCAAACTTCTACTAACACGAAATTAGCAGAAGGAGCCCAAAGGGTGGCGCTAAAGAGCTGAAAAAACACGTAGTACGTTACTACGTTCGTGTTTGTTGGCTGACAATTCCTTGCCATTTGTATGCAAGACAAGTTTCTGGCCTTTCGACAAAAGTCAGAGGTTTTGTCTTCAGAAAATCTGATCATGTGTATGAGGCTTAAGTGCAGAGTATAAGCCTTTACTTGGAAGCTCTAGAGCGGGGATCTGCAATTAGCGGACCTCCAGCTGTTGCAAAACTACAAGTCCCATCATGCTCTGTGTCATGCTTGTGGCTGTCAGAGTCTTGCTATGCCTTATGGGATTTGTAGTTCTGCAACAGCTGGAGGTCCGCTAATTGCATATCCCTGTTCTAGAGAAATGAATAAAAGGAAACAGGGTTGTTTACCATTATGAGATGGAGAAGGTACCAAAGTAATTCATTCTGTAAACATCCTTTGCAGACTGAATGGAAAAGCAAACAATAGTTTTGAACATCATACAATGACCAGCAAGGTCACCTGGACAGGTTTGTCATTCACAGCCAGATGGCCATCAGAAGTGCAATTATAGCAAAGTTTATACTGTGTTCAAATGTTGTCCTTCTGGTGCAAATTTACCATTTTTTTAAATGCATTGAAGGCATCACGTGGGGAATTTTAAGTCCAAGGAGTGAACATTGTGATATTTAGTGATGAGAAATGTTTATATTTTGTTTTAATTCATTCACTAAAATGTATTTTATTGAGCAAGTTTTAATATTTTCACTGGGATATTTTGAAATGACATTCATTTAAATTATATACTGATGATGTGTAGATTGTGTGTCACCATTTGTAGTAATTTATTTATTTTTTAGATAATGAGGTAGCACAGCATCATTTATTCATGTATTTATGTATTTATTCACTGGTAATATTGTGAGACTACAATTGATGTTTGCAGCAACCTGCATAAAATATTATTTATCACCTTTAGCTGTGCTGTTATACAATAGGTGGTGCAGGAGTGATATAAAAATTGTCTTTATGAAGGCACTGTAACTGTTTTTTAAAAGCTGAAATAAAGGCCCTATAGCTTACATTTATAAGTGAATGTATTTTTTTGCTAAAGTCAATTTGTTTCTTATTTATTGGTGTTTCCTTTTTTTTTTTGCCACCACAAAAATGATTTTAAAAAGACAGAGAAAGGCATCAAAGACTATTTTTCGGTACTTGTGGTGGTTTTTATAGAGATAAAAGGTGAAAACTTGTGAGATTTACTGAATATTTTTTGTTTTAAATTTTGCCCAGACATACACATTAAAAAAGTGACTATACAAAAATATTAGGAAGTATCAAGGAATTTAATGGCCATATCAGTGCAGGAGTCCACATGTAAAAAAAAAAAAAAAAACTGATAAAGGATTATATAATAAAATATGTAATATTATATGTAATGTCATCAGAGATGTCTAAAGGGAGCCTTTTTCTCTTGATCCCATGGAAGTGGATGTTACACGTTTAATCCATTTACTGGCACAGATTAGGTAGCAGGTGGAAACAGTCGAAATAAGTCTGTTGGTAGTAATGGTGAATCTGTAAATTCTCGGTTGAGATTTAGATATTTTACAAAGCAGAGACCTTCAGATATTTTTTTTATATAAAACTGACAGAGATCGGAAATGATAGCAGCGTTTCATTTATATACAGTAATGTCTCTGATACTTACACTGGTGCTTTTGTACATTGCGTGAAAAAGTAAATGGCTCCCTCTTGTGGTCACTATAAATTTCAGCTTGCTCCTAGTCAAATATATGTAAAAAGTACTATAAAATGTAATGATAATAATGTACCACCATATTAAATGTCTGAATAGTTTGCTTTACAATGGTGATATATATTGCTTGAATGAGCACCTTACCGCAATGTGTGGCATCATAGTATGCAGAGGGTGTGTTGCTTTTAAAGTTTGTGGCAGATCCAATTTTGTTGATTGTCTTTAATGCATTGGCAGCTCATTGATATCAATGGGCTGCCTTAATGCAATGTACATCAACAAATGATATAGCACATATTAACTCACAACCCAAATATAAATGGGCCCCTATACTTTTAAATTGTAATTAAACTCTTGCAAACGCATTGAGTTGTGTGGAGCATTGTAAGTAAAACTGGTTCACATTATTTTTTTGTTAAAAATTTCATTTTTACCCTTAGTTCAGGTTTTTCCCTGTGTGCTGTACATATGCTGTGGACTCATATGAACTTCATGTGGTTACGTGCACTCTCCAGTGGAGAAAAGTGACGCTACAGCTGAGTTGAATAATCATTATCAATTTATGTAAATAAAAGCTGATGGTTTCTGGTAGGATCACCTTGAATGATTTGACATTACAGAAATATGTGCCATAGAATATTTGGTTGAGGTGGTTGGGTGGTTGCAAGGTGCTGTTAAGGCCCCACACCTGGCTTCTGTAAAATGTACTAATAAAGTAGGAGCCCCCTGCACTGCATGTGTTAAATGCTAATTTATTTAGGGGTAAAATAGTTAGAAACACTTTCCCTACTCTTTTTAGGTTTCCTCCACTTATTGCAACCAGTCCCTCGAAACCAATGCATTGGTCACAGCTCTCTGACATTATCACATACAATGCAAAACCAGTAGTCCTGTAAAGCATGGCAAGACATCAAGGCTCCGTTCACATTCTGGAATGTTGGACAGTGGAGGAGAATTCCAGTAGCTGGGGGGAGCAAAAGAATAAGGTAAGATTTTTTACTGTTTCCTTTCCCCTCCAGTCATATGTTTCATTTATCCTGTGCGGTGCATAGGGGACCTCACCGCACCAGTAAATTGAACAGCAGCCAGGAATAGGACTTTAAAAAATACAATTAAGAACATAGTGCATTACTTTATTTTATGTGATAGACCCTCCAAAGGTGTTAGGCTGAGCTAAAATGAATAATTTGGATGAATTGAGCAGTGATTGTGAGCCTGTAGAGATTAATGTTATTACCATAATCAATGTTCCAACTACAGGCTGCCTAGGTCCAGGCGGCACACATCATTTATAAAAAAGAAAATCATAAGCAAAGATTTCTTTCGTGAAAACCATGTCAAAAGATCAGTAGATCCAGAGATATACGAGTGGGCATTCAAAAAGTTTGTGGAAAATGATTTTAATTGAAAAATGAAGCAAGCATTTTAATATCTGTTTATAGGGTTAACATGGGCTTACGTGTTGTAAAATGTATGTACAGGTAGTATTTAAAGAGGTAATAAACTCAAAAGCAAACATTTATTATATTGCAAGTTGCCAATTCTTATATTTGATGTCTGCATTAATTTTCTTTTTTAGTCTTTCTTTCTTTTATTTTCATCTGGTGATCTGGCCTGTAAATCATTTGTATATCAAAAGAACAAGCTCTCCTTCAAATGTATCAAGTTAGAGTGTTCAGACAAACCATTTACCACTGACAAGGATTCTTACAACAATCAGCTTTTATTTATTTATGTTTATTAGTTATATATTTATCCCAAAAGAACAAAAAACAGGTGCTGTAACTGTTTGTGTAAATGCAGTGTGAGCTGGAGTTTGGATTCAGTTTGTAAGTGTATCTAAATTGCTAGTCCATCTAACAGTCCCCTCCCCCAGACTGACAATGCTGCTGAGCCCTCTGTGCTCTTTCATCCAGAGTGGGGGTGCTCTAATACAAGAGGTGTGTTACTGGCCAGATCACCAGGTGGTTTAATACCGCTTTAATTGTGTTAGATTGAAACTTTTGCCAGTGTGAAGACAAATTTCTGTGGAGCATAAGAAATTCTGTTAAAATCGAAGCAAGAACTAACATCAAATTGATGGTGAAACTTGGTTGGAAGAATGAAGACATACAGTAGTTACTGCTTTGATAAAAGTTTATGGAGATGAATCACCAAAACAAATCAGCAATTTACAAATGGATAGTCCGTTTCAAAAAAGGTCAAAAGAGAGTCGAAGGCTATGAATGAACGGGTAGACCATTGACATCAGTTTGTGAGGAAAAAATTTATGCTGTTTTATGCTTTAATCAAGAATGGCTGATGGCAGAAAAAGTAGCTAACAGCCTGGACATCTCAGTAGGTTCTGTTTACACAATTTTATCTCCCACAGTTTTATCTGAGAAATTAATGCTAAGCAAACGGTCTGTTCGTTGGGTACCCAAATTGCTGCACCCATATCAGCAACAGACAAGAGCAGAGCTTTCAGTGGAGATTCTGAACAAATGGGATCAAAATCCAGAGGACTTTCTGAGGCGAATTGTAACTGTAGATGAAACATGGCTTTATCACTATAATCCTGAAGTCAAAGCAATGGCTAACTAAAGGAGGAAAGGGTCCAGTCAAAGCAAAAGCAAACTGGTCAGAAGAATAGATTGTGGTGATTGTTTTCTGGGATGCTGAGGGAATTCTGTTAGTTGACTTTTTGGAAGGGAAAAGGACAGTAACATCTGCTTATTATGAAAGTGTTTTGAGAAAATTAGCCAAACAGTTAGTCAAAAAGATCAGTGGAAAGCTTAATCAGAGAGTCCCCTTCCACCACAACAATGCCCCTGCCTATTCCTCTCATCAATCAAGATCAACATTGTGTGAGAATTTTGGTGGGAAATCATTAAACATCTACCTTACAGCCCTGATTTAGCACCTTCTGACTTTTTCTTATTTCCCAACTTGAAAAAAATGTTTTAAATATACCCATTTTCATACCATTAATGATGGAAGGCTGCTTTGACATGGTTAAGTTCTCAGGACCCTCAGTTCCCCTGAGATGGCATAAATGGCTGGTATTATCACTTACAGAATTGTCTTAATGTGGATGGAGCTTATGTAGAAAAATAAAGGTTATTTCTAAATTTGTGTGCTTTTGATTACATTTATCTATGAACTTTATGAATACAGACAGAGACGTTAAATGCTATTTTTCCTCTAAAGCTTTACCCCACTTCCTTCTTCTTCTTACAACTTCCTAAAGGTCCTTTACTGTGAATATTAAAGGAAAGCTTGACAAAATAGAAGGCTTAGCCGCAGTAAGCAAAAGGGAGCAGATTTAGACTTGACTTTAGGAAAATCCCAGACTAGCATATAAAATCAGCTGCTGGAGTCTCTGATTATAATGATTATTATTATTATTATACAGGATTTATATAGCGCCAACAGTTTACATAGCACTTTACAACTTGAGGGTAGACAGTACAAATACAATACACTTTGATACAGTAGGAATCAGAGGGCCCTGCTCCTTAGAGCTTACAATCTAAGAGATATGCAATTTCTTAATACGTCAGAATCTATGTTGTACACTATGCAACCATTTCTGGTCCGACTGAATCTATTTACTTGTTCTGGCTTCCTTTGGTGCTTGCAGGTACTGTAGAATGAATATTCTGTGAAATTTGATAGACTTGGAGCTATTTATTGTTTGCATACATCTATTTGCTTATGTTGCTTAACGCCTAAGATTGTTTTAGTATTCTAAATTTGGAATAATTTGTAGAATGATTATAAAGTGATTTATAAATAGATTGAACGAGAGGATTTGGTACATTTGACTCCTCTGAACATACTTTATAGGTATACAATTATTTATGATCTGCAGAGAATCATGAAATGTAGGGATCCGATTTTGAGATATTTAATGTAAAAGTGTTAAAAAAAATCCCTGCTATTCTGCTACTCTTATACATCGATTATTTTATCATCACCAATATTTAATACTTAATTCAGTAATGAAAGATTGATTAATGTAGGACTACAACTAACAATTCTTTTCAATCGTTAGTTGGCCGATTATTGTTTTGATTAATCGGATAAAAACCTCAAAAAAAGTGTGGTGTATAATTTAGTTAATATGTATGTTTAAAAAAAGACAATTTATTCTTGAATATCTATATGCAGTGGTAGATATAAATAACCATCTAGATGGGGATATGGTTAGGGAACAAAATATCGAATCCACTCTGAGAATAACAGACAGACAAGATATATACACTGTTAAAGGTTGAATCTGGTACATATAATCAAATAAATTTTTTAAAGGCCCTAAAACGCTGTTTTGCAGATTTTCCGACAGGACTGTAATATAATATTGTACATGACAGACTCCCTTGTCATAGAGAGGAAGCTTGACACAAGCTGTCACTTATGCTGGCCATGCATGAACACATTTTGCCTTTGAAAGTTTTTGTTTTAAGAGCATTTGTTCGATTTTCTAGTTGTTACTGGGGCCAAATCAATGTTCGTTTTCTACCACAGTAATGGGAAAATTCGAAGGAGCAGAACAGAAAACTTTTCTTGATTGAACAAATTTTTGGGCAGTGTGTGGTTTTCATACAGAAATTACATTCATTTTAAAATTGAATTTTAAAAGCAGGTGACATTTTTGAACGCCATACGGCCATTCATTGAATTTACAAAGAAATTGAGTAAGGGCTCTTTCACACGGAGGATCCGTATGTCCGTTTTTCATCCTTCCGTTTTCGGATGAAAAACGGACATACATGTATCCCTATGGAGCGTCGGATGTCAGCAGTGACATGTCCGCTGACATCCGACCCGCTCCAATCCGAAAAGTGTAACGGAGGAAAACCCTACTTTTCCATCCGTTTTTGGATCAGATCGGGTGACGACAGACTCTACGGTCCATCACTCTCCCATAGGGGAGAGCGGCGCTCTGACAGGTCCGTCGCTGCACAGTGTGCAGCGACGGACCTGTCATTTTCCTGCTCAGCGGAGATCGGCGGAGCGATCCCCGCTGAGCAAGCGGGTGTTCACGGGGCGGATCATCACTGAACCGCCCCGTGTGAAAGAGCCCTGAGAATATTCTCATCCGAAAATCGATATATGGCCAGTATAAGACATTGAGTAGCAGCAACATGCTTTTTTCTATCACCTGTCATGATGGGGTTAAAAAACAATAATTAGCTCTTTATAGTACAAGAACAGCAGATAATCACTACTATAAGGGGTTCATTTATACTGTGAAACAGTGAAGGCAATAATAATAATATATATATAACTGATATCATAAATATATAATAATAAATAAACACAGAAGTCGGATATATAGGATATTTTAACTGGGAGTCAGACATGAAGCTACATGAAGAGTGGAGGGGGGATATAAATCTTTTATATCAAAGTAATCCTAAAGGCTGAGAGTTTTTTCAAGGATATAATCATTTTAAATATAATGCACAATACATTTTTACTAAACTTTTACTTTTATTGTAATGCCTTATATTACCTTTAGTCTGTCAGCCTCCAGCTTCTTTGGGTTCCGATGCTGATCTTCTCTGCACAGAGCCCTTAAAGTGACTGTAAATGTTGGATTTTTTTTTTAAACAACAAACTTGTCAAACTTACCTGCTCTGTGTAAAGGTTTTGCACAGGGCAGCCGCAATCCTCCTTTTCTGGCTCCTCCTGCCTTCAGAGTGCCCTTATATCAAGCACAAATTATATTATAGAGAGTGCCCCTAGAGCAAGGTAAAACAACTTCTGCCTTTACAATCACTTTAAGTCACTTCCTTCTCCTGCCCAGGACTATATGTCCCACAAGGCACACATTTGCATTCACAAGTTCCCAGGCACTTACTGACATGTAGGAATGTTGTACTGAGCTGTATGTGTGCTGCACTGTGTATACTGACATGTATGGACGGTGTGCTAAGCTGTATGTGCACGGCACTGTATTTCCTGATATGAAAACAAATAATGCGTTCTGTATGCGGGCCAACTAATCACCTGACCAACTAATCCATTATGAAAATAGTTGGCAACTATTTTAATAATCAATTATAATCGATGATGTTGATTGGTTGTTTCAGCCATAGATTAATGTGCATTTTGTGCTTTACGTATTTAGAAATGTTCAGAGAAAGCATTGTTTACAATGACAGCACTATATGATCATTTTCTGTGTTCCTAGTTTCAGCAAATGACTTTTTCTCAGTTGCTTAGTCCAGTGAATTAAACAATTGGGCACTGTTTTTTAATGTCTTGGATCATCAGCAGGCTGGGCAGCTGCTGGAGACAGTGTTGTATGTAGTGTTCATTCAGTGCTATACACAAAGCTTTGATTTAGTTGTGGTTACTGCTAAGAGTTACACTAGCATATTTTGGGAATGCTTCATTTGTTGTAAATTAAAGTCGATGTAACCCAATTGGTGAATATTATATTAGCTTTAAAATGGTAAAGTCTGGAAGAGTGAAAGACCTCCCTTGCAGTGGGGCTGTGCCTGCACTGCAAGGGTTAACTGCTCATTCCTGTCTAGGGGACAGCAAAAGTACTTTTATTTACTTATCCTCCGCTCCCCCAGCAGACAACGCTCTCCTATTCCCCAGCAGTGGACTGTCCCTTGGTGTTCTTAAAGTTGTAGTTAAATCTATTTGCTTATGTTTTACCTACAGGTAAGTAGTGGCGGCTTGTGCTCCATTTTTTTTGGGGGGGGGGCTCATCAGTGACCAGAGACCAGGGGAGCCGAAGTGTCAGGTGCGCCTGAATGATGTGCAGCTCACCAAGCCGGATGGATGGAAGGTAGGAAAATGGAAGCTCGTGCTTCTTCTCTCGGCCAATTGGGTCTCAGGACCTGCTTCCTGATTGGCCGCGAGGAGAAGCAGGAAGACAATAGCGAATATAAATTTAAATTCACGTGCTTCGAAAAAAAAACAAAAAACATTGGAATCCATGCATCCGGTGCCCTGCATGTAGATTAGGGGTGGCAGCACCCCCTGTGCCCTGTATGGATGGGCCTACTTTATGCATCCAGGTGGATTATACCTGTATTTTTTTCCGGACAAATTGGGCTTTTATTCTGTGGTAAATGGTAGTGGATATTTCTTTCTCTTTTTTTTTTATTATCAAAGGAAAACTGGTCCAAAAAAAAAAAAAAAAAATATATATATATATATATATATATATATATTGTTTTTTATTTAGCTGTATATTTCTTGCTACTACCATAACCTACCATCAAAGAACAACCAAAAAAAAATTCTCCTGCTCCTGACGATTGCAGCAATACCACATATGTGTATGTTAGTTGTTGTTTGAACCTGTAGTACAGCCCAGAAATAATAGTGCACATTTTGCTTTTTTTTTTAACCTACCTACAACACACTGACCCTGATACTAATTTACAAAAAAAAAAAAACCTATCCTAAAAATACTGACCTTTGACCCTTACCTTGATCCAAACACTAACCCTGGCACTGACCTAGATCAAACCTTGATCTAGGTATTTTTTCTTTCTTTTTTTTTTCTAAACCTACACACATTTTTTTCTCTCTCTCTGCAAGAACAGAGAAAAGATGCAATGGGGTTGATTTACTAAAACTGGAGTACTCAGAATCTGGTGCAGCTGTGCATGGTAGCCAATCAGCTTCTAACCTCAACTTGTTCAATTAGGCTTTCGCAATAAAACCTGGAAGCTGATTGGTTTCTTTTCAGAGTTGCACCAGATTTTGCACTCTCCAGCTTTAGTAAATAACCCCCCATGCATCTCTCTCGTCCATTCCCAGAGAGAGAAAACACAGGACGGGCTTCACAGTGACTGATCACTGTGATAGCCAATCAGAGGCTATCACAGTGATTAGGTGACCTGGAATCAGACGTTCCGAGTCTCGACCATTAGAACGGGGCCATGGGCTCTCAGTGAGACCCTGGTCTCTGTTCACGGCGCTCTCCCAGCACAAAGGGAGATATGTAAATATGCGGCCCCACAGAAAAAAAGCCCAGTCCAGTGTAGCCGCATATTTGTGTTACGTCATCGCCAAGGGGTTAAAGTAGCTTTATACCTTTAGATCACATTCACATCTGAGTGTTTTGTAGCTTGAAACTCCAAAAATGCTCAATATCCAACATTTCATGTATTACAATGGTGGCTGTTCATTTATGTGTGCTTGTAGCATTTGATATTATTTTTTCCTCTAGCCAAAAGTATCATCTATACAGCAGCTAGTTTAAAACAAAGAGCTTCTTGCCCATGAAAAAAATTACATTCATCAGAACTGCCTGGCCAGCGAGATATGTGGGTGGTCTGTTATTGCAAATGACAAGTTCTGTATTACAATCTGTGAAAGTAGAGTAATATGAGATAAAGAACAAGTAAACTTTTTCCCAAGCGGAGTTCAGTTATGTATACTGGAAGAAATCAGATTGCGTTCATTACATGCAGTAATATGTTTTATCCTGCACAGACACAGTGAGCGAGAATTGAAAGATGACATAAGCACTGTTATTATCAAATAAATTCAATTGATGACAACATTCTCTCTGTGGGTCCTGAGATTAGGCTATAATTTTGAATATATCCGAAGCCCAAAAGAAATCTGCTATTTGAAATATTTTTAGGACAAAAGCAGCTAGAAATCAGAAAAAAAATGGTTAAGTTCATTGTAACATATGCAATGTATTTATTTTTCTTTTAACCACTTCAGCCCCGGAAGATTTGGCTACTCAATGACCAGAGCATTTTTTGCGATATGGCACTGCATCGCTTTAACTGACAATTGCGAGGTCGTGCGACCCTGTACCCAAACAAAATTGACGTCCTTTTTTTCCCACAAACAGAGCTTTCTTTTGGTGGTATTTGATCATCTCTGTGGTTTTTATTTTTTGCGCTATAAACAAAAAGAGAGCGCCAATTTTGAAAAAAACACAGTAGGGGTTATTTACGAAAGGCAAATCCACTTTGCACTACAAGTGCAAAGTGCACTTGAAATTGCACTGTAAGTGCACTTGGAAGTGCAGTCGCTGTAGATCCGAGGGGGACATGCAAGAAAAATAAAGAACAGCATTTTAGTTTGCACATGATTGGATAATAAAATTAGCAGCGCTTCCCCTCATTTTAGACCTTCCCCTCAGATTTACAGCGCCTGCACTTCCAAGTGCACTTTCAGTGCAATTTCAAGTGCACTTTGCACTTGTAGTTTGCACTTGTAGTGCAAAGTGGATTTGCCTTTCGTAAATAACCCCCACTATTTTGTACATTTTGCTACAATAAATATCCTCAATTTTTTTTAAAAAAAGCAAATTTTTTTCTCAGTTCAGGCCGATATGTATTCTTCTACATATTTTTGGTAATAAAAATTGCAATAAGCGTATATTGATTGGTTTGCCCAAAAGTTATAGTGTCTACAAAATAGGGGATAGATTTATGGAATTTTTATTATTTTTTTTTTTTTTTACTAGTAATCGCGGTGATCTGTGATTTTTATCATGACTGTGACATTATGGCGGACACATCAGATACTTTTGACACATTTTTGGGACGATTGACAATTATAAAAATGCACTGATTACTGTATAAATGTCACTGGCAGGGAAGGGGTTAACACTAGGGGGCGATCAAGGGGTGAAATGTATTCCCTGACTGTGTTTTCTAACTTTAGGGGAAGGGGACTGATTAGAGGGGATGACAGATCGTGATTCCTAGCTATTAGGAACTCACAATCTGTCTCTCCTCACAGAACAGAACAGGGATTTGTGTGTTTACACACACATGCGTCCCTGTTCTGCCTCTCATGCCCGGCAGTCAACACGACCGTTGACCACGAGCATCGGCACCCCCGCAGTGCAGCGGGTGCATGCAACTGCTATTCTGCTTAAAGGAGCCGACGTATAGCTATGATGGCTCGTGGGATCGCACGGACCTGCCGCCATATGACGGCGGCTGGTTGGCAAGTGGTTAAAGAAAACTGAAGTGTCAGTTAACCTTTTGTTTCACAGTCAACCAGTTGCAATGCTACTATAATTTCTCGACCACCAATTGTAAAATGCTGTGCATGTATGAAAATACAACATTATCTGGTTTAAGCCAACAATCCACGTTTGTTGTACCTCTGCAAACCCTTACTGCTAACTAGTACCCTCTACTTTTTAATATTGTATTTTCATTAAAGTTTTTTTTTTTTTACAGTTCTAAATTTTCATCCATAGTTTAACTGTAGCATTATTACTACTACTATGATTAACTAATGACTCGCCATTTATTACTGTCTTATATGGCTTTTATTAATCTCTGTTTCTGAACATTTTTTTAATAATGACCTCCCTCTATTGGTAATGATTACATGAACTCTACACTATTTTCTATGAATTATGAATATCACCACTACATACAATTATAACTTGCATTTTATTTTTTTTTAATTTATATTGTAAAATTTGTATGTGATGCTATACTGTTTTGCTTTTTATATCATATCATAATAGAACAAAACATATCTTTTGGTAACTGTCTATTTCTTAGATATTAATCTCCCAAAATACATTGGAATGTTTTATTATTTCTGCCCATACTAACAAATACAGCAATGTTTACTTGCCACTACTCCCATCACAAAGCTCAAGTTTCTAGTCATCTTCTGTATGTGAACAAACTGGTCGTGTATCCTGGATAACCAAAATCTGTCATTATGTGGCGGGAGTGCAGCAGGTCAGCATCGTCAGGTTGAGGGTTGTTGTAATTGATGAGGATGTGCATTGCTGAACAATGTAAAAAGGAAAAGATACTGGTGCATAGAGTAATGGTATATAGTCCAGCCAGCACGAATGTCTCTAAGATAATCAATAATACAGGGCAAGAGGAGGTCCATACAAGTCACTGTTCTGTGATAGTGGCATATGCTGAAGGATATATGGGACCACCTGTGGCTGGTGTCCTCAGAGTTGTGATGGCTCTGTATAAAACCAAAGGAAACACAGGAGAGAGGGAAGGACGTGCCAACTAAGTGTAGTATCCCAGTAAGTTAATTACATTAAAAGGGATGAAAAAAACTTACAGGATATACATGAATAATGGGCTCATCTGTGTGTAGATCTCTTAGCAATCATCGTTGTGCGTCCTGTAAGATGGTAAGTCATATGGTTCCAGCTGCTCGGCAAGGAGAGAGACAATTCCTGGAGCCTTGAGGAGACAGAAAGTCACGCTGTACCAACGTGGAACGCACTTCGGATCTGACATCACCGGAAAGATCAGAGGTCGAACATCACAGACAAGTGGAAAGACAACAAGGCTACGTGCTCGGAGCAATCAGCTCCTTCTACAGGCCTACCTAGGCCTTATGACTTACCATCTTACAGGACGCAGAATGATGATTGCTAAGAGATCTACACACAGATGAGCCCATTATTCATGTATATCCTGTAAGTTTCTTTTATCCCTTTTAATGTAATAAACTCACTGGTAAACTACACTTAGTTGGCGCCTTCTTCCCTCAATCCTGTATTGCTGAATAATGTGATTGATGTTCAATTTATGCTGGAAAATATTGTACCCTTGTTACTCAATCACAAAAAAATAAAGTTAATAAAAACAACCACACCATGAAAACATTTCTTGTTTAGTAATGTACTGTAGATCCATGTCAATCATGGTGATCTGCCACGATGAGATTGACCCACCAACACAATGACCTGCCATCCAAGTTTGTTACAAACAGAATTCAGACCGGGATCTGTCAATTATTGGGTTGGGATGTAGTTTTGGTTATATAGGTCAGGTACTTTTGATGTTAGTTGAATGCCAAGGTAAGTTATCGCAACCTGCTTCCAACTAAATGGGAAGTTGGATTGACAGAGTACTAGAATCTATTTTTCCAGTGAAATGTTTAGGGCGTAGGATTTCGAGAAGTTTATCTGCAAATTAGTCAAGGTTTTAAAGTTCAAGAAGTCTTTGAGCAGATTTGGGATCATAGTGAGTGGATTAGTCAGAAAGAGCAGAATGCCATCTGCGAAAGCAACTAATTTTTAGGTTTTATTGGATATAGAAACTCTGGTTATATCAGGGTTTGTTCTAACTCATCTAAGAAGCAGTTCGAGGGTGAGGTCAAAGATTTTGGGGGAAAGGGGGCATCCCTGTCGTGCTCTGTTAGATATCGAAAAGGCATTTAATAGGTGGCCATTGACATGTACTTTCACAGTTGGTGAGGAGTATAATCCAAGAATAAAGTTTAACATATGTTCTCTGATTCCCAGGGCTGCAAGCATTTTCGACATGTAGTCCCAGACCACTCTATCGCATGTCTTCTCTGCGTCTAGGAATAGGAAGAACCCAGGACGCTGATTGGAGGTCAGCCAGTGATGTATATTGATTGCTTTTATGGTATTATCCCTAGCTTCCCTGCCTGGTATAAATCCCACCTGGTCAAGGCAAATGATAATAATGGAAGTAGGTGGTTTGTAGGGATTTAAGGGGGAGTTTGAGATCTACATTCAGTAGGGATATAGGCCTGTAGGTAGTGACTAAAGAGGAATCTTTTCTGGGCTTCAGGATCACGTTTATGTGGACTTGTAGAAGATCTCTAGAGGGCGGTGTGCGTGAGGAGAATGAGTTAAAGGCCGTAGGGAACTGTGGGATGAGTGTACATGAGAAGGTTTTGTAGTAGCCTGCTGTCAGTCCATCTGGGAAGGGGCTCTTTCCGGTTTTCAACTGTTTGAGCGCTAGTTTTGTTTCTTCCACCGAGAGAGGACATTCCAGGCTCCCCGCTTCTACTTATCTCAGGAGATGGAGGCAGCGGGAGGCAGCAGGCTTTTCACGTCAGTCTTCCCGTCGAAGTTGCGGAGCTTTTGTCGGGCTGATGCCTTGTTGTTGGCCTTCATAGGCGGAGTACGCTCGGGTTGTAGATGGTGAGCGGTGGCGGCGGAATCTCTGGTCTTGGGCATCCATTCGTTCTACTCTGGAAGGCATGGGTCTCCGGTTGGCTGGTCAGAATGATGCATGCCAGTTAGAAACTTCCACTTGTGGAAAGTCCAGGGTGGGAACTTCCACTTATAGTGAATTCCTTTCGCACATAGGGTTTCCAGTAAGGGTTGCAGGTCTCTGCGGTGTTGCAGGGTAACCGGGGACAGATCCTGGTATATTTTGATGTAGTTGCCATCATGGGAGAGTTGAATTCTATTACGGGCTTTTCTTAGAATTTCTTCTTTATCCAATAGTCTACCTACCTTGTGGCCTGAGGGCTCTTTGAATATGTTGAAATTCAAAAGGGGTAGTGAGGGGTCTGTTTAAAAGGTTGTTAAACAGACTTACCACGGTGTGTGTGAGTTGGTCTGGTTCCACTGCTTCTGGTAAGCCCCACACTTGGAGGTCATGTCTCTTAGCTGCAGGGTGTGTTTGTCCACTGCTTAGTGTAGGTGTTTTAGAGTTGTGTTGTGGTGAGCAGTAATCTCCACTTCCTGCACTCTGCCTGCTAAAGCCTGTATATTGTGGCGGAGGTCTGTGATCGCCGATGACAGCGTGTCTTTTATGTCAGCTGCGACCACCTGCAAGTCATGTAGATTCAGCTGTGGTGGTTGCGATGTATGACCCGCTGACACAGGGGGAGGCTGATGAGGTGGCTTGCGAGTGTCCTTGGGCAGAAGTCGCCATGTTGCCGGCCTGTGCGCAGAGGATTTCCGTGATTGACTGGCTCACTTGCCCACCAGTGTCCCGGGGAGAGCGAGATCATGTGGCTGACCTGCCGCGGAATGCAGTACCCTTTGTGGCAAGGTAGCAAGCCTGCTGGAAGTCTCCAAAAGCATGGTTAGAGCAGCTCTGCTGGCAGGAGATCTCTGGGTATGCGGCCATCTTCTCTTGAGGTCAAACAACGCCCCCGGGATCTGTCATTTATTGACTGTAGTGTTACCTCCACTAAATGACAGACTTCCAGCTCCTGTTCATTTTTAAATATTAGCCAGGGTTTGAGAAGGAAAATTGGCCAGTTTCATGGCATGTTTACAAAACTGCGAGCAGGCTGGGTTTGGGTCAGCCCAAAGTCAAAGGTCAAGTCAGGTCAGGTGTACTGTACAGTTGAAAAAAGTTAAGTTTTTGAGCAAAACAATTAATGTATAGGGATGAGCTTTCTGTTCGGGTCGAACAGAACGAAGAGGGTATGTACTCTTTCTAATATACTTCTGGCAGGCAGGTGATTCAGTTAGCTGCAGTGTATTTAATATATATATATATACAGATAGTTTCGTGTATATATATATCCACTGCATACAGTTTAGCTATATCTCACTGCAGGCCGTTCCTGGTGTACTCTTTCTAATATACTTCAGGCGGTGTACACAGTATACAGTGCTGTGCACCCATAGTGCAGTTGCTCATACTTTTCTGGTGGTCAATACAGTACACCCATAGTTCTTATTAAACTTCTGTTGGTTTACACAGTACCGTGCACCCCTAGTGCAGTTGCTACTACTTTCCTGGTGGTGTACACAATACATACAGTGCACCCATAGTTGTTATTACACTTCTGTTGTTGTACACAGTACCATGCACCCCTAGTGCAGTTGCTACTACTTTCCTGGTGGTGTACACAATACATACAGTGCACCCATAGTTGTTATTACACTTCTGTTGGTGTACACAGTACCGTGCACCCCTAGTACATTTGCTACTACTTTCCTGGTGGTGTACACAATACATACAGTGCACCCATAGTTGTTATTACACTTCTGTTGGTGTACACAGTACCGTGCACTCCTAGTGCAGTTGCTACTACTTTCCTGGTGGTGTACACAATACATACAGTGCACCCATAGTTGTTACTACACTTCTGTTGGTGTACACAGTACCGTGCACCCCTGGTGCAGTTCCAACTACTTTCCTGGTGGCGTACACAGTACACAATACAGTGTAGTGTTTTTTTGCTAAACAAAATTTACAGCATGTCCGGAAGGCCACCAAGGAGAGGCAGACGCTCACAGGCCACTAAAAGAGGGCAAGCAGGCTCTGTGTCTACAGTCGACAGTGCTGGTCGTGGACGCGGTGCATCCTCAGCACGTGGCCGTGGGGCACGCTTGTCCTTTTTTCCTGCAGTTGGCCGTGTTATTGAGCCACAACATGCAGAAGAGTTGGTGGAATGGATAACAAAGCCCTCCTCATCCTCTGTCACTCAGGCTCATAGTAGTTTGCCTGCCAATGCAGCTGCCAAAGCGGCCTATTCCATCGGCTCCATGTCAACAGTCACTCCTTCCCTAGCCCCACCATCATGCACGGAGGAGTCCCCCGAACTATTCGACCACAATCTCGGGTACATGCTGCAGGAGGATGCGCCGCAATTTGAAGGCTCCGATGATGGTACCCAGGTTGAGAAAGGGAGTAACGTCAGCCTAGAGAGAGGGGGTGCCCAAGAAGGTCAAGAAACTTGCAGTCATGTTCGCCCAGCTGCAGCATACTGCCAAGTTTGCTCCAGTGACGATGAGGGAGGGGATGATGAGGTCACTGACTCTACTTGGGTGCCTGATAGAAGAGAGGAGGAGTAGGAGGAGGAGGAGGCATATCTCTAAAGAGGTAGGATGCCCTCCAGGGGGCAGCTTAAGGGCAGCCACCCTATTGCATCACACCGCAGAGCTAAGTAGGTGCAGGGCGCTGCTGACACCCCGCATATTTTGAAAAGTTCTTTGGTGTGGGCCTTTTTTGACAGGTGTGCAGCAGATCGCACCATTGCTGTTTGCAACATATGTCTGAAGCGTATCAAGCGTGGCCAAAACAGCAGCCGCTTGGGCACCACATGATTGACCAGACATACAGTCAGGTCCATAAATATTGGGACATCAACACAATTCTAATCTTTTTGGCTCTATACACCACCACAATGGATATGAAATGAAACAAACAGATGCGCTTTAACTGCAGACTTTCAGCTTTAATTCAAGGGTATTTACATCCAAATCAGGTGAACGGTGTAGGAATTACAACAGTCTGTATATGTGCCTCCCACTTTTTAAGGGACCAAAAGTAATGGGACAGATTAACAATCATCCATCAAACTTTCACTTTTTAATACTTGGTTGCAAATCCTTTGCAGTCAATTACAGCCTGAAGTCTGGAATGCATAGACATCACCAGACGCTGGGTTTCATACCTGGTGATGCTCTGCCAGGCCTCTACTGCAACTGTCTTCAGTTCCTGCTTGTTCTTGGGGCATTTTCCCTTCAATTTTGTCCTCAGCAAGTAAAATGCATGCTCAATCGGATTCAGGTCAGGTGATTGACTTGGGCATTGCATAACATTCCACTTCTTTCCCTTAAAAAACTCTTTGGTTGCTTTCGCAGTATGCTTCGGGTCATTGTCCATCTGCACTGTGAAATGCCGTCCAATGAGTTCTGAAGCATTTTGCTGAATATGAGCAGATAATATTGCCCGAAACACTTCAGAATTCATCCTGCTGCTTTTGTCAGCAGTCACATCATTAATAAATACAAGAGAACCAGTTTCATTGGCAGTCATACATGCCCACACCATGACACTACCACCACCATGCTTCACTGATGAGGTGGTATGCTTTGGATCATGAGCAGTTCCTTTCCGTCTCTATACTCTTCTCTTCCCATCACTCTGGTACAAGTTGATCTTGGTCTCATCTGTCCATAGGATGTTGTTCCAGAACTGTGAAGCTTTTTTAGATGTTGTTTGGCAAACTCAAATCTGGCCTTCCTGTTTTTGAGGCTCACCAATGGTTTACATCTTGTGGTGAACCCTGTCTATTCACTCTGGTGAAGTCTTCTCTTGATTGTTGACTTTGACACACATACACCTACCTCCTGGAGGGTGTTCTTGATCTGGTCAACTGTTGTGAAAGGTGTTTACTTCACCAGGGAAAGAATTTTTCGGTCATCTACCACAGCTGTTTTCCATGGTCTTCCATGTCTTTTGGTGTTGCTGAGCTCACCGGTGTGTTCTTTCTTTTTAAGGATGTCCCAAACAGTTGATTTAGCCACACCTAAAGTTTTTGCTATCTCTCTGATGGGTTTGTTTTGTTTTTTCAGCCTAATGATGGCTTGCTTCACTGATAGTGACAGCTCTTTGGATCTCATATTGAGAGTTGACAGCAACAGATTCCAAATGCAAATAGCACACTTGAAATGAACTCTGGACCTTTTTATCTGCTCCTTGTAAATGGGATAATGAGGGAATAACACACACCTGGCCATGGAACAGCTGAGCAGCCAATTGTCCCATTACTTTTGGTCCCTTAAAAAGTGGGAGGCACATATACAAACTGTTGTAATTCCTACACCGTTAACCCGATTTGGATGTAAATACCCTCTAATTAAAGCTGAAAATCTGCAGTTAAAGCACATCTTGTTTGTTTCATTTCAAATCCATTGTGGTGGTGTATAGAGCCAAAAAAATTTGCATTGTGTCGATGTCCCAATATTTATGGACCTGACTGTATGACGACCTCCCATGCAGTACTTTGGCAACAGCACCTAAAAGACCCACATCAAAGAACAAGGCGGACCTCTCCTTGCTCCTCATCAGCTGGGATCTCCAACCCCACTATACCTCCAGTCCTCTCAGAAACCTGCACTGAGAGGAGTGAATATATAGAAATAGGTGTCCCAAGTAGTTGTGACCAATCTGCTAGCGGTACACCAACATCGGATTTTAGCAGGCAAATTTCCCTGCCCCAGTTGTTAAACCGTCAAAAGAAATTTGGTCCCAGCCATCCACATGCTAAGCATCTGAATGCTAGCTTGGCCAAATTGCTAGCACTGCAACTGCTGCCTTTTCAGCTGGTAGACTCTGCCCCCTTTCGTCAATTTGTGGAATGTGCGGTACCTCAGTGGCAGGTTCCCAAATGTCATTTCTTGTCACGGAAGACCATTCCGGTTCTCTACCAGCATGTGGAAGGCAATGTCTTGGCCTTGTTGGACAGGGCGGTCAGCAGTAAGGTGCATATTACTGCTGACTCATGGTCCAGCAGGCATGGACAGGAAC